>NC_084666.1:48016381-48320881 GCF_028389875.1 Rhea pennata
CACGGAGATGGTGCTGCATGTGAACTCCGTTGAAGGTTTGTCCTAAACAAGCTCCTAGAAATAGCAGGCTGACCTTCTGCACTGCAGTGGGCCCCAAACCTGCTCCCCGTTTCCACAGGGAGAACGGGATGATGGCGCTCCGCATGCAGTTGACGCAGGGTGGATAGTAAGCCATCTTTTGGTGTGAGATTTTTTGACTGAACAGATTCATGGCGATATTCCCTAGACAGAGAGGGCTGCCTGCTGGCAACAGATACAGGAGTTCAATGTGTAAAGTCTGATAAGGATGACATTTAATTTGTGTTACAGTTTGACTGTTAATTGTATGTAAAACAGCAGCCTTTACAGATCTTTCACCGAGAGTTGTTAATTGGGAAAAGAAGAGAATGCGTGTCATTAAGAGCCTACACTTTTAGGTAAAGGGGGGTAACTTTTTTATAATTAAACATTCAAGGTGTATTTATCTTCCCATTAGTATTGTGCAATCAGACTAATAGCCTCACTTGGTTTTGTTAGGAGACAAAGTTTTCCCCAACGCTGGATGTAAAATACTCATCTCATCTACTATATGCATTTCAGTTTTTAGTATATTGAAGTGTAATTAAAATTAACTACTATCTCAAAATATGACTTCTGTGGAGGATAACAGAAGTATTTGAGTAACATGATGTGTTGGCAAATTACAATTGTATCAGTTTACTGAAGACAGAAAACGACAATTAAACTTGTGTAGAATGGTGACATTTGCATCCTAATTTACTGGAGAAGCTGCTAAAGTAAGGCAATTTTACAGCAAGCTCCTCTGTTAAATTAAAGCAAACATTTTCTTTTTTCTTTTTAGTATGAAAACAAGGCTAATATTCTCTCTCTCTCTCTCTCTCTCCCTCTCTCCCTGTTTTCTGTCAAAGAACAAGTGGTACTTAGTACTCAGTATTCAGAGTTAATTTCCAAATCGCTTTCTTTGTATGCATTTTATCCTCAATTTATTGCCCTTATTGTCAACTGCAGTACTGGGGTTACTGTAAACTTTTATTTCTGCACTTAAAAAAATAGCTTCAAGATGAAAACATGGACCCTCTGCACTTACAGATTTAGAGAAGTAACTTCATTTGGTAGACGAACATTTGTTGCTTAAAAAAAGGCACTAGAATTTGCTAGTTATTTTCTAGTTGCTGGTAAAGAACACAGCTCTGTTGGAATACAAATACAGAACCTGTCTGATTTGGAGTACTTTTATATCCAGAAGATTTGTAATTATCTGTGCAGTTGGATGTTCCATGGAGATTATTGTGGTGCTAGATTCAAGCAAATCTAACTAGCTTGCTTGCTGCTTTGGTGACAGCATTCATGTAGCTAGCAGCACCAACCAGTTAGAAGCCCTGCTGGAAGACACCTGTGGAGTTACACTGGCAAGGTATTTTCAAAGGCGCAAAAATACCCAGCTGTCACTGGAACGGGGACCAGGGTTCCACCGCTACTTTGATTTCATGCCAATGGGACCTGGCACTGAAAGAATCACTGCGGCCAATTCTTGGCTGCTTATGCCTTTCCCTCCACTCTTTTGCCATCAGTAGCATTAATGCGATGAGTCAAACTAATCGGGCAGAAAACTAACTTTTCTCCCCTAGATTTTTAACAAGGGTAATTCCTTGAGCCAACTAACTGTGGGGCTGTAGGAACAGTGGTGACAGGAAAAGGAGGCAGCGGGACCACCTGGTTTGGACGAGGCTAGACCATGCTAAAGCAGGCAGCATTCACATAAGCTGTGGGAACTGTGACCTCAGTGAAATGTTTACAGATAAATTAAGGTTTTAGTCTAGTTCCTTAATGTATATGTGGTGTGTTGTGGTAAGAATCACAAAAGTGAAAAGAGTTTTAAGTCTTTCAGACTTCAGTCACCATGTTACCGAGAACACTGTCCTTTGAGAATAAAATTTCTGGTGGTAAAATAGTGCGAAGATAGAAAAGTTAGTATTATCGACAGCCACTGATTTCTACTGTTGTTTTAATGTAATCTTTCTGGGGTTTTCTTTAAATATATCTATTTCTGTATATAGACGTAAAATATATGTATGAATGTGTGTATATATGCATACAAATATATATATATATTTGTTTTGAGAACAATTACTGTTGGGCAAGTTCAACATACCCCTCTGTGTATTGGATACAAGGTCATTGACACTGTCTCTGGATTGCTTTTCAGAAATTCCCTGCCTGAATTCTGGTGCTCTGCTACAGAGCCTAAAGGGAATTACAAATCCCTACGCCACAGAAGGCAATTTCATTGATATTTAGGCTTGAGTATCCTTAAGTAAAAGTCAGTTATTCTTCTAATACTGGGCTGGATCTGTGAAGCTGCTACCTCCCATGTTTGTGGGCAAAAGTTGTGATTTTCCCAGAGTTTTCCCCTCCTCACAGTACTTACAGAATAGCAGTCAGGTGTTACAGGTACAACACTTTCCCCTAAAGAAAGGAAAATCATTAGTCTATAAAACATGAAGTGGTTGCATAGTATATGAAAACATCCCAAAATGTATTCCTGTAAGTTGGTGCTGGATTATGTGTTCTGAACAGCCACAGTTATACTGATGCTATTTGGAGTCTATTATTACCTACGCTTATAACATGTAAAAAAAAAAAAAATCCTGATACGCCTTTTATCTCTTGATTTTAAACAACATACTTCTGCAGAGCTGCTTTTCCTTTCCTGTAGAAAGTTTTCTAGACAGGTAATGCTTGGAAAGTAAGGATTAAATTTGACTTTGTTTTTAATTATTTTTGTCATTTAATTCTAGCCTTATTAAACACTCCTTGGTCCTGCATTTTGAACCTAGACCTAACTGGTTAGTCATGACTGTTAGAAAATTCTTCAAAGATTAAAGGGTTTTGATAAAGCAGTAATAACAGTAGTTAGGTCCATTTCTTGCCTTGCTGTCGTTAGTGGCTGTGATGCTTTTTAGCGTTATGGAGTTGGGAAATCAGGATAAGACCATTATCATTCAGCTAAAAAATAGAGCTACATCTTCCCTGTTTGATTTTGAAGAGCTACCAATGTTAATTTCCTGACTGTTTGAAAAGCTGAAGAATATTTGCTGCTGAACGGCATTTTCATAAAATGCAAAATCATACAGCCTGGTATCTCTGGAAATTCTCTTGGCATACTCAAAGTAAATCACTTTAGACAACTCCCTATCTGATTGCAATTTTCTCAAAGAACTGATTTTTTTTTGCTGAAATAAATTCCAACTATAGACATAGATTTACTGAAAAGCCAAGTAGATAAAGCATATGTTTACATGACTGACACAGTAAGAGGGTTTCCTGTGCAGTTTGTAAATAGTGATTATAATTTCATCTTAATAAGGTGCAGAAAACTACTGAAGGAAAGTGCTTTGCTACTTTTGTCACAGTTTCATCAAACTGATTTTGTCAGCACTAGAGCATAACCCTTGCCACATCAGTCTGAGTGCTCATTAGGCTGCTGCTTTGTCTGAATCCTCGTTAAATTGATTAACTCATTTATTTATGGATGATGGCATGTTATGTGGTACAGGAGTGGTGGTTGGAGACCAGAATCAAGATTGTGTTGACTTGCTTAGTATTCTGTTGTTCATATACTTCTGCAATAAATTGCTTCATCCAAGTACTATAGCATCAGTAATTTACTTTTTGCAAAAATGTGACATGAGCTGAAGGGTCAGGCTTGCCTTGTGTAAACTTGCACCTTTATTGGTAAACTACAGGTGGCAATTTAAAAGCTTCTCTAGGTTTATAGCTTTCTCTAATTCCCTGTTTATTTCACTTGTATACTACACTTTCTCATGAAGAACATAAAAGGCTCTCTTGAGCATCTGTTTTAATGCGAGGTAAATAACAGAAAGGAAGCAAGTAGAAAACTTGTTTGGTTATACATTTAGAAAAGGGGGTAACTATTAAGAGAAGCTACTAACTTTCAGAAATATGATGAAATTGAAAAACATGAGATGATGCTTTAGATCAAATGCTATGTATGCACATCATCTAGAAAGGTCTACGTTTTTCAAATTTGCTATGTTAATATGTTTCTAATGTCATTTTTAAGATGTTGCCTAAAAGTCCTGTGTGTATGCAAGTCATGCTGAAATATAAGGAAGTTTTGGATGCCAAAGACAGTTTTGATATTGTGAAAAAGGTGAAACTGTAAAAGAAAGCTGAAGCATCCGGGCTTTAGCAAGTAATCATTATTTCATTCCTATTCTGTCATTCTGCAGTGAACAGATAGCAAGTATGTTAACTGGTTTATGTATTTTTAAGTCAGGCTTACATGTGGCTTGGGATAACTCAAGTAGCAGTTGGCTGTTTCAGACTTCTTCAAGAAGATGAAGAAGCCTCGTATTCTTGAGTGGCTGAATTAGGTGTTTCAATAAGCAAACTGAATTTGCTTATTCCAGGCCTGAATGGTGTCATGTGCATAGACAAATCAGTATGAAGATGTCCTATGCTTTGAAGAAACAGAATGCTTCTTATTTTACTGGGGTGTAATGGTCATGGCCTGTGACAGCAATGGATGACCATAGGTTACAAACACAGGCCAGAGGTCTTCCTCTCTAAACGTAAAACTGGAAGCAATGGATAATTACGGGCAGGCAGAAGTAAAAAAGAAAACAAGAAACAAGACATTTTCAAAGACAAAAATGAGAAATTCTCAGTATTAAACTCTAAGTTATATATGTCAGCCAACTGTTGAAGTTTTTAAAGGTACAGTGTTAAAGAAGTGCTTTAAGAGGGTTTCTCATGGATATGTAGCAGAGCTCCAGATATTAATGAGTGGCTCCTTTTGAACACTTAAGGAAATAGAAGAAACCAGTGAGGTCCGTGACTGAAAAACAAAATAATTAAATGTAGAGACTGTTCTGGCTGGAGTCAAGATTTTACTGAACCAAAGTCTCACGAGCATTTCTTCTAGTGACGATACTGCCTTAAACAGTCGTCATCTCCCTGTTCGCCTCCCTTCCGCAGTTGTTCATGGGTAAGTGAGTGGTTCTGTAGTGAACAGAACTGGGGAACTGAGTCATGTTAAAATCATTCTCATTGTCTCGTTCATCATTTTGTTTTCTCCATCTCCCCCAGCCCAGGCTGCTTTCATTCTGGGTCTGTTATCCAGTTTACCACATGGGCTCAAGCGTGGTACCGTTAGAGCAGCAGAGGGCTTGGAGTAGCAGCTGAAAGTGACTGGGGGGATGGATGAGGAGGGGTGCGACATGAATTGGGCTGCCACCAACAAGAAGGCTTGTGAAACTGCACATTGAATGGAAGATAATAGGATGGGAAGAGAGGAAATAATGTTTGAATGGCTTAGGAAATAAGCTGTTCATGGGTAGAGTTGGAAAAAAGGTAGACCATTAAGGGAAGTGGAAAAAGCAGTGATTCTGCATCTTTTTATGAGAAAATTTACTTGAACTGTCTGTGTGCTTTGCTTTAATGTAAAAGGTAGGCATTACTTCATCTCCTTTTTTGAAACCTTTAGTGTAGATATGCTGTAAACAATACTATTTTAAGTATTTATGGTAATAAAAAATGACTGCCTCCCTAATTCTGTCTTTGGTGTTCCCAGACTGCTTAGAAGGTTAACACTGAGTTTCCATAGAATAGAGGTAAAACAGAGCATGGGAAAACATCTTTCTACACTAGTAGTTATATAGTATTTGTGACTATAACTGATACGCAGTTTTCCTGAGGAGCTAGTGAAGCTAGTTTCACTTCCTTGAGATAATGGCCAAAATACAAGTGAATTTTTTTCTAGAGAAGTACAAAAACAGAGGAGGAAATTCTAGTTCTTTTCTGCAAAGGAGATTATTGTCACAGAAGTAAAAAGAGCCAAAACTTCACCCACCTTTTTATTTTTTGGAAGAAACAAATCAAGTATATTTCGTTAGGCAACATTTTTTTTGAGAAGCATCATTTTATTTTGGATTACTAAGATACATCATTGTTCAGTATGATGAGGAGAGTTCACACAAAAAATTGAGTCTTATTGCAATTACTCTTTCTGTAGAATCATTTTAGGATCATAGAATTTTTTGCCAAGTGCGTGTGGAACACAATATTCGAATAGGAAATTGAAAATCAGAGCTAAATTACTGTGCTCTAAATTTTTCTACATCCACCTATTTTCCCCTCTTCGCTTCCTCTGACAGTTATAGACCTCTTCTCTAATGGGGGCTTGCATTTGAAGATAAGCCTGCATGTAAACAAATTAACTTTTCTTAAATGGGGAGCCATTTCATCTGCAATAATGTACCAATTCATAAACTATCACAAGCATATTAAAAAAAAAAAAAAGATAAATGACCCATTGTATAACACTTACTATTAGGCAGACTAGATGTCCCTGTGTTCTGGGAGATAAGGCTCTTGTATTATTACACTCTAATAAAATGAGTTAATGTTTTAGTATCAGAGATAAAAGGACAGTTGGATATATTTAATAACCAAACTGAGAAACACTTAATTTTAGTTGTCTGTAGCAATATAACACAAATTCCCCTGTAAAACAAATTGCACTTTTGGAATATACTTTAATGTGCATTCGACAAAGGAGAAAATGAGGTGATTGAAGTTCAATTTGTAGCATGTTATTAACCATTTCCGCTTGACTAGATGAGTAAAAGGATAATGGATGAGGGTTTTATTATTGCCTTTCTGCTAAAATGAAGTGGTGTAAAAGATAAGGTGATGAGATTAATGAACATAAGGAAAAGGCGTAATCAATCAAACTCCAACAGGGAGATGAGATGACAGTACTTAAGATTTGCAAGAATATATGGTTTAAAAAGTGGATTTTATCAACACGGACATTTTGTTTGGGTGGAATGCTGAGAGGCAGGCACTTGCCCTTTTCAGTTATTTTTTGTCAGTTCCTTACGCTACTGTATATTTGGAACTTCAGCAATCTTGTATACCAAATTGAAGTTCATATGTTTATTATGCTTGTCAATTCAAAACCAATTTTAAAAACTATAAGATCATGGAATGGGAAGCAAACATGCAACATTTGTCAAGCAGAAACAATGTTTTATTGACCAGTTTATCAGATCATCATTGGCTGCACGTCCTTATATGTGTCTGGATGAGTTTTGTGCTAGTGCCTCAAGTTCTCTGTCCTGGTCATTTCAGCAGATAGTTTTCACATACTCATGGAAAAATCAGGACTGCATTGCTTGTGCTGTAATAAATGCTTCTGGCTCAGCCATCAAAATCCACAAGGCTCTAACTTCAAGCTTCTCCAGCTTCTTGAGTAGAAAATTGGTATCTTGCTGAGATTTGCAAAAGTTTCTAGCTGTAAACATGTTCCTCATTGATATAGGGTGTGATATTTTTGTATCTCAGATCTCAAATATAGTATTTCTTCCTCTGTGTATTTTGAAAGATTAGCCTGCTAATTTTCTGCTCTTTTTAAAAAACATACACCTCTTCCAAAATGTGGACCTGACTTGGAATAGAGCTGCTACACAGTTAGCATCTTTCTTTCCACTTAAAAGGTTTGAGAAGGGCTCCCACATCATTCCTTTTAATGCAGTTAATGACCTTGATAAGAGTTGCCTTATGAAAGTGCTGCCTTAAATTAGTTTTGTAGATGAAAAACTTACGGACGGGATAAATTATTGTATTTTCTCAGGGAACTGTTAGTTCTTGGCAGCAGTTTGGGCAGGATGGATTGGATATTGCTATGAGGTTAGGTTTGTCTAAAAGCAGCTTACAGTATTTTTTTCCCCCTTTGACTTCAACATTTATGAAACAGACTGTTACATATTGGCTAGAACCTGGTGCTTCGTAAATACTCCCACATTAGACCTGACTTTTTCTGCTTTTTAGGAAAACTTCCATTTGTGCAAAACTGTATTGTGGATTTGTAAGACAGATGCATAACACAGCCCAGACTATGACTCTCCACAAGAGCTGATGTTTTCCTGTAGGCTTACTGGTCCCTCTTCTCCTATCATCTGCAGAATTCTTTGATATGCTGTTGTTTCTTGGGCCTGCAGGAGTAGCAGGTTTTAGATTTAAAACCCTAGAGGGAAGGGCAAGGCAAATCATGTTGTTGGATCAGTCATTCAACTACCTCGAGACTGCTGTCTGTCTATCTGTTACACTTGCATCACATTTCCAAGCCTTTCTTATCAATCATTTGGACTAGAAAAGCTGTTTAATTTTCCATTGCAGTTTTTAACAGAAATTGGAGTTGTGTGCTTGTTTTGTAGTCCAAGCCTGGGGTTGTAGCCCTCACATTAGCTATGTCTGCAGCTTAATTAACCTTGGAAAAGGGTTTGTACCAGTAGGAATGCTTGAAAACTAGGTTTGAAGTACTTAATTTTTACCGTCTACTAAGACGAAATCCAGCACTTACTCTGTACAACCTTCTCTACACATTGTTCTTTGTTCTTTGTATATAAACATGCAAAATGCTTTAATTGGTCGAATTGTTTCTATGAGTGATCTTGAAAGAAGAGACTGTCTCTTTCAGTCACAGACCATAGTAAATCCTTTGTCACTGGCCAGTTAGAGTTAGTTCCTTTGCCTGGGAAATTAATCTACTTTTCTCTTCCTTACTGTGGTCTCTGAATTCTTTTGGTTTACAAGGGAAGTAGATGAACTATCAGGGACTGGAGAAGTGTTTGAGCAGTGAAGAATTTCAGCACTGTGCCATGTTCTGTCTCAACTTGTGAGAGCAGAAGGAGGGGAAATTTCAGTAGTATTAAGTACTGTACAGTCCTGGGCTACAGGAGAGCCACCAGGTATCACAAGTAAGTCAAATATATGTAATTGCACAGCAGCCCCTGCAGCTGGTCCAGTGTACTCAAAGAGGATTTGGTTCCTGCGCAGCACAAAAGTGGCATTAAGCCATTTTTGCATTCCCCTCCCTTTGCAAGCTGCACCTTCTGTGCTATCTCTCTCATAAAATATATCATGCTTCTTTTAATGTAAACTGCTAGATTGGCAGGATTGGAGGATTTTTCTCTTTGCCTTCAAGAGGCACATCTGTTCTTCCATGTTTGGGCTTGGTTCCCATGCATGAGCTGATCAGATGCAGTCTTTTCTGATGACTGGTACTCTAGCTTCCTGCCAGATGTGTGGGGGTGGTTTTTGTTTTGTTTCTGGTGAAGGGATCTGAAGGTCAGCTTACAGGTCATCAATTAAAAAAATGAATATTTTTGGCAATAAAACTTTTTTTTTTTTTTTTTTTTTTTAATTTTTCTCTGCTCATCCCATTTCTTCTCCTTACCCATCTTCTGCCAGATCAGGTCAAAACAGCAGACATTAGACAACTGCCAACATTGCAGGTGCATTAGTTCCCTCTTTCCTGGTTGTAGTTGCTGCTTTTGCTTGCAGGTGTTCTGGCTGGAGAGACCTTTACTAGAAGCAGCCTGTGTGAGAAGTGATGTCCTGAAAGTGGTGAAACAGGCAGGTGCAGGGCACAGCAGTGGGAAGGCTAACGTGAGAGGCAAACTACTCTGATCTGCTGTTCAAAACAGGAATTCGAGAAGACAGTTACAGCAAACATGAACCTTGCTTTTCTGAAGAAACCTCAATGGTAAATGGCTCTAAGAGACAGCCAAACAAACATAAATTCTACTCTGTTTTACATCTTTTGAGGTGCATCCTCCTCCTGTACGTTGCCTTTTACCATATTCAGCTGTACTGCTGTGTATATGAGCAGCAACAAGTCGTGAGTCTGGCAGTTCCTACTCTTCAGACTCCGTATGCCTTAGAGATCAACCAGTATAATCTGATAAAGGTTGTCTCCAAGGCTTTTTTTGCACTAGGAATTTTATAAAAGAAGAGTGACCAAAAAAACCTTTGGACTTAAACAAACAAACAAACAAAACCCCCGAACATGGTAATGCCACCTTGTCATATAAGGCTCAGTTTGATTCCTTTTTGGACATTCTCAGATACTTCAGTCTTTTAAACAAGAGAAAGTTTTAAATAAAATGAATAAAATGAAAATCACTATGGCCAATAAAAAGAATGATTATAAAGATCTATTTGTCTAAGATATCACATCCAAAAAAGGCCTGTCATGAATTTCTGGTTTCATATATATCTTTCTACTCCTTGCAGGTGAAGTGCCTGGTTTGTGGGCTGAGTTAGTAGCCACACTGCTTGTTAGCATGTCTGAGATATGTTATGGGAGGCTGTTTTAGAAAGTGCCTGTGGTAAACTCAGTAATAAATTATTGCTAATTCTTACCTTGTAACTCTCTGCACCTCAGGAACTGTTGCCGTCGCAACAATACCCAGAGTTAGGGTGAGGTCAGGAGCCCGCAACCCCGCCCGCCCCTGGGCCACACCACACTGACTCCCTAGGGAGGATGCGGCAAATGGCGTTTATTGCGTCGTTATAATTCTTTATATACGCGCTCGCACTGTCTTTTCCTGTCTTAGCCCTGCCTCGTCAGGACGTCACATCCCGTGATCTTCCGCAGCGCCCCGTGTCGCCTACCACAAGTCCCCCTCTCCATGCTACAATACAGTCGTTGTTTCTTGAATCATCAGGAGACGTTGATACCCAGAGTGAGGATGCCGTAACTCATTAATTGTACGCCGCAAGCTGCGTACACATGCGGCAAAGCCAGGGATGCCAGTGCTGTAAGCGGGCTGCAGCCTTGTAATTCTCAAGCCAGTGTGAAAGCCCTAAAGCAAAGCTAAGCGTGCATAGCAACTCCCAATCCTTGTGAACTCGGCATCATTCTCTTTCCCGCGATGCTGCTCTCATGATATCAGCCGGTCACAAGAACGTATTTCCTCCTTACGGAACCTGCAAAAGACACTTGAGAACTAAGGTGAGTATTATTGATGGACATCAGGACGTATCCACCGCGCTGGTACCCAGCGTATTGCCTCTCCCTTGCGGATCGCCGCGTATCCTCTTCCTCCTGTTATAAAGGTCCAACCATCCTCCCAGACCCCTGACTCAGGATCTCGAACCCTGACTGGAGGGCCGTCTTCCACCGCTGCTTTGGCCCAATGTTTGTCGACCGGAGCATTTCGATTTTCCCCGCGCACAAAATGATTCAGGCCAAATAGTGCGCGAGCTAAAAGGTTGGCCTGGAGGGGTAAGGGGACACGCTTCCCACCTATGCCCAATCCGTCCCCCCTCCCCAAGCGCCCGTAAGCGTTGCTTCAGAACTTGATGGGTACGTTCGACTATGGCCTGACCTTGGCTGTTATATGGAATTCCCTGTTTTAATTGGATGCCCCATTTGTTGGCCCACTCCCGGGAACTATGAGCAACAAATGCGGCTCCATTGTCTGTTTTGATGACCTCAGGAAGTCCCAAGACAGCGATTGTTGTTTCCCAATGAGATTGTGCGGCTTTGGCGGTTGCTTTACGGTGACAGGTAGCCACAAGGTACGTGCTGGCCGTATCAATGGTGACGGCAAGCCACGCTTGCGGTTGGAAGGGCGCATGCCAGGTAAAGTCAGTTTGCCAGATCTGGTTAGGCTGTAGACCTCGAGGGTTAACTCCCGCCCCCCACAAAGGGCTATGTTGACAGTATGGGCAGGTGGCTACCACTGCTCTTGCGTCTGAGATGGAAATGTTGCACGATTTGGCTAGTCCACGTGCACCTATGTGAAAGTGGTCATGGAGTGCGCGTGCGTCCTGAAGGGTGTACACCCGCGTCGCGGCTTGGTCTGCCACTGCGTTACCCCTTTGGTAGTATCCAGGGACATTGGTATGGCTCTTTACATGTAATATGGACACAGTACTTCCGCGATCCTGTAGATGGCTCTCAAGCATACAGGCAATATCCGTGCCCGCCCAGCCGGGCGTGGCCATGGAGGCCAGGAGCTTAAAGACAAACATAGAATCTGTGACAATGTTTACATGGCCCTCATACGGTAAGTCGAGAGCCAGGCACACGGCTTTTGCCTCCAAAAATTGTACTGATTGAGCGGTATCTTGGCAGAAACAGACTGCCATTCACCCTTGTCTTGCCATACTACTACCGCTCGGCCCGTTTGTGATGAGGCATCTGTAAAGACTGTCAGGCCTGGTTGAGGTCGCGTCAGTACTCTGACTGACGCGGATGGGTGAATAATGCGCAAGTGAGTCCAACCTTGGAGCGTTGGCCCACATCGTATCTTCCCAGGGTATCCTTCTAAAGCTAGCACTATTTTTTTTCCTGGTTGCATAATTGCTCCTCCCAACACTGGGTTTTATATGGGAGCCAGAGAGTGGAGGGTTCGGTACCAAACATACGCAGAGCGGCCGTCCGCATCTTCGTTATCATGGCCGCTAGCACACTAGAGTGGGGCACAAATGCACTATGCATTTGCGAGGAAAAGTTACTCCAGACAGCACATTCTGGGCATGCTCCAAGACATGCTTTATGGTTGCCCCTATCGACGCTCCTTTTGGCGCCGTGAGCAGTGCGCTCTTAGTCTGCTCATTGCCCTGCTGACGAATACACTCCAGCATAATTGCGTTCTTGGCCTCCCCCGGCAAGGTTGCTGCCGATTCTAGGGAGGCCTGCAAACGGTTGCAAAAATCGGCAAAATTTTCCGTTAATCCTTGCTTCACCTGTGTCCATGGTTCGGGGGGTTTCACATAACGCTGTAGATCATTGAATGCTTCACGGGCTGCCCGCGCTGTGGCGTTCAATTCTGCAGTCCGTAGACCGGCCGCTTGCTGTTGGGCAGTTAGCCCTGCATCAGACCCTTTCAGGCGCCCCAAAGTGGAGTGCCTGAGGGGGCTCTGCGGATCTTGTGTCGCCTGTATCAACGTTTGATGTAGCCTACTCGCCCACTGCTCTTTCCACAGGACATTCTCAGTCGGTGTTAAAATCATCTGCGCTAATTGGCGACAGTCCGCCGGGGTGGCCGGGCCTGCACCCAACAGGTTATCAAGCATTGCCTGCGTGAGCGGGTGATTCAGGCCGTGTTCTGCCTTTGTTTTAATCAATTGTGTAATCACTTTAGCATCCCAAGGCCGCCACTCCATCCCCGCTGTGGTTATAGTCACAGGGAACATCTGTACTGCTGCTCCCGGGCGGACGGCCAAACCAGATAGCAACACATTTTTAGCAACAAGGTCCCAATTGGGCAGCTGGATTGTCTCACTGCTTCGCTTCCCACCCCCTTGCTGCACTATACCTTTCTGCCTCCCAACTTCTTCCTCCAATCATTGCAGCACCTCAAGCACCTTGCGCATGTCTGAGCTAAGTTCTGAGTGGCCTTGACTGCCTGGGTTGTCTTGACTACCACCTCTCCCCACGTCCTGTTGTTCTTTCCATTCTCCTTCACCCCCCGCCCTCGTTGTGCCCACATCCTGTCGCTCTGGCGAGTGCGCAGCCGCTGATGGACCGCGCATACGCTGCAACTGCTCCGTTAACTTCTGTATGTCTGCATCAGCTTCTGTCCTGCTCCTCTCTCCCCCCGGTGCTCCCTCGGCTCCCCAATTAGATTTAATCAAGCATCCCGGCAACCAGTCGTCGGCAGGCACCACCGGACGCCTGTCGACGGGAGCCGATGGAAGCGAGGCATCTGCCTCACTCTCAGGCTCTTCCCGGACAGGAGGCAATCCTCCGCCGCCCGGAGTGTAATGGGCGGCTCGCAACTCCTCCCAAGGATAACCAGGAGGTGTAGGATTACGCGTTTGCGGCGCTGCAGCCGACACCGGCTGCACCGGCAGAACTTGCGGCTCCAATGGGGACAAATGGTCCTCATCGGCGCTGTCAGCTGCTCGCGTCACCGATTTGGATACCCCCGGCGAGTTCGAGGGGTCCCCCGTTTGGGTGCCCTGCGGCTGCGAGTCATACAGCAAGCCCCGTGCTGCCTGCCAAGCCTCCTGCTCCTCCCGCGCTCGGCGAAGCAGGGTAAGCACAACACCCCAAGCCTTAAGATCTTTTCCCGAGTGGCCGGACATAGTCCGCTCCGCTAACACCTCGGAGCACCGAGGCCAATTTGATGAGATAAGAATGTCAGCAGGACGCTGTACAGCACCCTCCTGGATTAGGCGTTCAACACACGCCGAAATTGCGCTCGACTTCACAGAAGTTCCCCATTCCTTCGCGCACATTTGAATTACCTTAATCACCGCTTCCATCGTCTGTCTGGCGCCACCCCCGTCGCCCCGGCGACCACCCTCACCCTATCACGTCGGGGTCACCACTTTGTTGCCGTCGCAACAATACCCAGAGTTAGGGTGAGGTCAGGAGCCCGCAACCCCGCCCGCCCCTGGGCCACACCACACTGACTCCCTAGGGAGGATGCGGCAAATGGCGTTTATTGCGTCGTTATAATTCTTTATATACGCGCTCGCACTGTCTTTTCCTGTCTTAGCCCTGCCTCGTCAGGACGTCACATCCCGTGATCTTCCGCAGCGCCCCGTGTCGCCTACCACAAGGAACTGATAATTATAACTTGCACATGTGTTTATTGGAAGCAGACTGAGACTACCAATTTGTTTCACAGATGTCAATACACAACTTGTTGATCACTATTAACCTAGCCTGTTCTATCTGAATCATTTGTAAACTGCTAGAGTTAATTCCTGATGGTAAACTCTGCCAGATGATGTAAAGGGTTGTATGAGCCTTTTATATCTACCCACTAACTCTTAAATCAGAATGTAGCAGGCTTACTAAGACATCAGTCAGCTCTTACAAGAATCTGATTTCATGCAATTCTAGCTCCCCTTTACCATAAATAAGCCTGCTGTCTTATTTTCAAAAGAAAAGTATAATTTTATATTTGTGGCTTAGACAACCACACAAACTTATATTCAACTTTTCTTCTTGTTGAACTTCTGTTTTCCCAGATGGATAGTTTAACTTGTATACTTCTCTCTAGTAGTCAGATCTTGTTTGCACTATATTTAACATATAGGAGTCTATGTATAAAATTATGTACAAACCTGATAAAGGTTTGTATATAGATCACCCTTAGTAATTGCCTGAAGTTTTAGCCTCCTGTCTTAGTTGAATAGTAGCATATTTTATTAATCTTCTTTGTCTGGATAATGAACATCCTGAATCAAGGAGTCTCCTCCAGTACCAATCGTATGAGTGGTTAATTGCAGTTTTTTGATAATTCAGTGTTGTCTGCCCCTGTAATGAATTGGCATTGGTCCTTCTCTCCAAGAGTCAGCAGGGGTTGCCAAAAAGGGGGAAAAAAAAAAAAAAGTGCAGCGTTGGATGTAGTAGGACAGAATAAGATAGTAGAACTAACTTCTTTGCTAGCGTTATTTGCTAATTGATTAGTCCATGTGGAGTGTTCAGAGCCTCATAGCCTACTCAGAAAAATTATAAATACAGGTTCCTGTGATAAATTTATTTTCAGAAGTAGGTCTTGGTAATTAGGGAGAGGATTATCTATAGTTGATGGAATACTATTTTCAGAAAATCTGCATTGCCTGATTTTTTCACTTTGAAATATTGCTTTATGTCAGGATAAAGGGAAAATATAGTTGTGCGTTCCTCTACTATTTTAACTATCTGAAAATATTTTTCGTGTCATCACGTGTGCTGATCTGTGGCCTGTGACAGTTAAGACTTTATTGATTTCTAAACAAATGGTGTTTTTATTTGTACATAACTTGCATAGAAATTGCTTCAAAACTGAATAAATCTAGAAATAAAACTAAGTCCTAACTAAAGATGAAACTGTTTACAGGTTCAGAGGCTGTGAGGTGTATCACGCTAGGGTAAATATTATTCTATGATACAGGAATTTCAGTTTGTGGTAGATCTGTCTGTCCACAGCAGCTTCAAATAAAACAATTTAAGCCCTTTAAAGCACATCAATTTGCTAGTCGGTAGTTCATGTATCAAAGAGCATTCTGTGAAAATATCAATATCATTGGTTAATATAAATGAAATTAATTTTTAAAGCTGGGCTAAAGGTTGACATCTGAAAAATTGCATTACTTTGCAGAAGAGAAATTTCTGTCTTCTAGTGAAATTTCAGGTCATAAGGGCAAGTAATTTTCACAATCTTCAATGGGAACCAGTGAAATATGAACTTCATTGTCACCTAGCCCCAAAGCGATAAGATAAAATGAGCTGATACATCATTTGCTCTGGTTTTATCATCTCCTCCAGTAATTGGAAGAGAAAACATAAGAGTCCTTTACCACCCCCTCCCCAAACCCTCCACCACCCACACCCAGGCATAAGCCATTTTGCTCTGATCGATACAAAGGTCACATAGTATTTATTTATTTATTTATTTATTTTATGTTGGGTAAAACTGTCTGGTGGAACATTAAAGTAATGAATATGTTTAATTGAGTTTGTCACCCATGAAAATGCTGAGCAGGATTTTATAGCAGATTCTGCATACTTACAGGAGGGACTGGGTGCGAGACTACTACTCTTTAAGTGTGGATTTCAGTGGCTCTTGGTATAAATAATTGATATGTAAAATAAACACCTTGTGTTTGTTTTGAACACCCTGTTTTCTACTGTTGTGGTAGTGTGTTACTGAGAAACCCCAAATAAACTAATAAGCACTGTGATTTTTTTAAAGAGAATTTGGATTTTATAAAATTATTTTTCATCTATCTTTTTCCTATTAGTTTGGTTGTATTTGGATGTATTTAAGCAAGGAGTAGCATAAGGCCTTTTCACTGTGAATGCTGGAGCTAGAAACTGCATGGTTCTTGGACAGTAAAATCTGAAGATGAGGAATATAATTACCTAGCTGAGGTAACAGTGGAGATTCAGGTTCCTAGTGAATCGTGTACTAGAGTTTTAGAACTCTGAATGTTGTTATTTTGTCTCCTGTACACAAATGACCCAGAACTACTACAAATGCTACTAGAAGAATCATAGAATCAGTAAGGTTGGAAGGGACCTCTGGAGATCATCTAGTCCAACCTCCCTGCTCAGCAGGGTCACCTAGAGCATGTTAGACAGGGTTGCATCCAGGCAAGCCTTGAAGATCTCCAGAGAAGGAGACTCCACCACCTCTCTGGGCAACCTGGTCCAGTGCTCCGTCACTCTCACAGGGAAGAAATTCCCCCTCACGGTCAGGCAGAACTTCCTGTGCTTCAATTTCTGCCCACTGCCTCTTGTCCTGTCCCATGGGACAACTGAAAAGAGTTTGTCCCCATCCCCTTGAGGCCCTCCCTTCAGGTACTTGTACACATTGATAAGATCCCCCCTCAGTCTTCTCTTCCCCAGGCTAAACAGGCCCAGCTCTCACAGCCTTTCCTGGCAGGGCAGGTGCTCCAGCCCTCTCGTCATCTTTGTAGCCCTACGCTGGACTCTCTCCAGTAGCTCCATGTCTCTCTCGTCCTGGGGAGCTCAGAACTGGACACAGGACTCGAGATGAGGCCTCCCCAGGGCTGAGTAGAGGGGCAGGATCACCTCCCTTGACCTGCTGGCAACAGTCTTCCTAATGCTCCCCAGGATACCATTGGCCTTCCTGGCCACAAGGACACATTGCTGGCTCATGGTCAACTTGTCATCCACCAGCACTCCCAGGTCCTTTTCTGCAGAGCTGCTCTCCAGCAGGTCAGCCCCCACCTTGTACTGGTGCCTGGGGTTATTTTTCCTTAGGTGCAGGACTCTGCACTTGCCCTTGTGGAACCTCAGGAGGTTCCCCTCCGCCCAGCTCTCCAGCCTGTCCAGGTCTCTCTGAATGGCAGCACAGCCCTCAGGTGTATCAGCCGCTCCTCCCAGCTTGGTATCATCAGCAAACTTGCAGAGGAGGCACTCTGTCCCCTCATCCAGGTCACTGATGAAAAAGAATGTATTTATGTAGGTTCCCTGTCAATTGCAGTCAAACTTAAATGCAAATCAAACGCATTTTTGTTTTTTGTTTCTGTCTGCGTGAATGTACATAACTTTTTTAAGAGCAGATTTCAAGAAGAACTCTACTGTGAAATATATAAATATGCATCTGCTTTTTAAATAAGCTATTTAGTTTTTATTTTATGCAGGTCATCTAAATTGCCTGGCATATTAAAGCAATATAGTTATTCAATTACTGTTTCAGTTCTGTAACTCATTTGCAGACTTAATTACTCCTGGTCTATTCAGGATCAATAGTACTTTTCCCTAAACTAAAATATACAGTTGCTGATTGGTTTGCTTGAAATGTAAAGCAAACTGTTCGTTTAGTCCGCAATAAGACGTTACTTCCCTAGTTCGGGAGGCAGCTGCGGTGATGTTACCTCTGAACTATTGCACGTAATCCTTGCAGTAGCAGCAGAGCTGCTGCCGCGCTGGGGAAGCCGCGGGGACGCGTCGAGGTGTGGGCCGAGCCGGGAGCGGGGCTTTCGCCTTTTGAGTTTTTGGGCGACTCTAGTTTCACAGTTGCCCCAGAGCGGAGAGCAGGGGCGGCCTGCGGGCGAGCCGCGGGCTTGCGGCCTGCGTCTCCTTGGGAAAGGGAAAAGGAAAGGGAAAGGAGGGGCCGTACGCAAGGGGGGACGTGAATTTGCGTTTTCAGAGTGTTGGCAGCCTGTTGAGTAATCTGGCGTGCCCGACGTCTAGTCGCGAGGCCGTTTGTGTTACAGGATTTTGGGGGTGTGGGAGCTCCGCGGTGCTCTCGTTTGCCTATTTTTGAGTTTTGTGAAGCGTTAAACTCTATAAATTTTTCTTCTTCCTGCGAGGGCCAGTGTCTTTTGAAGTAGATGAAATGTGCGGCAGATGAAACTTCAGGTTAACGTGCTGAATCACCTGGTGCCCTGGTTCGTCAGCCCTTCTTGGGGGGAAGGTGGCTCTGTGTGCGCTCGTTCGGTGAGGCTGCGCACCGCTGCAGCACTGGTTGCGCCCCAACTATCACTAGGGGAGACAAGCCACAGGAGTAAATGGGGTTGTTTTTAAAACTCAGCGCAATGTTTGCCGGGGTGAGCGGGCTGGCCGTCCTCGAGTCCGTGAACGGAATTCGTGTTGCGAGGCTCATGGATGGGTGAAAGTGGGCAAAAGGAAAACCAGTTTTTGAAAGTTACAGTCCCGAAGCGGAGAATATCAGGAGCAGTAAGGCCGACAGGAAAATCCCTCTACCAGAATAAAAAATCTGAATTTAGATTAAAAAGTATTAGTCCGTTTCCGCTCGTAGTAGCTTTTATTAACCAGAGGGGGCGTTGGACGAGGAAGGCGAAGTTGAGTTTGATTCGGCCGGGGACGAGGTGCTCGTGCTGCTCATCGCGTCTCCTTCCTGTCGGTGGGCCGAGGGCGCCGGGCCGGGCAGGCTGCCCCGGCGCGGGCCTGTGCCCACCTAATCCCCTTTTAATTGAACTCCGGAGACTTTGAAGTGAAGCCGCAGAGCAGGCAGACGCCATCGCATCCCGACGGGACGTGCGCCAGCGGGCGCTTTAACGCGTCGCGGCGGAGGCGACGGCTCTGCTCGCGCTGCTGCTGCCAGCCCCGCCGCGCTGGGTTCGGTCCCGGTGTCGGGCCGGGCCCTGCTGGCGGGCGGGCGCTCCTCCTCCCGGCGCCTCTGAGCCGTGGGTGCGGTGTCGCGTCGAGCGCTGGCCTCGCAGGGTAAAAATAAGGCTTAACTGCTCGAACTCGCTGGTTTTACTCGCACGTGGTAGGCGTTCGAATTCGAAACGTGACGGCTCTCGGTGGCCATCGGTCTGTTGGTTTTCACTGCTGCCGCGGAAATGCGCAGGTCGTTACCGTCCTCTCTGCCTCAGGAGATAGTTGCTGCAATTACGCGCTTCGCTTTTAAGACTGTACCAGCAAAGGTACTAGGAGATTTCTGTATGGGAGCATTGCAACTTGGACTCTTTTGCCACCTCTCCTGTCACGTGCTTTTAAAGGATATTTATGTGCCCGTGACAAAAGCAAACCACAGCGGCTCTTGGTAGCACCGCAGATTTGCACAGACCGGCCAGGTAGCGTGGATGTGTTAGGGATGTGGTACGCTAGGTGCCATCGTGGCACAGGCCTGTTAGTTCCCCAGCTTCAAAACTGATTATTAACCATAAACAATGTTCATTCCTTTCAGCACATTGCAAGGATTTTGCATCAGAATATTCACTTTTCCTTCTCTTTGCCAGGTGTGAGGCAAAATCCTCCTTTCTTTAATACCTAAAAACAAATAATTGAGTTCATTAACATCTTGGTTACATTAAAGGCTGGAAATTCCTTTTTGTTTCTTTTTAACACATTATTACTTCAGTGAAAGTGTAGTAACAGTGATGCTATCTAGAATTATATTTGAATCTCCTATTCTGTAACATGTTTGTTAAATGTATTTGTGTACATTAAAACTGACAAATTTTGGCGTTTTTCCCTTTGCCTATGTTTTGCTAATCTGAGGCAGAGAAACGTCCAGTCTTGTTGTCCTTTAACACTTACATAATTAAGCTTTGAAATGAAAAGAAAAAAAGAAGAAACAAAGAAACAAAGCGACTGTGGACTAAAAATGGGATTAGTTTGAATTGTGAAAGCAGACTAAGCATCTGTGTCTGTCAGACGGGATGACAGGAATTGTAACAAGTTACTTTGACAACCACGTACTCCATAGAGAGATTATGCTGAGTTCATTTGCAGGTTTGTGTTTAGCCTTAGCTGACAAAATGATACTTAACCTCTTATATAGCCAACCTTTATGCTTCCAGAATTAATGAATGTTGTGTTAATGAGAAACGTAAGGAGCATTTTAAAGACATTCTTTTTGTTGTTTATTTGTTACAGACCTATTATTACAACTCTAAAGTGAATGCAGATACGTCTAATGGAACTAATAATACATTTCCAAAAATCCATTTTTGTATTTTGCTGATATGCTGAAAATCTCATAAAATTTCTGAGGCTCTCTTGGTTATAGAAAATACACACTTGTCTTTAAAGAAACAAATTTTTAAAGGGACTTGACGTGAATGGTTGAGTTTAAGACTTGGAAAAATCTGTTACAAATTCATAGCATGAATTTGAATTGATTTTAAATTTGCTGCAGGATTTGTAGATAATTGGCCCAATCCTTCTATGTGGATCAAACACAGTTTCTCTTTCACAAAATGTTACCTATATTGACAACATATATAAAAAAAATACTGACTTTTTTCTTTTTTT
This sequence comes from Rhea pennata, assembly GCF_028389875.1. Lineage (NCBI taxonomy): Eukaryota > Metazoa > Chordata > Aves > Rheiformes > Rheidae > Rhea > Rhea pennata. The sequence goes on from NC_084666.1 coordinate 48,037,398, forward strand.
TTTGTCTTTAATTAGATTCTAGCGTATACAGAAGGACTCCATGGAAAATGGCTCTTTTCAGAGATTCGATCTGTCTTTTCACGACGTTATCTTTTGCAAAATACAGCGTTAGAAATCTTCATGGCAAACAGAGGTACTGTGAGTTTAAAGGAGTGGCACACATTGGTTTGGGGACATGCCTCTGGCTGTTTAATAACTTCTTTTTGTTATAAAAGGGCTTGGATTAAGTGTCTTAAATATTTAAGTTTAGTGTGTTTCTGTATTATAAACTTTTTTACGTTGCATCATTTTTCAGACAGAAGTGATATGTTCGAACCTGATAACTGTGAATTAGCCATGCCTCGCTTCTGTTTCTATCTGCATGTTTAACTGGCATCCTCTGCATGCTCTTTCTTAAGGCATACCTCCCTCTGATCTGTTGCGTTTAGAGTTTCTTTTTTCTTTTTTTTTTTTTTTTTGTCCCTTTGGAAGGTTAACAGTTGTTAGTTGCAAACACTAAGAACAAAAGGCTGCAAGAACTGCAGTACCAGATTAGACCAGTGATACATACAGTTTCATGCTTTAGTGATACTGTTCTAATATGTTCAAAGGTAGACAGCTATGCAAAAACCTGCAGTTCTCAGTTATCTCTAAAAGGGAAAAATCTTCCTTTGTATATAGATAGAGAACTCTGTTTTCAGTTAGACCATAGTACCACTGTAAGAAATAAATGTGGACTTACTCTGCTTAAGTATTGATTTTTTTCATCATCCTGTTTCTTCTCTTGCTTTTTTGAACATGCACATGTAGTCCAACAAGTCGCTCAAGATACAGTAAATTTAGGCTTTGGAGAATTTTTCTCCTCCTAAATTTTGTTTTAAACCGGATTCCTCCATAACTTTGCAACTTAAACTAGAATTCTCTAAGGACTTTGAATGTTTTTGTAATGAAATCCTGAAAAACAAGTTTTGAAAACTTTTTATAAAGACATTAAATAAAGGAGGTCATAAGATGGCACTTCTTAAATCTAAAACTTCTGTTTGGTAAAGTAGTGAGGTTAAATGTTGTTGTCCTTAAACCAAAAAATGTTTCCTAGGATAACACATATTTTAGGCAGTTAATATGTTAGTCAAAAAATGATGATTTTTTTTTTGAAAGTTGAGGTTTTGTCTGAGTTTAAAATGATTGCTGATCTTCAACATGGTTGGTGAGGATTCAGACACAGATCTTGCAGAGCATTGTTGCTCATCTCTGAAAATGCATGTCCTCCAACAATATGTTAATCATTTGTTAAAACACTTTCCTATTTTGAAGAGTCTAGTCAAACTCCAGGAGGTCATAAATGTCCACTGGTGATGACATAATTTTGTTATGTTATTTAAATTTCTAGCTTCATTTCATAAGTGTCTTTCAGTGTTTCAGATGAAATATGAAGATAATATTTTGAAGAATAAATATATCTTGAAAATAACTGGAGAACAAATTCCTAGCAAATATGTGATGCATTTAATAGATAAACTATTTGTTTTTTTCTGACTTAGTTCTAAATATGCCAATGTATACATAGAGCTTTAAATTCTATTCAAATACAAAAGCAGCTGTAGGCCTTGTAAGCTTTATGAAAGTCGTAACTTCCATTGAAATTCCACCTGGTGATAAGCTAAATCAGTTCTAGAAATTACATTAAAAAGATATTTATAGTAGTCTGAAAGAAACATATCTGTTCTGTTTGTTGGAGCTGAGTTTTATCAGACCGGAAAGCCAGCCCTCCACCCTACCCCACCAAAAAACAAACAAACCCCCCCCCAAAAAAAAAACAACAAAAAAAGTGTCGTGTTTCAACTCTTGTGTTCACAGTGGCTGTCATGTTCAACTTTCCTGACCAAGCAACAGTGAAGAAGGTGGTTAACAGTCTACCTCCTGTTGGCATTGGTACTAACTTTGGACTACCTCAGACCAGGTATTTTATGATTTTAATTAATTTTACTTCAGAGTTTTAAGACTTTGTTCATCAAATCAACCTATAAAGTTTAAATCATTTACATCTACTGGTTTACAAAACATGCACACGCTCAGCCTATCAGTTCTGTGTGCTGTTGTCATGTATTTTTATAATAGAAATTTGGGAGGTTGAGAATTTGTGATTTCTGTCTGTTACAGAGAAGGTAACTTCTTTTTGGCAATGATGCTCAATCACTTACACTGCTTAAGGAAAATAAAGCTTCTTTATACATGCCAAATCACTGAAATTTAAGAGTCTGGTTGTCAGACTGATTAGCTTTTATGGCAGTTTTCGATTATATTATCTTGACTATAACATCCTTGAATCCTTTATTGTATCTAAATCTAGATGAATATGACTGTTTCTCATCAGGAGGAAATTATAGTCACGTGTAGAAAAAATATAAATGGAGGAGTATGTGACAGATTGGTTTGGTGTGTGTGTCTTTTAGCTCTGGAGGACAGGGTTCACATTTTTCTTAGGGTAGGTGAAAAATCAGTGTTATAATTTCAGGCTGTGTGTTTGCATCTAAAAACTGAAGAATAGAGTTCGCTTTGCTGCATCTTTTTAGCAGAGTGTCATTGATTACCAGGTATGTTATGGATGAAACAAACACCGCAGCACAGTCTAGTCCTCACTGAGGCTGATAGAAATGAAAGTCTGGCGGGTGACTCTGTCTCTAGGTGGATTGAGCATCTCTTGAATTTTAATGAGGGATGAACTATTTTTAAGTAGATCTATCTTTAATTTATTAAAAAGAAACAGCAATGTTTAAAGAATGTGATGATTGCTGTTTCTTTAAATTCTGTTACTGTAGCATGAGTTTTCTGTGCATATGGATAATCAAAAATGGCATTCAAGAATTTTGGGCTGTTTTCTGTTGTGTTTGTAGTTGCATTTTTTATGATGTCAAAAAAAAAAAAAAATCTCCTGAATTGCTGATTGCTACTCTAGTCACTCTGTAAGCCTGTAAGGATTTCTGTTTAGAGAAGCAAATCAAATGTATAAATGTTTAAATTTACATAAAAGTATATACAGATTTGTTCAAAATGTCACATCTGTTTTTATGGGTAGTCTTTTTAAAAATTTTACCAAAATAAAAAAACTCTTCAGCTGCTATAACTATTTTCTTTAATCGTTTATCGGTATCTGTAAAGATTTGTTAACTAAAACATATATATAGATTTTTTTTTTCCCTAAGTGATGTGTTGCTGGTATTTACAGATGTTCTCGTTACGAACAAAACAGTCTTGAGAATTTTATAGTAATCTTTTCTGTATTTGATTTATTACTCTCAGGAATGACTCTGTATTCTTCTTTCACAAACATTAGACTATCTGGCATCGAACTCTAAAAGTTTAATTGAGTTATTTATGACTAACTCCCCAACACTGCCCAGAATTTAAATCTCAAGAGGATGGAACTTTGTAAAAGTTCTATCATCTTATCATTGTTTTCATTTGTTCTTGAGAGATTTTAAAAAACCCTTCTGAAAGATGGCTTTACTCTAAGGTGAAATTTTTAAGCTGAGTAATTTTTTTATTTAATGACCCACCATCTCTCTCAACCCCCCCCCCCCCAAAAAAAAAGTTTCTATAGTACATTAATCCTTCATAGAACAGCTGAATTTGCACAGCTGTAAAGGTTTCTGTTTGAAAGTGCTAAAGTATTCAGATCGTGGCATCCCCAGTTGTCAGATGTTTTAAGTCTTTTGCTGTCATTAGATTATAAAACTTGAAAAATGAACTTCAACTGTCCAAAATAGCAATTTGATTTTTGGAGAAATTTAGCAAAGAACTTAAAAGAAAAATGTGTAGAACTGCCACAGAGAATTCAGGTAGGTAATAAAGTGGATCCATGAGATTTTTCCAATTATCCTTCTCTTACGCTTATTGTTGGTTTTCAGGCGCATTTCTTTGGCTAGTCCGCGACAGATTTTCAAAGCTTCCAATATGACTCAGCGTTGGCAGCACCGAGAAATTTCCAATTTTGAATATCTGATGTTTCTAAACACAATAGCAGGTAACACAAATTTCTAATTAGGCTAATGTTGGTACAACCTCAGCAGATCAGGGCACTTCTAGATTTTGTCCTTTGAACAAATAATTTTTCCTCTTAACTTGAACAAATAACAAAATCCTCTTAAATGCGCTTTATTCATATTTGTTTTTATGTTTACATAAGGATAAATATATGTATATAAAATATGCAGTGCAAAATGCTATATTGGTCTACACTTAAAAAATGTAACTTGAAAGTCAGAATATCTTGACTGTTGTGGGAGAAAGGATCTAGATAGACCATCTACTATTTAGGAGAATCTCGAAAATAACTTCTTTATCCTTAGTGTTTGGAATTTTGAAATTCATAAGTATTTTCCTGTCTTATTATCTTTGATACAACAGAATAACTTACTCTCATCAAGTCTCAGAAGGGCTGGGACCCTGTGGGAAAGCTCACTTGGGGAGCAGGATATTCCTGGAGGCAATAAATACCATTGTTACTGGACAGACAGTTACAGTTGACTTAGGAAAAGAGTGTAATGCCCAGATCACCACCACTGCTGTGTCAGGACACTGTTCATCCATTCCCAAATTCTGATTCATTCCTTGGTCTGATTGTCCTGCCCCCTCATCCTGCAGCTGCTCAGCTGCATTGCGTCTAAATCATCTGGCCCACTAGACTTGCACCCAATTTGAGTTCAGGTTAGTAAATGCAGGCAAATTGTTAGGTCTCATAACTTGTCCTGTATTTTCCAACATACTCTGTCTTAGAAGAACTTAATTTCTCAATATTTCTCAATTCAATATTTCTCAATATTTCTCAAATTTCAGCTCTTTTCTGTAGCATGGACAGTGTTGAAAGGTCCACTAATTTCCTATTAGACTTGGCTCATGCTAACATGATCAGAACAAATGCCTCCACTCACACTAACTGCATTTTACACAAATGGTCAGTTTTGCTAATTTCTGTAATCGCTCATTAAGTCAGAAATGACAGGACACTGGCAGATTTTGTTAAACTAGAAGTAGATCTGATTGCCTGCTTAGTGCCCAAATGGAGTTGAGGCAAGATCATGACACTTCCTATGCCTCTAATGAATGATCATTTTCAGCTTTATTGTATTACTGAATAATAAAGTGATTTCTTAGCTACTTGGCATTTGACCTTAAAAGAAAAGAAAAGATAATATAGACTGAGGGAAAGTTGAGTTGCCCATCATGGGGAGTTCAAAGGCTGTCCACTACCAATATGAAATAAGTAAAGGCATCAGTGTGTCAGGTAAAAAACCTTAATCCTGAAGATACAATAAGAGGTACGTGTAACATAACCAACTGATCAGGAAAAGAAAGGATTTAATTATACCATAGTTTAGAAAGCGTACAAGTCAGGATGGAAAAGATATAGTTCAAGAAAGCTGGGAAAAGAAAAACCTAGTATTAGAAAAGATTTTCTGACAGCCTAATAGATTGGATTGTGAAATAATCTCTCTGGGGAAGAAGTACAAACCTGTCCCTTGAGACTTTTAAGATGAGACTAGACAAAATGTGAGAAAGCATTGGTAGGAGGTGATCTGAATGAATGAGCTTCTGCTATTTTGTCATAGAAAGGGTGTTAAAATTATGCATTTTAAAATAGTAAACCAATGTGTGTATAACATCTGTATGTATGTATGGGATAAGGGAGACTACTCTAAGCAGATATCTGCTGAAAGGAGGATGTTATGTCCAGCTTACAGATGCATGAAGGTGCATATATGAACCTGAAACCAGAACACTTTTGCACAGATTCTCTATTCTGGTAAATTATGGCATATCCAGAGATGGTCAATGGTCGAGGAAGAATTCCTCTTGCAAGTGAATTCTCTAGATTAAATAATTTTTACTTGCAGAATAGCTGAATCTAAAATCCTGAGCTGCTTCATACTGCTTTCAAATACTTAATTTAATGTAGTCTGTAAAAAATGCCTTTTTTTTTTTTTTTTTTTTTTTTTTTACTTATAAGCAAACGTCATTGGACTCTTCCATTTTTTAAAACAATTTGCATTAGAGAAACACAGAAGACTGACACAAGGACGGGAGAAATGCATAGAAAATGAAGGGATTTAACTTTCACTTTTTTAGCATGCAAGAGAGTTTACAAATGAAGTGAAATGGACTGCAATGTTTTAAATAGAATACTAGCAATTTACAAACACTTATCTTTTTAATAAGGCAAAGTAGAACATTGAAATGAGAAAAGATCTAAAATTCATTCCTTTTGATGAGCTTATAAAATTATATAGTAGTATCTTTAGAAATTGGTATTTTAGTTAAATTTAACCCCTTTTACTCAAGTATTATTTTTGTTGTTCATCAGGTCGTACTTACAATGATTTGAATCAATACCCTGTCTTCCCTTGGGTAATCACTAACTATGAATCAGAGGAGTTGGATCTTACACTTCCAAGCAACTTCAGGGATTTATCAAAGGTATTTTTCATCAGATATGCCTTTTCTCTCTTCAGTAAGCGTTGCTCTGGTTTTCAGTTGTGCGTATATCTTCTGTTGTATTTGATGCATTTACATCAAGTGCACAACCATTAACAGTGTTTTGTTTCTGTATGCATATACTGGTAACAGAGAACAGATTTTAATGGGAAAATGAATTATTGATCTGTGCTTATTGTTTCTGATTGTATCAATTTGCGAAGTTTTAATGGACAGTACTCTCAGCTGAAGCATGTGCATTACATTTAATTTCTAATTTTAAGAAAGTTAGGAAAGCCATGGCCACTAAAGACTAAAAATTAGCTAAATAATTTCCTGTGTTTCTGATGCGAATGCTGCTTTTTTTCTTTTTTCTTTTTTTATGTAGCAAAACCTGTGATTCTATTATATTTTAAGTACTTCTTAAATTGTTACCTGGATTCCCATAAGCAGAAACACAGTTTTCTCTCTTAATTTGTATATCCCCTTTAGGTATGCTTAAGCAATGCAGTTGTCTTTTGTCAGACAGACACCGTCAGTTTCTTGCCCATTTTCCGAACAGCTTTTTCCTTCCTCACAGACAAATCCTATTTTTTTTTAATATTCTTTCCCAAATGAATATATACAAATGCAATATTAAACAACTTATCTAAAGCTTTGCCGAATGTGATTATTCTCTTTCAAGCTTTTCTGTCCCCCTATTTTTTCCAGCCTAATTTTCACCTGCTTCCTTTCGTATCAGTATAGTTCCACACCCTCCGTTTAACTTTCTTATGACAATTAATTATGCAAAACTAATTTTCTGTACAACTTTGTTTTAAAACACCAGATCAAAGTTTATACACAATTTAAATAAATTGGTGCATCACTTTGTTGGATATCCTCTTGAGATTTAGGTAAATGGCAACATCATTTTTTTCTCTTCACTGAAGAGTCCTTGTTTATTTGCTGTATCAAAAAGGCTTAGTAAATATTTATAGAAACCTTTGTTGTTATTTTTGCCCTCACAGTGATAGTTAAGTATCATGTAAATTGCAGAATATATGGATTGCTTGGAAGTTGTTTCTAGAAGTTCAGTAAGAAGTAACCGCTGATGGGTTTTATAACATCTACCTCTGCTATTCGCTAATTTTAGCTTCCTTATATTTTAAAATCATTTCGAAACTCTGAAAATTAACAGCATTTTAACAGTGTCAAAATCTGATAAAAGTCCAAATATGAGTATGAAATAAAAAACTCAAAGATGCATCTGAAGTGTGTTCTCAGCATCCAAGTTTATTGATTTTGGCCAAGAGAAATTTCCTTCCAATTAGTGTATTTGTATTTTAATTTTTTTTTTCTCTGTGTAAGGAAAAGGAGAGTACAGGAAAGGAATACTTCATTCTACAAAGTAAAAGTATCTCTTATTTCTCTACAAGCAGTAGGTGCACTGATTAACAAGCAGGATATTTTTGTGTTTACCCTTTGTGATATTTCACATTATGCTCTCCTAAAGCTAGCTCTTATGGGAAGTGACTGGGACATGGAGCAAGGGAAAGTAGTTAAGTAGTGGAAAAGATGAATGAAATATTTTAATTAAAGCTTTTTTTTTTTTTTTTTTTTTTTTTTAAAAAAAAAAGTCTTCCCTAGAGATTGGTAATTTGTTAGCAAAAAAAAAAATCAAAAAGAATTAGGACAAGTTCTAAAAAATTCTTACTTTCAGTTCACAATTTTAAAGGTAAATATAGATCTTTGAAAATTTCAAGAAATTTAATTTTTTGACTGCAGATTTAGCATTGTAACTTTGAAAAATATACTGTATTCATATGCATATGTATAGATGCTATTTATATAATATTATGGGTGTGTATGCACAAATATATGTAATATTACAAAAAAATTTTAAAGAGCCATTAAGCACTGGATCTTAAGTGAAACTCCTCAAATGTGATCAGTCTCCTTCATAGGACTGAGTTGTCCAGTTAATATTACTTTCCAAACAAGTATTTATAGAGAGGAACTGGTGATTGGCTGAATTACATTTGAAGTGAATTAAAGAATAATTTCAGCTCTGTGTAACTTGAATTAATACATAAATTATAGGTATTAGTCTTTGCTTGCCTGTGATGTGATTTTTGCAAGTTCCATTTCCATTAATTTTTATTAAATAAAACTTATAAAAATATTGTATGACATTGCTAAAAATAATTCAAGTCATCAAAGGATTTTCTAGCTGCTGTACTTTTGAAGGATCTCCTTTTACTTGTATTTTAGTTTGTAAGTTAGTCAACATAGCCAGCTCTGTAGTCCCAGTTTGTCTTCCTTCTTGCCAGCCTACGACAGAACTAAGTGCACTGTAAAGCAATCTTCACTTTAGGGTAAGCTCCACTCTTGCCTCCATTAAGAAGTTGGATAGCGAAACCGCTGTTGCTGTTTTGCTATGCAATTGTGTATTAACAGCAACTGATATGGATCTCTCTGCTGATGAAAGTAGTCTTTGAGGGTTGCTGAGTGTACTTAGGGGAAGTTCTGAGGGAATCTTTGCACTTGGATTGCTGGGAGAGGAAAGCCAATTGGACACCACTGAGTTTCTATCTCTAGACATACTCAACTCTCTCAATCATATGTTCGAAAACTTAAAAATTAGTACATAAATGTTACAGTACTAGATGACAGTCAGACTGTATTATGAGTAAATGGGGTTTTATTCATGGTATCTAAGCTTGTAACGTGATATTCTAGGGAGCTAGTTATCTTTAACTGATGATCAACTGACAGTTGCCATATTGTTAGAGCATAGTGAATATATATACATACATGTATATTTAATATGCATTTTCCCTTCTGTTATCTCTGGTTATCTGTTGTTGATCAGACAGTGCATCTTTATCTCCTGAAATGTAGCTACCGTTCTGGATGAATGCCAGTCCTTCCCATATGCACAACGAAAGTCTTTATGCCACATCTGTCTCAATACAGTAGTTCAGATTTTGACTGCTGTTTAGGCATTTCTAGCAGTATGAACTCAGTGCAGTTTAAATGTTAAACTATGTCAGATGGTAAATTCATAGCAAATATCTGAAAATGTTAACCAGCAATACCTTTCTAGTAACCAGTTCTGAGACTGTTGGAATATGTACACTGTGATTTTTTTTGTTGTTGTTGTACCATCATCTTTGGGGATAATGCTTTGCAATAAGTGTTAATTATGTTATGTAGCATGTCTATGCTTTTGGACTGTTACAGGTTTTAAAAATGTTTAAAGATATTTCACTGACATTGCACATGATTTTAACAGTTATAATTTGGGACTAGTATAACTATTTTGGTCTGGCAGAAAAGATGTCATGTCAATATTTTTACTCCTTTTTTGGTACCTAAGAAATGAATAATAAAGAATTTTTTCAAAGTTCCAAGTTGAAGTTACATAATGTGACAAGTATGAATAACAGATCTGTTAATATATTAACTAGAAATCCACAGTTAGTACAGATTTAGGGAACTGCAGTGTATAGGTTAAATCAACACTTTATTTAAACAGCTTCTTATGGCATTATTTTGAACATCAGTCACACAATGATAAACGAAAGCAACTGAAATGGATTGTGGTTAATATTACTGTCAGTCTGACAAACACTCCTGACAAATTCCAGAGTGCACTGCCAGTCAGTTACCCTGCTTTGACTTGAGTGTTTATTTCTTAAGAGGTGACTATGGTTTGCAATAAGTACTACATATTATATTTATAGCTGTATATATTTTATTTATACAACAGACACAGTTTCCCACCAGAATGTTTCCCATTTTCTGCATTGCTTATGTCATTCAAAAGCACATTTTTTCCTTTTCTTTATTCAGTGGAAGCAGTAAATTGTGATACGTTTCAGGGCTTGAGTAAAGAAAAAATAGAAGTGAAAATACTTCAAAAATACTGAGATACCAAAGCATGATTTTATGCTCACAAAAGTTCTTTATAAGATCTTGCTGTATACAAGAAATTTGATAATTTCTCTTCTGCATGGCACAAAATTTTTGCAAGATCATAAACTGATGCCACTGGAAGAAAATTATACTGTTCTTAAATCTTTGTTTGTCTTTACTATGGGTACATAGGTGTACATAATAGTATTTTAACTCACATTTTTATCGTTTGCATGCCATATTTGCTAAATTATCATCAATTTTGTAGTGACTGTTACGTAAGTAATGACTTTTGTTCCAGCCAAGTGTACAAAGGCAACAGATAACTCTCACCTTCAGTGAAGTGAGGTGTTTAATTGGTATGTGGGAGCGGCTGATACCAAGTATACTTTGACGGAATAGAAGTTAGAGATTTTTTTGCTATAATAAATTAGACCAATTCTATTCCTCTAATGTAAACTTTACTGTAGACTGTTCTTCTTTAGCATATCAACCTGAATTCATTGTAAGGGTGCACATTTCAGGAGCAAAAAATCGCTGTGCATGTAACTTGTGTTGAATGTGTTCTCCTGTGAGGCCATAGAGTGGAATAGGCATTAAGCCTGCTTAGTTCTCTCTTAACACCTTTGGCAATGAGACAGAAAGTAACAGGTGGTCTGACCCGCGCCTGTCGTGCGTTGGTAATTTTTTAAAAGAAATCCTTCTGTCTAGAGAGGTTTAAAAACATGTACAGGCATTCTGTGGACAAGTGCTTTTCATATAGGGCTTGTAAAATGCTGTTTTAATCAGCTCATGCTCCAAGAGAGGAATCAGCACAGGTCACTGCTACTTAAAACTGCTGAACTCACCACTGACACTGGTTAGCATCCTTCTAAGCATAAAGGCATGTTCCAGATTTGGGTGCTGAAGGAAGGCAAGAAGAACAGTATGAGCACTAACGATAGTGGGTTCAGTGCTGATGTCTTTTATTTTGAGAGAGTCAATTACATCTTGAATTGGAGCACTGAAAACCTGTGACGCTTGACACTGATGAACTCAGCATCTGGCCTGGTTGCCTCATCACTGATATTTCAGACAGTAAATTTGTCATCTGTGCCTGTGACAAAAGACACCGCTTACTCAAAAAGGATCCCAAACCCAAACAGTAAATTCTAGAGGAAGGTATAAATATCATTTCTCTCAGGGCAGCTGATGTGAATCAACAGGAAATAAAATATTTCAACCTTTGTATCAGAACCTTCAGCAGTTAAGAAAAGGTCCAGTGTATTTCATAGAATTTTTGATCACCTCAGCTGATACTGGTAGAGCTACCAAGACTGGTGCCAGTCTCCAGTAAGCCTGAACCAGTGCTATTTGAAAAGGAAGACACATTTTTCATTATTCATTTCTCAAAATTACTTTATCTTCCCTACTTAGTGTCAGGTTAGCCCCCTGTTGTCTTCCACAAAGTGAGCCTGGGAAGGAACTGAGTCCCATTCAGAGTTCATCGCCTTTGAAATGCAGGTGGAGCTGGCCTGGATGGCTTCAGGCACATGCTGTTAAAGTCACATTAGTGTTACAGAAATGTATTTGTCTCTCTGTCTCTTATCCCATATACCTTATAGCAGGTCTCATATTCTCAGGAAAAAAAAAAAAAAAAAAAAAGCAGCAGTAGTGTTGTCCAGTAGGCCACAGTTCTGGGATCAGGTCTACGGATCTGATCCCAGTCTAGTCCCAGATCCTAGTCTCCAGAAGCAAGAGGAACAGTGAGGTTACTGCACTCTCAGTTTCCACTCAAGGAATGTATGTGCATGTATTTGGAAAAACTCTGAACACATTACATCCGAACAAGCCAAGATTCTTTCAGCAGCCTATGGAATATACATAATTTGTTAGTCTTTTGTGAGTCTTGATATTTTCAATATAAAGTGTATTTGTCAGATTCCCTTTGGCATCAAGTATCAAGTTGTTATGCTTTTGTCGCCAAGTGCAGCTTTCTTATTTGAGGAGAGGGACACTCCATCCCCTCCTGAACTCCACAGCAGAATAGGGAACAGCTGAGAGAGATCTTCTGAAGAAAGGTGTGCAAGAGTATGAAGTTCCCTTGTTCACATTCCGTGGCAATACTACAACTTTTGACCTATTGTGGTTTCTTTTTTTGGTACCAAAAAATCTATTGTGAGCTAAGAAATCCTACCTACTAAAATGCTGTCAAACCTGATAGATTCCAGAGTTTTATTTTAATAATGTAACTTTTTCCTACTTTGAAGTATAGCAAAAATGATTTTAGGAGGACTCTTGCTGCCTCTACCTCTAGGATATTCCTTTAAAGACTTTTTGTGAATGATACAATTGGTGATTTGGCTTTTCTGCCAGCCAAGTCAGTCTGTTACAACTTTTCCTTCGTTCCTCTAGCACAGTTGACGTACGAGGAGACGCAGCTAGGAAGGGTGCCGTGGCTCCAGGCCGCACAAGTGGCCGGGCCGGGCCGGCTCCTGCAGCACCATGGCCAGGTACCCCCTGGCCGCCGGCTGGGGCGCGGGGGCCTAAGGACCATGGACAGGGGCGACTCGAGACAAATTGGAGTGATTCTGTTGAAAAGCAGGGATATACCCGCGAGGAAGACTTGTTTATTTAAATGAAACAGTAATGGGATTGCCAAGCCTGACGTAGTCATGACCCTAGAGAGGTGTTAGTACTACGCTGTTTCCCGGATCTGAAGCAATTCCAGCCTTTTGAGTTTTAGTAGCAACTTCTGCTTGGCACCCACTGGTTGTTTCACTTTCTGTCTTTGGATGGTATTTGAATTTTGCAAAGTTAGAGAAACCTTTTGTGCTGATATGTCAGTTTAATCCTGTGATATCTGCAGGATCTATCTCTAGACTTTTCCAGAATAAGTAAGTGATGTCCATACATATTTAGCTGTATTCCTCCACAACTCTTACAGAGGCCTGCTGAGACTGAGACATCACCCAAATACATCTCTAAGATGATTTATCAAGATGTTCTTTCTGAAATCTTACTGTTAGTTTAGATGGTTGTTGTTTAATGTTATGAGAATTTTCAGTGCTCTGTTACTTTGATGTAACCATCCTTCTATGCTTCTCTCTCTCTCTCTCTCTCTCTCTCTTTTTTCCCCTGTCATTAGTTGATTACTCTCTGGGTCAAACTGTCTCTTCTAAAGAATGTCTGAGCGGATGATAGAGCGCATCTCACTGCCATTCTTCCTTTTTCTTCCCCGGTGCTCTTCATTTCCCACCAGAGACTTATATTTTGAATTCACAAGAAGTATGCTCTTTATACTTCACATGCACAGAGCAGGTTTTAGGATCAATTAATTCTTTTCAAGCAAGCAATCCTCCTTTCATTTAGGTATTATAGCAAATGCCAAGCTTACAGGATCAATAAGAATCATTTTGGTAACGAGGCTAATGATCTTCATCTCCCCTTGCCATCAGGAGCAGTATTGTTTGTAATACATACATACCAAAAAAAAGAAAAACAGTAACTCAGAATTATCACTAAATATTCAAAACATCATTCTTAGTTTGTATCTGAGGTTACCATCCATCCTGCCCTCGTTTCAGTTTTAGGTGCCCTGAGCAGATACAGGCTTCTATTTGGAAATAAACTGAGGGAGGTTCATGACCTCCTAAATGATCACAAGAAAACCGTGGGGCACATGACTGGCCATAAAATATACTAGGAATCAAAATAAAGTGATTTCACATACATAGCATTAGGGTGGAATAAAATCTAAAATACATATTAGAGGCACAGATGAAAGCATTGAGACATTTATTTGTGCTGAGTGAGCAGTTGCTTAAAGTTTATGTGAAAGTATACATGTACTCAATTAGTATGCAAGCTTGTAGTTAAGTAGTGCATTCTTTGTAGACAAAGTATTGTTTTGGAATCTGCTATGGAAAGGCTGGGGTAGTATTTGATACCATAGTTAGCAACATGAAGGTAGAAAGGAAGACATGGAGATTTTTCATTTAAATTTAAATTCTTACAAGATTTTAGGTGCCTGGAGGTATATTTTGTTTCGAATTTAGTTGTTGTTAAACACACTTTTTCTTCTTTCTTTATGCTTAGAGTTAGTTTATGATCCGTTTATTAACTTCAGACTTTGCAAAGCTTCTATGTTTTGCACCATTAAACATTATTTATACTGACACATTCAGACATTCTAGTTTTCAGACTATCCCTAGATCAGTTTTTGCTACTGGCTATTCCTGATGTGTGAAAGGCATGCGTGAGCTCTTAAAAAATCTTAACGATAATCTGTATGTACAATATAATTCAGTGAAGGTAATTTAAAGAGTACCTAGATATGCCAACAAGTATTTCTTATTTAATTTGCATACAACTATTTTCTGCCTTTATTTAAGTCATTTTTGAACTTTCAATTCCCCTTGAATAGCAAATTGAGTTTTAAAAGTATTTTGATAACACAATGTGATCTGGTATATTTTTTAGAACAGGGTCACTTCAAAGAAAGCCTATGAGGACAGGCAGCTGTTTTAAAAAACATCCTTACTTATATTAAAAAAAAATGGTTATTTTGGTATGTGTAGATTATATTAAATTTATTCTAGAAAACATTGAGATAAGAGCATCGTGCTATTTCATCCATATGCAGCACCTAGGAAAATTCCCAAGGACCCTATGTTTGATAAAAATGCTGATCACAGTCTCCTGGTTATACTTGTCAGTTAGATAAAGGAGCTGCTGGGAAATAGTTGTCTGTACCCTAAGCAGTGCATACATGTATTAAATGAGCTGGGTGGAAGTCATTTATCTGTGTTTCTTCACTAGCGTAAATAAAAAAAAAATAAGTAAGTGAAGAATTTGTTTGCATCTCAAAATAACTGCAAGTTTGTTGTACTGAAGTGCTCTTGACTGGATTTTATTACTGCTGTGCACACAAACCTGTATATACAGGAAGATACTGAGTGATTTAATATGAAGTTGTAAGAGAAGAGGCAGTCCAGAAGCTCATCTAGTTCAATATCTTGCCTCTACTAATAGTCAGTAGCCTGCTGAAAGAATATAAGAGGACAAGTAAAGCATCCTTCTTCCCTCCAACCAGCCCTGGCAATCAAAAGTTTAAAGATATTCCGGACTGGAGAAGTAATCTAGACAGTCAGGTTTAATGACTGTGGTCCATCAGTGGTGGACCTATGCTCTATGAATAGTTCAGTTGTCTTTTTCCTTTTTAACCCGTTTGTTCGGCATTGCCCCTGTGGCAATGAGTGCAACTTAATTATGTGAGAAAGTATAATTTCTTTGCTGTGTAACTAGGGTGTTTATGGCTTTTTTTTTAAACTGTTCTCTGTGGATCATACAAAGTCTTGCTTGCTCACAACTCTTGTCTGTACGTGAGAATAGTTCTAATTTCAGATCTATATAAAAAGAACAGGGAAATACTCTTTAGAACTTGTTTTACATTACTGTGCCTTTTGTTTCTCCTCTACCTACAAATTTTGTGTGTGTCAGATTTGGGATACTTATATTCAGATTTATGGGTTAGAATTATAATTGTGTGCATAATGACCTGCCAGTGTCAAAGGGGAAGAAGCTTAACTAGATGGAATGTTAATAAATAACTGGAGGATGTTCAACCAACTAGTCCTCCAAAGAAGTATGTTCATATTAGTGACTGGAAAAGAAGACAGCACAGCTATATGAATTTTTCTGATTTCACATGCTGAACTGCAATTCAGTAGAGTGCACTCACTAATACTGATAATTTTTGGATAGTTTCAGTATTGCATATCCAAAAACTATTTGACCGTAAGATGTACTAGTTTTCTAAGACACCACTTGAAATTCAAGTAGATTGTGTTGAAGTTCTCAAAAACTGAGTGTAACAAGTGACTAAATTATGTCTTAAAATTACTGTTGAAGCATACTAAAGTAAATCAACTTAGAAATGGAGGAGAAAAGATTGTATATCATCTAAGTGCTCATTGGGATTAAGTACCGAAGTTCTGTCCCTTTGGCTTTAACCAAATTTTCACATTGACATTTGTGGTTTCCTTCTCCTAGCCTGGCCTTTAAGGTAGGATTTGGGCATCTGCTGCGCAACCAGTGCTTTTGGGGCTGCATTGGTAAGGATTGTTTTTCTGCTTGGTAGACAATTTGTTTTAATTTTTTAAATCTTCCACAGACTAGCTCGAGGATCTGTTTAGTAGATCAGTGAGGGAGGTCGAAACAGTTTAGTTTCAACAGTTTCTCTTGGGTTCAGTTCTTCAATGAATTTGAGTTGGAGATGGATTAAGGGTAAGACACCCTCTAAAGAAACTGGAGGCGTTACGGGACCTAATTTTTAAGGAAGCTATATGCAGTTGTTTGAGGGAAAGGATGGTGAGTTCTAGCAATGAATGAAAGTAAGTTCAGAGGGGCATGATGTAGCTATTTTTTTTGTAGCTATTCTCAAACGCGACAGATGAAAGACCAGTGATCTGTCTTACTTGAGTTTATTTCCAGATATTTCCTAGTTTACACAAGTTAATGAAGTTGAGCTATAATCAGCCTTTGTACCTTGTATTTTTTCCTCTATCTGGGGAAAGAAGGTTTTACTCAGATGGTCAGGACATACCACTGATATCACCACAAGTGTTGGCTACTTTTGGGAGTTTATTATGTGTTGGTAATACAAAGTAATGAAACAAGCAATCCTCTAAAACGCAGTTGCTGTTAGATTGCAGTAGAATATGCAGCACTTTGCATGTTTATGACAATGAGAAGACTAAAAGTGGAACCCTGAATGCATGTTAAAAAGCAGTTGATAAACTGGGCAGAGTTCAGAGAAATTATTTTAAGGCTGGAAGAAATGCTTACAGTGGGAGACCTGAAGAGCTCAATTTCTTTCAGTCATTAAGAAGTTTGATTATAGTCTGCAGGTATCATTATATACAGAAGGGTAAGTAGAGGCTCTGTGATCTATCAGAGAGAGGCATAATAGGAGGTTTTTTGGTAACACACCAGTATAAATTCATAGCTGAACTGAAGCACATAGTTGTAACAATGAGAATGACAATTACTGGTAGAAAAAGCTTCCAAGAAAAATACTAGATTCTCCATGTACTCAAGAGTGAGATACCTTTCTGGAAAGCAGATTGGCCAAATGCAGTTCATGTTATAATTAAGTATAAATGGTTGGGCTCAAAATCATATAATGGAAAGGAATTTAATGGCTTGTCATACAAACACAAGGCTAGATGAGATGACCTAATGGTCCCCCTGGTCCTTAAAACTCAATAAATACATGAAAAATATCAGTAATGAAAACCAGATAGACATGTTGAAAATAAAATGTATGAAAACCAAACATCATACTTGGCAAAGATGCTACAAAGCATAATTCAATAATACAGATAGTTGTATTCACAGCAATCCAAATACCTGGCTGGATGTGGACAAGAAAGCAATATAAGAAATCAGAAGGAAAAGCATCCATTCTTTTTTTTCCCCTCTTTCCCCTCCTTTTCCCCCTTCTCACCCTTTACCTTCTTTTTCCCTATTTTTCTTTTTCCCCCCTTCCTTCCCCTTCCTTTTTCCCCCTTCCTCCCCCTCCATCCTTTTTCCGTTCCCCTCCTTTTCTTCATGATAGATTTCTGAAATACATTTTTCAAAGAAGAATATTTTCGTCAATTTTTAGGATCTTCTATTTTCACTAGTCAACACAGACTTAGTTATTGGAACTGCTGCTTTTCAGAACTCACAGACACTTACACAGAGCTGCTGATTTCCAGTAGTGATTAGGATTGCTGTCTTCCCCAATAAAGAAAATGGTGAAGACAGAACTAAGACATTTGGCTGCTTATGTTTGTGGTAATTAAATGCAACTTACTGTCATATTCTGCACTCTAGTCTTTTACAGATTCTGAATTATCATTAAATAATAATGATTAAAAACCCTCCAATAGTGCGTCCATAAGGAGATAGTAACAACAGCAGTGTTTTTTTTTAATAACAAAAGTCTATGTAAATGGCAAGTAAAGGCCACATGGGTAAGAACAGGGTATGCCTGTTTCTTTAGAGCAGCACTATTTAAAAATGAAGACACATTAAATAGGAATAATTTTTTTCTCTTAGAGATGTAAATAAACACACTGTAATTGCTTCCTTATAAGCTTTCAATTTGCTTATGTTAGATCATAAGCAATTTTCCCAAGTGAACATAATCCTAAAAAAATAATAAAAAAAAGCATTCTTGACCATGTGCCTGTGTGACAAAATCCAGGAAAGATTCTACCAAATCTGAACGTTTTGCTCTCCTCTAATAGGGACGTGGGACTGTGCAATGAGGCCTCTTCTGAAAATGGAGGCAAGATGTGCCACTGTTCTAGTAAGTCTAGAACAGAAAGATTAAGAACCAACGAATATAACCACACACCATAGTTTCTGGACATATTTAACAGTAGTAGATGGTAAAAGTTACTGTGTTTTCTCAGTTATTTTTCAACAAACCATTCTTCTTTGACCTGTCTTTAAAAAAGAAAGAAAGCCTGGTCCAAAGACCAAGATTTATTATATTCAATACTTGGTCAAAATGTGAGGTCTGTTTGTTCATTTACTTTGAGATACAGCTAGATTTGAGAACACTTAAAAATTAATATCAAATAAATCCTATTCTAAATTAGCTTATAAATTTCATATTTATAGCATACATCCTTATAATAACTACTTCAGATCAAAAACAAAGTGATCACACCTTTGGGGAAGACAAAACAAAAACTTCCTTACCCCAGTTCTTCCTCCTCTTTGGACCTTTTGAATGAACTCTAATTTGAAAACTGTATGTTTTATTCATCATTCAGTACAGTTGGAAAGCTTAGAACCCTTAAAGTGACTTCTTCCTTTGTCTTGTTGTCTACTCTAATGTCATCAGTTGGCTTATTAGGACTTTTCTTTCTCTGCTTTTTATTTTTTTCCATCTTAATGAGTGTTTTTAATTGGTAGACTAATATCTAGTTCATCTCTCTGCAGAGAGCTGCTGCAAAGAAAATATTTTCTGGAATTCCAGGCTGTGAAAGCTTTCAGCATGGTCTTCCTTAGTGATCTGTAGCCAGAGGGAAACCATGTCGAGTAGTGCAAATCTCATGTTGCACAGCTACATCTAGCCTAGCTTAGTTTGGATTTACTCTTTCTCTCTTGGCATTTCTCCCCAGGGGGGAGAATCCAATATGTAGTCATGATTCCCTGTTAATTCTAAAATATGAAATAACAGAAATTTGAACTGACATTTTACTAATGTTAATCAAAAGTCAGAGGCTATTTGAATATCCTTCATAGGAGCTTTATTCTGTAGCTCAAGCTTAGTTAACTGTTTACAGTGCAGTGTAACACACTAGAATCACCTCATCCTTAAAAGCAGTTGTCAGAAAAATATGGGCCTGCCTGGTAGAATGTATTAGCCCAATACATTGTCTCCATTTTATTATGAAGCTGCTGGGGAAGCTGTGATATACAGCACTGTCATTACAGATCTATTGTTAGAAGGATTCTACAGTCTTCTGTGCGCTGCCATTAATTTATAGCAGTAAACAATATGTAGCCCTCCAACTGCAGCAAAGCAGAATCTTTTAATGAGGTGGATGTTATTACCACAATAAATCAGTGCATTCGTGTAATGTATAATTCAATGTGTGTATTCCCACTGTAACTTCTCTGAGTAAGCTGATAGTGTATCATTGTCAGTGCACAGCTCCATGGTTCTTTTTTTTTCATAAGCTTTCTTTCATTTGGGGACTTTTTTATTTGCTTGCAAATAAATGTGACATGTCTTGATAGTTGTCCTGTTGCAGGCTTCAGAAACCAACTGTAACAATAACAACCAAAATCAATAATGTGTATTCTGGCTATATGGATTTCTTCATGATACGTTTTTTTGAAAAGAGAATGAAATCAATTCTAATTGGTTTTAGCTTTATATTCAAGGAATGTAATTCTATAACTATTGATTTGGGCCATACTCATTTGGAGAGTAATAAAAATAGGAGCAGATAAAGCAAATACATAAAATGTTACAGAACTATACGGCACACCACTGTTTCTATTTTTAATTCATATAATTTGTCTGCCGATGACCTTCTTTCTTCTTTTTTCCCTCAAGCATAGCTGAGTCTTTAGGGAAAATCAGTACAGATGGAGATTCCAAAATGGTTCTTGCAACAAAGAGACTTCTTGGAGTCAGTTTCATTCTTCCCTGGAATAAATTTGCTAAATCAGATAAAAATCCTTTTATACAGCAGCCATTCTTTTTAAGGGGTTATATTTCAAATTAGTGAACTGCAAAAATAGTAATTAACCTAAGATGTTTTCTTTATCCTGCTGCAATGTGAAAGTCACTTTAAGTAAAAAATGTAAGATTAGATCTTAGGTCATTCATAGATTGAATCTGTCCTAGAAGAGAAAATACTTTGAAGCTTGTATGCCGAATTTCATTGGAGCTTCAAAGAAGGAGATACTTGAATAATAATAATCTCAGTAATCTTAGTTTTTCACTTGAACTATACTTGAATTAGTAATTAGACTATTGATTGTTACTTCTGTTCAGATACTTTTCTTTTAATCTTTCTTCTGGCCTTGTAATATATTCTTGAATGTATTTATTCTTGCAGGACAAGATTACGAATATATATATATGTTTTTTTCAGTTATATTTGAATGCTTCCATTGCCCTTTCAGAAGGGCATCATGTACATTAATAGTGTACGAAGTGTGTGCTCCATATGTATACAAAATTGTATTGCATACATGTTTTGCACATATATACCAAGATATTTTAGACCTCTTACAGCATTACACGTGTGGAACTGCTAAAGTTCCCATTTGGATTTCTCAGTGATTTATGTGGAGTATACTCATTTTTCCAAATCCTTTATGTAAAAGCAAGTCTGCTGAAGAAATACGTGCTTATATATATCAAAACATTATATTTCTTACTTTTAAATAAATTCCAGGATATTTATGTTACAGCTTAACAAAAGACTTAGCAAAGAAAAAAACGCTGGTGAAAATATGATAAACTTTTTTAGTCATACATATGCTACTTGTTTCCTTTTTTATCCTTGCTTTTTATACAGATATTCTGTCATTTTATTTGTCTACTTTGTTAACTTATCTTACTAATTCTTTCTCTTTTTTCCTCCATTAAATACAAGCATGTTTTATCCGTTAAGTATAACTGTCTTGGGATAGTAAATAGAAAATATACAAACAAGAACAGTGATATTAAAATTCCAAGTACACTGTTGATATTCTTTCACCTAACCAGTCATTTTGTTTCTGCCAAGATACCAAAGTTGTTCTTGGTTATTGCTTACAACTTGTTTGATAGCTGTTTCAGACACGTGTGTACACATACCCATGCATTCCTCCCACCAGTTAACACCTCTTCGTCCAAGACTCACTGTTGTGCAGTAGTTTTGAGGGATTATCTTGAATCAGTAGTAAGTAGAAATTAAACCTATATGGATGAAAAAGAGGCTTGTGTCCAGTCACCTGTGTGTGCATATAAGATCCTGATTTGAAATCCCCAGGCCTGTTCATTTGCTTATGAAATCCAATGTCTGTTTTTGCAGAGTGCCAAAAGTCTTTTCCTTGCTGGTTACTGAAAAGAGCAAGGGGAGTATGACTAGGTAATAGATGTTGTTATCTTTATTTATTTATGTATTTATTTTTGCAAACCATGCAGCCTGTTGGAGCTTTGAATCCAAAGAGAGCAGCATTCTTTGCCGAGCGGTATGAATCATGGGAAGATGATCAGGTTCCAAAGTTTCACTATGGCACACATTATTCAACTGCAAGTTTTGCCCTCACGTGGTTATTAAGAATTGTAAGTATTATGTTTTTTAAATAATACTTTTCTTTTAAATGATAATGAAACCAATAAATAGTTAGGAATGAAGAAACTAAAACCCAGTGGCAGAGAAGGCTATTGAGGTTTTCTAGTAATTGTAATCAGTAACTTAGTTTAATTTTCAGGGATAAATCTATTCCAAAGTTTGAGCAGAAGGTTTTAATTTTTATGGTACAGCCTTTTCAAAGCAGTAAAGCTTTTCCTCCTTAAACTATGCTTTTTTAGTCAGGGTTCTTATGTTACTTTAAACATGCTTAACTTTCCTTCTTCACATATTTTCTGAAAGGACTTACGCTGAGCGTTTGTGATTTTTTCTGAATGTATTTAATTTTCACCTTCTAATGAGTTTAAATGAGTTGTTTTCTGATGATCCTGAAATTCTATAATGTAAATAATTTATTTCTAAAGACCTACTGCAGTTTATGCAGAGGTAACATTGGAGATGCTATATATTGATAATATATTGGTTAAACAGTGCATTTTTCTATAAAATCGAAAGGCAATTTATCTCTTAGAAAGTAATTTCTTTGGGAAGGCATTAGCAGCACATCATTAATTAAAGCTTGTTAGAACGGTACAAGCATACATAAATCCTTGAAGTAATTTATTGTGCTTAGCTAATTTCAAGCAATTATCCACTAATATGTGCTTAAGTGCTCTTTAACTAAGAGGAGGCTTTTAAATCTTTCAAATGTTTTTCTTTTCTAAATCATAAATTACATATTAAACAATAACACTCATAAAGCTATCGGTATGGGATAATACATTTTACATTAATAGATTACCTTGAACAAGATAAAATACATGTGTTATTTTTGCAACATATTTAAAAAATCCAACATAAAAGTACTGAGCTTTTCCATAATATTTTTGAAAGCAGCTTTTGCCACAAATGACTGTTGCTTTTCCTTCAGCCTGTAAATGTTTTCTTTCATTTCTATTTACTTTATCTATGCATGGAGTACAAGTAAAATACATTTCTTGACAAATACGTTATTTTGTATTTCTCGTTCTAGGATAACAGAATTAATCCTTTGCAATCAACTGTCTGACAGAAGAATAGCATCATTAATAACCAAAATTAAAAAATAATAATAAATTCATATTTTTTCTGAAATTCCTGAATAAATACACTGCTGTTTTAATTATTTTTTTAATAGGAGCCCTTTACAACACTTTTCCTGAATTTACAAGGTGGGAAGTTTGATCATGCAGATAGAACATTTTCATCTATTTCCAGAGCATGGCGCAATAGTCAGCGTGACACCTCTGATATCAAGGTAAAAACTCTTCTGAAAGATGTTAACATATTTTGTCCTTCAGGCAAATATATTGTTGCTGTGACTGTAGGACTACAGGTTGTGAAGAAGGGAAAGGAGGAGATTGGGTACTATCCTATTATTTAGGAAAAGATTCAAAGGAGATGACGCACAGTTTTACTTCTGTTAGAATATTTCAGTGTATTATCTTTTGCAATCTTTTTAGCCTTTAGAGTCAAATATAGCGATATTCACTATAAAATGCTGTAGGTATGCTTCACTGTCTTTTTGTTCCTCTGCACAAGTTTGAAGTCTTTGAAAAGTCAATAAAAACTAGCATAGGTTTTTAACCACTGAGTTTCAAGAATGTTCTGCCCAGCTCAAGTAAGAATTTCACTTGCAGTTACAACTCCATATTGCTTTATGTTATTTTAGATCTGGACCTCATTTTTCTGTGCAGTTTGAACAATGGCCTCTCCTTCCTTAATTGACTATGATAAATGGAAGGAGGAAGTTGTACTAATTTGAGTGCAGAAGGGGTAAAATCCAGTCTTATGATGAGGAAAGAGTAGATAGGGGATAAGGAGCTGAGAGGGAGATCTGGAAGCAGTTTCCAGGGAGCCTGTGTATCAGGTAGAGAAATAAACTGGTAGGAAGCCAGTGATTGAGGAAACTAAGATGAGACAGAATTTAAGATGAAATTGAAGCCCCCCAGGGCTCTGGACCTTGGAACTAGTGAGTGAACATGAGGAAGGTGGGAATAGAAAGTAAATCAATGTGGTAATTAGTCATTATATGGAAGGACACCTAGAATTAGGTGTTGGGTCAAGAAGGTAAGACAAGAGTGCAGGGAATGTCCAAGAGCGGTAGATTAGATAGGTAACCACTGAGGGAAAAAACTAGGTAGACTATTTAGAGGCTGTGATCTGAGGAGAATTTTGACGTATTGGAAGAATTAGGAAAGGAGGAAAGATTGAAGATGCACAGAAACATCTTTGTTGGAGATACTTGTACACCCACTATTTCTTTGCAGTTGTGAAAAACAATTTTTCTGATTCTTGCTGTTCTGTACTGCCTGGCAGTTGTTTGGGAAATCCATGGCTAAAGTGCCTCCAGATGCCTCCAGAAATTTTGTATGTGCAGAATTGAAACATGTTAGCTTTACTACTCCTTGAATGTATTTAGCTGATACCTGCTCTAACAGGCCTGAATAAAACAGGCTATTATGTGCTAATGGTAACATCATGCTGCATACATATTAGTAAAAAAGAGTTATTTGCTAATTAATTAACAGAACCAAATTAGATGTTGTTATTGGAATGAAATTAATAACAAAAATGTGACCTAAATGGTACGTTCTCTATTACTCTTTCCATGTCAAGAATATGTGCAATAGGAACTGTAACTTCCATGGGAGAAAATTCATGACCTACTAGAATTTTTGTTTAGTGAAAAAAATCTTTTCTAACCTATCTTGCAGTATGTATATATGTGTGCCCATACATATGTGTATTTGGGAAGGAAGGGGCAGGAGGAGAAAGGAGAAGGAATTAAGAGAATGCGGATGCATCTGATTTTGATCCTTGATAAACAAAATGAAAAGTTTCCAACGTTTACTCTTCCTTTAGAGTTCCCTTTCCACCAATGTTACAGCCAACAAATACTATGAAACAAGTCTCCATAAGTCTTAGATTTAGTCCCTGCAATCTCAGTCTCGCTTTTTGTAATCATTTAATGACAGAACTTCTTACGACCTATCTAGAAAGGATGGAGGGCGTGACATTTGCTGCCAGCTTAGTGTTACCATATTGTAGTGAAGTGAATCTTACATATTGATTAAAAGTCAAATTCTGACATTAATTCCTTACAATTCTCAATTAGAATTATTTTCTTGTAGGTATTGACTGCAAAGCTGCTTGCTGCAACACTAGAATTAAAGGGATGACCTCTATAAAATTAAGGAATTAAAAAAGAGACTATACTAACTATTGTCATCAATGGAATTCTTAATGTAAATAAATAGTATATTAGATTTGTACAAAAAAATTATCTAGTTTGTAGCCACCTCCCTCTTAATAGATTAAAAAACCAAAAGTTATATTGCAACCTTCTTGTGTGGTAGAATACTATCAATATATGATAACAAAAATTTTTTTTTAACCTCCTTTTTTTTTTTTTAATAATGGTCATATGTTCTTTTGATGGATTCCAGGAGTTGAAAGGGTGGCCTCCTTAAAACACCTGCACTCTGCAAAAACTAATACATTAATACACTTTGATTATTCAAAGGTTCTTCAAAAGTCTTTAACATGTAGCTTATTCATTCTTCTCCCACTCTTTTTTCATTTTCTTCTCACTCTTCTCTAACATCTACTTACTCTTGCAGCCTTTGGACTATCTTAATTTGGTCCAAGATTTTGTCCAAAGCTAGGTGCAATTTTCCTCTTAGCTCTGTGTGTATAAGAATGTATTCTGTGAGCACAGTTCATGCCTACCTGTGAGGACTACACAACTACTTTTTTTTCACAGAATCTTTAACAAGAAATCTATTTTCTTGGATTCATCTTAAGGAGACATTGTCATGTGTTAAAGTGTGATCAATAAGTATTTTTATGTCTATGTTTTTTGCCTGTCTCTCATAATCTAGCAGTAACTGAATGCAAATGGCATATGGGAACCAGTGTTTTCTGTTAAGAATGGTTTTCTCTTAAAAACAATTTTCATTATTACATTTACTTGCAAATTATGCAGAGCTGACTTTATGAATTATAATATCAAGCAAGTAATATGAGCAACTAAGTAAAAAGGGAACAATGAGGAAAGTCCTCATCCCAACATTATGTTCTCACTACAGGAGAGGGTTTTCTGTCTTTAACAAGATGACGTATTTCCTGAATGTTGTGTTTGCAGCAGACCAATCAGTGTGATCGAGTGATGAAACATTTAAATGCACTAAAATAATTTTTGATTTCTCTGTTTTTTGTTTCATTAAGTAGGACACACATTACTTTTATGGGTAATATTTTTTTGGCAGATACCTTAACTAAGTTCTTCAGTCTTTTTACTTCCATTTCCTGTGTTTCAAGGGAGGATGATGTATTGTTTTTGTGGCTAAATAGTTGAAGCATAGCACAAAAAATCTACTTATATTGAAATATTATTACTTTCATTGTGACCACAGAAAAGATTACAGGTTCATTTGAGGTTGAAAAATGTCTTACTGTAGGACTTCATTATTAAACTATATATTTTTAGATAGATGTTATTCTGTTGTGGGTGAGGATTGTGACAAAAGTAAATGACTGATTCCAAACTTTATTTGAAATGTTCATCCAGTTTTTAATTTGAACTTGGAAAATCTCTTGTGTGCTTGTTAGAAGATACCTGATTCCTCCAAAGATGAATACAGTCCTGTGTGTCATGGGTAGGCTGCCTCTTACCTAGCTGCAGAAAACACTTATCCCTTTAAAGACCATGTAGCAGCCTGTCTGAACTGTTGAACAGTAGATTGGCTCTGGGAGTAGCCATATGTACAGGAAAATCATTTTAGATTATAGAAGATATCTTCATAAGTGGAATGTGGAGAGTGAAAATGGTTTCATGACAGTCACAGAGTTAGGTAAGGACTTGAGACATGTTCAGTGACCTGAGGGAGAACTCTTTGGAAAATATAGGTCAGGATGGATACAGAAATTACTTTGCTGTAGTATCTGACTGTTCATGCACTTCAGTCCATTGCAAATGCAGGGTAAAAAGCATTTATTTCTCAACAAGTGAAAGGACTTTAAGTTTTCCTTTGCATTTCTGATAGGCTGACAGCATAAATATAGTTGGCTATTATGGCTGATTAAATAATGTTAGTGTTTTGGCCACAAGCTTCTGGCTTCCTGTTGATACTTCTACAATTGTTTGCTACATTGAATTGTAGAAGTACAAAGCCACTTTTAAGACCTTGAGAGTAGCGGGCCGAAGTAAATGGCGTTATATCTTAATGCATTCAGGAAGGGCAAAGGAAAAAAACAGAAAATTACTCCTATCTCAGCTGAAAAGTTCCTGAATATTTAGAACTACTGAGCCGATAGCTTACAGGAAATACTTTCTCGTCCCTTCCCGTGTGAGGAGAATGAATATAAATTGTTGATAATTTCTGTCCTAACAATTGTTAATCTTAGTTGGAAGCATCATACATTACAAGAAGGACTAACATAAGCCAACTTTGGGAGCAGCTCGTGTTAGCTGGTATCACACTTCAACAGATAAAGCCAAAGCATATGTGTGGTCACAACCAATCTTTGTCAGTATCTTGTGAAAGCCTTGGATCCATGATCAAAGCAGGAAACGTGCTGCACTGCGGTATAACCTTTGGTTGAACCTTTCAAATTTTGATTTCAAGAGGTGATAGGTGGCATAAAATTTAATTTCCTAGTTCCCTCCTCTCCGTTTATTTAAACAATGCAAATTAAAACTCCTTTGAAAGTTTGCTAGCATCCCACTACTACTCCGGGATTTTATTCTACTAATCAGCTCAATACCTTTAAAATATTAACCGTGTGTTTTTAAGCTAAATCTTCTGTACTGAAGAATATTCAACGTATCTCAATTCTGTGAAAGTATCATTTAGTTTAGGACAGGCATGATCTTTTAATTCATTTAATAACTTTTTAAATTATACTGTTAGTGTAAGCCTGGTTAGTTTTGTTAGTGCTGTACAGAGTAGCAAACAGGAATAGCCTGGCGTGTTTAAGGGAAAATACTTTAATTTGGGGATCATACTAAGTTATTGAGTGCAGAAGTTAAGCCTGTTTGTCTGATGTTTTGTGTTGCCCTTTTTTTTTTTTTTTTTTTTTTTTTTTGGATGAATGATTGGATAGGCGCATATCTGTTCAGTGGCAATTGTTTCTGGGTTGGTAGCTAACCCACTGCAGTAAATTGGTTTACCATTATAATTACAACAGCATAATCGTTACCCTTGTTGCTGTTCACATTCATTTGCTCTTCCCTGAGTGCAGTACTTTGCTGGTTTTTTTAATACCATATATGCAGTTTTTCAAGATCATTTGGAATTGTGTCCTGTCCTCCAAAGACCTATGTTCCTTCTTAGTGTCATCTAGATTTTTTTTTACTGCACCTAATACCATGTCATGGTATGCACTAGTATTAGAAGCAGGGCAGACCCCATTACCATGTTCTCCCAGTTTGACAGTGAGCTATTGATAACTGCCCCTGAAATACGGATTTCCAACCAGGGTACTCCCACATTATTGTAACCTAATCTAAGCTCCATTTCTCTGCTTTGCTTATAGGAATGTAACGGGAGATTGTCCCAGAGATCTTTCTCAAAAGTCAGCTACATCATTTCTTTTGCTTTCACCATCCACTAGGGCAGTTACCTTTTGAAAAGAAAAGTAGTTTGGCTTAATATGATTGATTCTTGGCCAATTTTAAACAAGTTAAAGTGACTAGGATAGTGTTTCTCTTGTCTTTACCGCTTTGCTTATATTTCCTTACTTATGTATTTGTGGCTTAGTGCATGTATGTGTGTGTCTAGTTTTGTTCAAAAAGAGGTGCCAGAACACCATGAACTTTAAAAAACGTCAGCTTAAATCATTGTCCAAGAAAATGGTCAGTATGCTGTTTCATATTGCTCTATCAAAAATGGGTACAGATTTATGAAAACCAATCTTGTGATATGACACACTTTAGCAATAGCTATTATAAGACTAGTATGAGGGTACTGACTTTCTGATTCATATCTGATATAGGTATCATCTTTTGTCCTCAGACTCTCCAATAGCATAATTTTTAAGTGCAAAAATATTTTTTTGGCAAGTTAGCTGTATTAGAAAGCTCATTGGTATCACATTGTTCTGGTCAGTTTTGCTTTGAAGCTAGTGTCATATTTAAAATTTCTTTGAATTGTAACAGTATTACACATCTGCAATAATGTATGGGTTGTCTCAGGCTTCTGAGAGGGTGCTCTGAGCATATCGATGTTATAAAGTTGGTATCTACTGCAAATAAATATTAATGGGAGTGGAGGGCTGTAGTCCCTTGTCTGTGTAGCTTCTGTGGAGACTAATGAAATGCGAAGTCATGTTGCACTTACTGGGTTCCTCAAGGCACGTATAACAGCTCTACCTGACTGCTTATTTTTAGCAAACTTGAAGGAACTTTATTATCTCTGTAACCCTCTGTAAAATTTGGTTGGAATTGACCAAAAACTTGTTTTTGGGGGAAGTGGAAGTTGCTGCCAATAGACCAGTGAGCATGCGCAGACAGCAGGATTGTATGTGACTTACTCAAAGCCATGTTATGCAGTATGTTTAAATCTTGGCAGCAGAGGCAGGAAACCAGAGTTCCAAGTGGCTCGAACATTCAGAACCTGAAAGACAAACATGAAGATTTTCTTCTAAAAAAACAGTTGAAGCTTTGGAAAATGGCGGCTCATCTTTATTGAAACAGGCTGCCTAACACAAGCATGCCTAAGACACTCTGTAACTTGATAAGCTTTTCTACATATGCTTTATATTGTTTTATACTTCTCTGTCTAATAGATGGAGTTTCAAAAATTGCCAGGAGTAAAACTGCTGCCAAACTTGCAATATTACCTTTGTATAAGGAAAATTTCATGTCAAGTCCATAGCAAGGTAAAAGAAGTCCAAGAGCAATTATTAGCAAAATTCAGAAATAGATACTTAGTAATTCAATTTTTAACCAGAAACTGTATGTCTGACATAGCAAAACTTTTAACATTTAGAATGCAGATTTTGATTTTCATGAAAGATACGCTTTTCTGAAAAATTGTGCCAAGATCCATAACAGGAAAATACTTCCTTGAGCAAAAAATTCCACATTCAGTCAGAGCCATGTATAGTAGTCTGTGGAAGTGGCAGTAGATAAAAATATAGACATCTGAGCTCATGGATCAGAAAGTTCCATCTAATATCTGTGATCTACCTGTTTTATCCCTAACTATGTTCATACTGAAAGTAAAATAAAAACTTTGAATATCTTCTCCAGGCTTTTCCTGGAGCTGCTGAAATAACGAACTTGAAGTAAGATATGGACAAATTTACTGAAGGCCAAAGGAGAATGACCAGAAATCTATAAAATGAACAGTGATACAAGATCAAAAGTTTTAGGTCGTGTTCTTCAATAAAAAGTAGAGTGAGGGGAGAAATGAAAAGCACTGACAGTTCTAATGCTTTTTGTCTGCTGGGGGTTTCAACTGGCAGGCATGATGCACTTCTCTTCTGGTGTATGCTTCTTGTTGCAGAGTGTCATGGTGCCAGGCTTGGTGCTGGCATGTGTCGTGTCCATCCTTAGTGCAGGAGGGGAATAGCAGTCAGACAGTGCTAGTGGAGGTGGACCCCAGTGACCCCAAGGTAGAAGACACCTCTGCACATCCGTTTATGTAAAAAGAGGCAACTACTCCTTGAATTCAGTCTGAATGTAACAAGAAGTGGGCTCAAATGGCAGCAAACATAAACAAGGTATCAGGAAGATGTTTCTGAATGTAAGGACAGTTGAACACTACCAAGTTGTAGAGTCCCCATCAGTGAAGATTTTAAAAGAACAAGGCTGAGACACATCTTT
This sequence comes from Rhea pennata, assembly GCF_028389875.1. Taxonomy (NCBI): domain Eukaryota; kingdom Metazoa; phylum Chordata; class Aves; order Rheiformes; family Rheidae; genus Rhea; species Rhea pennata. Next base: position 48,068,457 of record NC_084666.1, read on the forward strand.
CAGGAGTACTTCATTATAATAGCCTCAGGAGAGAAAGATGGACAAGATGACCTCTGAAGATCTCAATTAACCCTTTCTATGATGCAATAGAGTTCATTTATTTTTCTTCCATTTTTTGTATTTCTTGTGCAAATTCATTTAAATTCTTTCACATTCCCAATTGAGTTGATTCTCATTAGGAATTGCCTTGGTGTGGGAATTCCCTTCTTTCTTTCTTTCTTTTCTTTTTTTTTTTTTAAAAGCTTTTTAGCTTTTTTGGTACCATAAGATAAAGATGTTCCTAACCTCTGTATTTCTAAGATTCTGTTCACTGACCATCTTGGTCAGCCAATCGCAAGGCAGAACAACAGTCGTCTCTCAGGAAAAGACGGTGAGACAATTACTCAGACTCACCGAAGAGGACTGTTGGTTAACAAAGTTGCCTATATAATTCCATATGTGAAGCCAGTTTCACTCTGATGCTGCATTAATTAATTTGGAAATAATTTTAACTCATATCCTATATGTCTTCTTAAATAGGGAAAGTAAACATTACCTGAATTATGTAGGCAGTTATAGATTTAGGTGTTAAAGTCAAAATTTTAGGTTTTATTTTTCTGGTGTCAGTCACTTCTACTCATGCATGATATCAGTCTCACTACTCTACTACTAAGAGAGGTTTTTCCTGTTTTATTTTTTTATGCTAATTTTGCTGTTTGCTAGAGTTACCTTTTTACTGGTTTTAGACCACCTTTCCTGTAGTTTGCAGAAATTAACCTCTGAAATTATTTATGTAAATTGCCCTTTCGTTTTACTTCCCTTTGAGAGGAAGGTTCCTAGACTACTTACTATACAAGTAACCTGACACCTTTCATCTAGAAGAATATTATGCAAAAATCAACATCACTGGTTTATTTTAACAATTTTGAGGAATGGAATGATGTTACATATACAATCTGTATTTTTCTTCTTTCTCTGTCAAATTAAGCTGAACTACTTATTGCATAGTGTGTAGCTGAAATACGGGAAACAAATAGCGTTGAAAATTTTTCTGTGTAGCCTCAGTAAAAACTAAAATATTTTTATGCATTAGCTATAATCCATGTATTGATTAACAGGTTTTAAAGGATTTTAATGGTTTTTAATGCAATAATTATTGATTTACTAAAATCTCTTATTGGTCAATAATGAATCAATTACTCACGGTGATTGCAGTAAACTTAGTCTACTAATGAAACATCTGGGTTTATATAATTTTCTCTTCCTAACTGTAAATTACTGAAGATTTTATTTTTTTTTTTCTTAAACTAGGAGGTATTTGACAAATTATCCAACAATCTTAGCAAGAAATTTAACAGGATCGGATAGTGACAATTTAATTTCTTTGTTAATTCAATTTAGAATTTGAATGGAAACCTACTGAAGTATTTCATTTCAGGCAATTTCATGAGTGTATTCTTTGAGAAATAAAACACAGAAGATGGGGGGAAACTTATGGATACTTTGAAATTGTACTTTCCTACGATCAGGAAAGTGATTACATTGAATCGAAGTGAAAAAACAAAAAGTTTGAACCAGTTTATTGTATTAGTATATATTTTGTGAATGCCATTTAAGTCCTGTAACAGAGGGAATGAAGTGCAGCAATATGAATAAAGGCTTAGTGTTCTAGCATGCGTTTTTATTCTTCTGTTTGACAGGTTATATATAGGCTTAATATTGCTTAATGTGATTGTCAAATAACTTAGTTTGAAAATCTGATATGTTATAAATGTTTTAATATGGTTAGGGAGTCTATCTCACTGATTCTAGACACCTTTGTAGATCATATAACTCTGCTTCAAAATGTATGTCTATTATCCTCAAACCGTAAGAAAAGAACAAAATATTTCATTACATTTAAGAGACACTCTCTTGTGTTGATTTGTTATGCTTGGTGGCAAACATGAAAATAAATTAGCAGTGTTTAACTGACATTCAGTTGATTTAACTTCAAAAAAAATACATTTTTTTAAATCTTTCTACTGAAGTTTCCTTTTTTTCCTTTGGAATCATTGTTTTCACGTGGTAGAGGACATTTTTCATTAAAGAGAAAATATATTCTAATTATATACAGGATTTTCTAATAATTTGAATAAAAAATAATGGCATGGTAAGTTTTATCTTTTATATTTGAAGAGAGACAAGTATAAATGCTGTGTATTTGATCGTGTTGATATTCGCCATGAGCTCCTTGAGCAGTTCTGATGAAATCAAAGGCATGGCAGAAGGAATGAAGTATTACTCATCACAAGGATGTCGAGCATCATCCTAGATAAGTGATAAATTCCAACAGAGAAATTTCTGAAACTAATGTTCAACATGATTATATTAAAGCAATAGCTTCAACAAATCATACAGATGTTTTCATTTTTCCATGAAATCTTAAAAACAAAATAAATGTGGTCCTATTCTACAGTTTCTATACATGTGCTGAATACATAAAACTTCAGAAGGGATACAATAGTATTATAAAAAGCATGAAGACAACCAAAATGGTTAGTCAGAAGGGAAAGAATCTAAATTTACTGAGTTTCTTTGGCTTGCAAAAGAGAAAAGGGAAGCAGATTTAAAATTACCAAAGAAAAAAAAGGGGGGGGGGAACCTGTTGTACACAAGTAAAATTACTCTATGGAACAACACATTCTTAATGATTTTAAAAACCAGAAGGACAAATGAATTCAAAATCAGTTAACTACAAAAAGCTGTTAGTATCTATCCATGCAAAGATCATGTTTGCACTGAGTTAGTCTGCCACTGCTTGTCACTGTTTAGGCAAGATACCACTTGATCCTTCAGTCTGGCCCCTCAAGGCTGATCTTGCATTTTCATGTGATAGTCTTGTGAAACCATAAGCAAGCCCTTCTTCCGTGCTAAAAACAAACAAAAATGCATTAATTAATCTTTTTAGCATTCTCAGGTGTCCTGAGTTCTCTCCAAAAAGTTCCACCAGTGGAGCTACCTGAGTAAGAAATTGCTGCCTTTGTCTATGCTTGTGATGTGATTATTTTAAGAAACAAGTTAGTTTCAGTATTTAGAGGATTTTTAAAAAATAAATGAGGACCCCACAAATAGTGTTGAGAAGAACTCTTAAGTATGGCATTCTGCAAACATGTGAAGAATATTTGTAAACTTCATAAAACTGTAAATATTTTATAATCAGGGTTGTTAATTGGTTTTAGGATAAACTATTGGCCTTTAACTTATGTAATCGTTTTCACCCATATAAAGGCACTGAAAATTGGCATTAAATGCTACTTGTTTAGGATGGTACAGTATTTCTGCTTGTACTCCCTTTTCTCTGATGCAAATGCTAGCATGTGGTCAAGGTAACAGCATCAAATGGTCCTTGTAAAAGTGTATCAGCATAATGAGAGTCGAGAGCTTTCTGAAAGTTTCTGCAGTAATGAAATACTGTTTTATGAAAGGTTTCTAATAGGGAAACTAACAGAAGTTGCTGGTGATTTTTAAGTTACTAGTCAGCATATTGTTTCAGCATAATCTAATGAAAACAATGTGTGTTCTAGAAAGCCAAATGTTTTCTGATCTTGAAAGAAACTAATGAATAGCATTACATAAATATAAATATATAAAAATACAAAAACATCAGTAACATATGTAATGAGCTTATGTTTTAAGTATTCAGAACCATGGAATGGCCTCGTATTTGTGGTGTAAGCTGCTATGTCTCTGTTTTTTCTTTGTTAGTTTCTATCTGTGGTGATAAAAGCTACTGAGAGTTCAGTATTAGAATACTTTCTTATAAACATTTATCCTTACTACAATCTTGTTCTTTCACTTACCAAATTAAATAGTTTCAGATCTCTTTTTTTATCAAGTACTTGTCAAGCATCTGGTACAGAAGCGTGTTTTTACCCTGCCTAGTTAATTAAGGTGACTGTAAACAAAAAGATGTACAATTCAAAGCCAAGCAGTGTTTCACACAAGGATGGAGGTGATAATAGCTTAATTCCTGCTTGATCTTTCCTGTCTTTGCCCTGGCTACTTCAGATTGACCTTGTCCTCAATCTGATGACCTCCCCATTGCACTCAGCCATTTGGAAAGCTGCTCATGCCATAGCTGGCCCGGAGGGGATATCTGGGAGACCACTGATCCGTTGACCCATGTCAAGACTGGGTTGCAAGGTTGATCTACGGAGTTTCTGACGAAGCTATGTACTATGCCTGCTATAGACAAAGCCAGTGGGACAGTCTGGTTTTTTTTCTACTTCTTAAGTGGCATGCAGGTTACACTTGCTATGTGGAAGTCCAGTTTTACACCAGTCATTTGCTATGAAATACACTTCCTCAAACAATTGCACGTATTGATCCTTTCTATACAAAGAGTAAATTCTCAAATTTAGTGGCTCAATTTTTCTAAATCTATCAAATTGCCAGGTTTATTGAGTGTATTTAAGTCTCAACATCAAGTTCCACCAAAACAAACAAACAAACAAACAAACAAAACCAATAAAACTTTAAAATGTATTAAAGGTGGAAATAGATGTTATGTTAGGCTTTTCCAGTTAAGTATTTTGCCAGGATTTTGAAGAACTGAATTTATAGAAGTCTGTAAATAGGAGTCTAATCACATTAGCTTGGGTATGTTTATGTATATCTTCCTGCGTATTTTACAGAATGAGCAACTTAAGAAGTTTGCATATCTCATTGCTTAACAGGAAAATATATCACTTATCCAGGAGCAAACTCATATTGTTTTGACCTTAATTTTGCTTCATTGCATGTAGTGCATTCTGCACTAGAATATACCATTTTCTGCTTTGTTTAGCTATCAGTATTAAAGTTTTATCATAAAACTTAGAAATAACACTTTGTTTACTACATATACTTGCATTTTTTCCTTAAAACTTTTCAGTGTCCAAGCTCTGCCTGCAGAAGTGCCACAACAGGCCAAACATAGATATGCTAAGTACTGTTTTCTAATCCTGCCCAGAACAGGCCTAGATAGCAGAGTTGTTTAAAGCAGTGATGGTACTGACGTGGAATTCAGTGCACACAGACCTTGCAACCATGTCAACCATGTAAAGTTCCTTTTTTGTTCCTTTTTTTTTTTTTTTTTTTTTTGGGGGGGGGGGGGGGGGTGGTGTGAAATTATGCATGATTCTTCCCTGTAACTGGACACAAAGTTGAGTTAACAACCTTTTAATCAAAGAAAGATCTTGACTCAATTTGATTTTATGGGGTTCTTTTTGAACACATAGTGTAACTACAGATATTTTAAACTCAGCAGAAAATATATTTCTGGATATTGACCTGAATGTAGATAATACCCTAAACAAACGAGGTTGCAGAATCTTATACTAGAGAGAATAGGATTATAACTGTGTTTTGCAACTTTATAATTAATAGACATGGTGTTACTTTCACCCAAACTACCATTTGTGCATTAGCACTTAGAAATGTGGATTGTATTAAAATGTAAAAGGACCATTTTTCCTCAGCATCTTAATATCTTTTGTCTGTTGCTTTCCACTGAAGATTATTTGTGTCATGTGATGTTCATTACTTTAGTTTTTAAGTTTCTCTGTGCATGATATGAAACCAAAAGCATTCTCTGGCTATTGTAATCCAGTGTGTTGTATCTTATTTCCTTTTCATATTACAAGGATGCTTAGTATTTATCAAATCTAAAGATTAAAATTGTAGAAAGTATTAAAGAGGGGATTTCCCCTTCCTGTGAGAGGGGAATATGAAAAGAGGGTTTTGTATATTCTTTTGTTGCCTAATATCACTTCAGTAATTATATTTTAATTCAACAAAGTGTATGCAATGACAGAATTTATAACATGATGTTGTTTTTCATTTCTGTTCAGGAATTGATTCCTGAATTCTATTACCTCCCAGAGATATTTGTCAACAGCAACAATTACAATCTAGGAGTGATGGATGATGGAACAGTCGTGTCTGATGTTGAACTTCCACCATGGGCCAAAACCCCAGAAGAATTTGTTCGCATAAACAGACTGGTAAGATGGTTATCTTCTGCTGTCTGTCAAGTAATATTTGTCTTGCAATCTTTCTCTGAAATCATTTGGCTCTTTGTTTGTAAAATACAGATATTTATAATTTACATGGGGCTAAGACTGAAGTAGTCAGAAGGGATGCTACATGTACAAGTTTTTAGTAAAATTTAGTTAAATTTTAGTATCCACTTAACTCCAAAAGCTAATGAATGCTTCAGAAAGAGAAGGTTGTATTTTAAATTCTTTGACACCTCTGCCATTAATTTGATAGTTTTCAGAGCTGTTCTTACAAGGAGACAAAACTGAATTTGCCTTCACCTGCTTCCTTCCCCAAAACAGTGTTAGCGTTTCTCTTCCGTGTTTTGGAAAATCCTGGTGTTAGCATTTTGTGTTTCACTGCACCTTTTAGCAGTTAAATTATTTACAGAGTAGATGTTGCAGTATCATCACTGGTGTCTGAGCGCATCCTCAAAGCTTATTACATTAGGCTCTTAACAAAATGAAAAGGATTCTGCATCAGTGACGCTCTAAAAATAACTAAATCAGAAAATCTCTTTTTTGTAAATCTTGAAAATTAAGACTACAGTTTTCGTGTTGTACTCAGTTACTTCTTTAAAACTAACTGGGAAATACAGAATTAAGGCAGGAAAATTCACTAAAATTTTTCACAGAAACCAGGCTTAGACTTGATAATCCCTTGATATCCTTGGAGTAGAGAACAGGCATTTAAAAAATTCTATTGTTGGCAGAACATCAAACGTACTGTTTGTAAAAATTGTGAAACAGTCGTATCAAAACAAAACTATCATCTGTAAGTTATCAGAATCCTTTATACTGTGCGATTACTGATGATACCATGCTCTTTGGAAAAATTATTTGGCCTATATTTCTGCAGACTATTGAGCTAGATAATCTCAATATTTATAGCAGTTGTAGGGTATACTGTGATAATTACAAATTATGTTAGGTAAATATAACGCTTTACCTCACATGGAAGTATGTGCAAATTTTATTTAAATGAAGCCTGAAATACACTAACATTTGCAGAACCATTTGACAAACCATGTTCAAATGCAACTTTAGATCTTATTGTTGTGCTGATAGTTGATATATTTGAGGGGAGGAGGTAGCCTGACACCCTTTTGTGTTCAACCTGCTTGGTGTTTCAGGGCAATCGGAGGAATGAAAAGCTGTGTTCTTAAGCAGACTTGACAGAGACAGCTTTTGGCCTTGATCTCTCACAACAGTGGTACTTTAGCTTTTGCAAAAAAACACAGTTCTCATTCGATTAATTGTAGATATGGTTTTCTCCACTGTGTATTCAAGTTACCTTCCAACTCCTGCCTCTTCCTTTTCTAAGATTTTGACTTCTAATTTTCTTTTCCTCGTTTCTAGCCTGAATACCAGGTTTTTCTCACCCATATCTCTGTGCTTTCTGACCTGTCTTTTCCTTATCTTTCCTTTGTTTCACAAGGCCTTTGCTACTAGTGTCTGCCTTTCTTGCTGCTCTCCTTGATGTCTCTCATGTGTGCTATATTTGCAGGATGCAGTACTTTTTGAGCAGGAAGCAGATGCTTTTCAATTACTACTGTTAAGCTCAGGGACAGAAAATGTAACATCCCTTTAAAGTCATCTCTTAGAGAGGAATCAAACTCATCTCATTTTCTGAATATTGCTTTTTCTTTTTATGCAGGATCTACAGTAAGTGCTTCTTTATTTTATTAATCGCTGAAAAAAAAAGTGGTTTAGAAAGCTCTAGAATGAGGGAGATGCCTATTACATATCCAACTCTTTCATATAAAGAAAAACTAATTTGGAGATCTGAAACCAGCAGTGCATTAACCTTTGTATGTCTAAATGATGAAGATTAGACTTAATCATTTGCTTAATTTTACTGAGCAATATTTATGAAATTGAAAGATCATATTTTTTATGAAAAATATTTAATATTTTCTTCTCATTTAGCTTAATTTTCAAGAATTTTCTTTTAGTGAATGTGACTTTGAACGTGTTTAATCAAAAGGATTTTGTCAGTAACCTGTTCGGCTTCGTAACTTCTACTCTGAAACTAGAATTTACAATGCCGCTTACCAACAGTGTATTGATAGAACATGTAAAAGTTACCATAAATTAAAGTTTTGAGAAGCAGAGGACTTTTACATGAACATGTAATTTTAAGGTGTTATTTAATTGCACAGAGCAGAACATTTTTTGTGGCTTAAGTTAATTATGAAAGTGAGAAACAGTTTATCAAATGGCCATATTTGGAAGTGTATCAAATATAAACTCTTTTGGTGACACTGTAGGTCCCTGATATGTTTACTGTAATTCAGATATTGAGGTTTTGGTCAGTCTGATAGCATTAAATTTAAACCTCTTTGACGATGAGGTGCGTTAGCTGGTTTTATGTGGCAAATTCAACATTATTCCAGTGGTGTTGGTGCTGTTACGGATGATGCCATCTGTAATCTGCTATTTTTGCAATTCAAAAAAAGAGAAAATCGCGTGCAAATATTTTTTTTTTTTTTCCTTTTAAAACTTAGCTGATTTGGTACCATCACCATCAAATTTTAAGTGGAACAGGAGTGTTTAGTAAGAATGCTTGAATGCTTGAAGCTTAATACCTTAGAAATATCAGAAAAGCTTGCTGCAACATGGCGTGGACTGATTCATTCAGTTAATATTTCCTTACAACTTCCTAGTTCAGACAAAATGATGATTATAGCATTTTAAGTGCTCATTTTGTAAGCTATCACACACAGATACCTTTTCCCCTTCGCATTTCAGTTTACCTCTTTAAGTCCACAGATTTTATACAATGATTGGAGCTCATGAAATGCATACCACTTTGATCTGTGACCTTTTTGTGGTGCTAATCGGGTTCCTGATATCATTATACCTTGCTCATTAATCATATTTCCTGCAGCCCGTCAGCCAGCCAGCCAGAACAAGCCCCTGTTTGCAGCCTTGTGTTGGCAGGTTTCTGCTTTTCCAGATTATTACAGTGTGATACTTTGGCTTCTCATAACCAGACCCACATCAAGCTGTGTGCTACAATTAAAGTCAGATGGTCCTCAGGTTGAACGGGGATATACTGTTGCAGCTGTCTGTCTTCCTGGAACAGACCAGCATGGGGAACAGATGATGTGTAGGACGGTGCGTAATAACAGATTGTACAGTACTGGGTCAATAGCAGGGGTTCAGAACATTAATTGACAGGCTGATTGATTTAAAACTGATTCCCAACATATTTTTTAATTCTATACACTATGCATTTTAGCTGAGATAGATTGTTGCATGTCTTCTGGGTTCATTCTGAGAGAAAAAGAATGATATACAATTAAAACTGATTCTGATTGATGGAACGTCGTTAAAAGCTAAATGACAGTATTAGGATATTGTTATAAGTGATACAAAGAACTGAAAAATGCTTGTGTTACTTTTATGTATATTGAGGACTTTGTATTAGCTTATGAAAGCACAATGTTTTAGAATAGTGCAAATCAGTATATGTGGTAGGGGAGGATAAGAATTTTTTTCTCTGAGAAAGTCTACATGGTGATGGAAAAGTGATTATTTTTTACTTTTCTGAAACCTTATTGTAGGCCTCTAAATTGTATTTACTGCTGTAGAATAACTACTAAGATATCCGAAAATACTTTTCAGTTTACCCAGATGCAGTTGACATTAATTATTACATAACTGCATAATTATTATATACATATTTGTAGTAATAATCATTTAATATAATTAACATAACATATAATTAGCATAATTATTACCTTTCTAAAAGTACAAAAAAACTTTAAATAAGATTAAGTAATAATCCCCAGAAATACAAAACAGAAAAATCAGGTAGAACCCATAGAAAAGTCAAGTGCTTCCCAGTTATAATCAGGTGTAGCTAAAAATCCAAACAAGGCAGTTACATTTTTTCTAAATAGAAAAGTGGTCTATTTTATCCTGTCAGTGAGAGCTGGAAGTCTGAATAGGTAAGAATAATTTAGAACTATTAATCAATTGATAATAACTAAATTTCCCACAACTTTCATGAGCCTCAGCTTTTTGAGAATTAGATTGCTTCAACGATAATAATGTTGTGGAGGTCTGTCAGAACAGCTTTCCACAATATATCTCCATTTAAATATTTTTAGTGCCTTACTGCAGAGTCAGTCCTTTCATGATAAGTGGTTTATCCCTTTTATTCAATATTGGGAAAAATGCAAGGCAAATTAGAAAAGTGATGAGATTACTATGTTGGTTTGAAAGTTTTCAAATCCAATTTTCAGATAATTGAAAATGTAATGATTGGAAGCTAGGACACTTTCTGAAACAAATGAAATATATAAATACATAAAAGTACTATAAACAAAATTTATCTTGGCATGATGAGTAAAGTGGAGAGAAGGGATAGGCCAGCCACACACCCAAATACAAATCCTAGTAGAGCAAAATAAATCAGTATTATGAACTACCAGTTGGTAAGAAAGATCGACACAAGAATTAGAGAATCATTATCAGTCAATAAGGTGCATCATTCCTTAGCACAAGTTCTTCTACCTTGTTCCAGAAAACACAGAAAAAGCAGCATCCCCTGCCAGCCACCATTCAGTGATACTCAGAACTGCAATTTTTGTGAGTCTTCACTCTCCTATTCATGGAAAGTGAATTGATGAGAAAAAGAAAGAAAAGTCAGTTTCAAAGACATTGTGTTACATACAGTCTATGAAAAGTATTGCTGTTAGTCAGCTAAAGATACTGAAGTAGCAGTTAATATGCTGGCTGCAACTTGGAAAGTCTAGGATTTTTTATACTACTCTGGAAAAGTCACTGTGGGATATTTTTCCCCAGTTCCACAGCAGTGTTTTTACAAAGATACTATAGCAAGTGCTATAGCAAATCATGTGGATAAGAACTGTATGAGTTAAGGCACATCAGTGCAGATTACTAGTAATAGGGACGGATACATGAAGCACGTTAGGGAGAGCAAGATGAGGCTAAAAGGAGGACTGAGTTAACTGATAGCATCAGGTTTACCCTCTGAGCAGCATATACTTTGAAATTTCAGTTTCAGCAATATTGGATGAAATCTCATGCAGACTGATCTGTTTACCTTGTGAAATGAGGATGCCCATGGCAATCAGAGCTGATCTGAAATTTTTACAAAAACAGTGTGTGGAATAAAAGAGGAAAAAAAGTAACAGTTTTATGAACTCTTCATTCAACTCTGGCTCTTCCAACCAGTTCTGTTGGTATGTGAGACATTGGTTCGTGTGGAAGTAAGGTGATGGATCATGGTGAAAAAGCCAGAGTTTCAATATCAGTTCTTTCAAATCCTTCACTTCATCAAATGTATGTGCAATTGGAAGTGTTACTTCCTTTAGTATTCTAATGTTTGGTGATTTCTGTGTCTTTTCTTTGGAAGTTATCATCTATATACAACATAAGATTTATGGAGTACAGTATCCTCTGAAAGGAGGATATCTATTTACAAATGTTTTAATTTTTATTAAGAATTATTTTCATATATTTATAGAAAAAATAGGTTGGAAAGGAACCTGTAACTATGCTCTTCCTGGCAAATATTTGTATTTCTATGCCACATGGAGATATTTATTTGTGTGTGTTATGCATTTAAGATCAATAGACACATGTTTAAACAGAACTATTGACAATGAATCTTAAAACACTGTGCTACATATTTTTTGTCTCCTATCAGAGTGGGAGAGAGGGAGGAAGCGATAGCGAGTGTGTGAGCTGTGACTGGAAAAAAATTTGTACAGGAGATAAGGTTTCTTATATGAAGCAAAATAAAGATTTACATTTATAGAAGTCTCAGAAACTTGACAGCCTAATCCAGAAAGTTGTCAAGAATATTATTCTGCAGTGAAGTCCAGGGTATGAAAGGTCTAGCCTGCCAGCATATTAGGTTCAACTTTCCTATGAATTCTTGTTGTATTTACATTTGATACTGTTTTACACATAATTTTTCTCACCTATAAAAATAAGGCAATTGTGTAGGCTAGGGAAGCTCTGGGCTGAACCATGTAATGCACTTAACAGGCAAAGGAGAGCAGAAAGTCCTTAAAACAATTAAAGAAATGTAGAAGAGAGTGTAAAATTAAACAGCAGGATTCCTTCTTTCCTCAGAGAATGTTTCCACAAATGCGGTATCTGGTGCTAGCGACAATCCAGTTTTACCTTTCAATTTATCCCTGTAGAATACCAGAATTGGCTTAAACCTGTTTGTTTTGCACCTGTACTAAGTAGCAGATTGGTATAATTGCGGCAGTATACCACTTTCCTGTTAGCTCAGCTACATGAGTAATAATATTATCTATGTTTGTGACTGAAGGGTTTCCTGCACTTACCTCCTAAAACTTACCTCCTAAAAGTAAGTTCCTCTGTTAACTTTCACACAGAAACACTTGCATGCGGGCTAGAATCTAGATACTTGTACTAAGTCTTTTGATTTAATTATATCATGTACAAATTTCATTATTATTATAGAAAGGGAGTGGAATTAGTTCTTAGTTTCATATTTTTAAGCACTTTATTCAGATCTTATCTGAAGATAAATCTAGAATATCATTAGTGATATGACCTTTAGCCATGCTCTTGAATAGAGCTTTTTTTACGAGTTCTGATTTCACAAAACATTAAAATATACTAATATTGGAAGATGAGGTTTGGATAATATGTATGATAGATGGAATCGAAGAGTTACGTCTGTAGGATAAAGTTAATATATGTGAAAAAGCAAAAATGTAGTGAGATAAACTTTCTGCCTTTTTAAATAAAATGGTGAGCTAGGACATCATCATTTGTTAGTGAAAAGCATTAATCTCAGTTCATTTACAGAGAATACATAGGAAGGGAGCACAGGGTTTATAAAACATTCTTTTCAAAATTGTTCCTTAATTACACCTTGTTACCAAGTCTTAGCTTCTCTTTAAACAACTTACAAGTTACTTTATTGAAATCACAACTAAACCTGGAAATCCAGGTTGTAAGCAGATTAAAAAAAAAACACTTAAATCACTTCTGAAAGTGTGATAGATCCTAGTTTTCCTGAGTAAAGGAAGCTAAATGGAATTATGAAATGTGATTTCCTGGGCAGTCTATCTGTCTTTACTATTATGGAAAAAAAAAAATATCAAGCTGGTGTCAAAATTTGCCAATCTTCATTATTCAGAAAATTCAAGGTATTGAATATAAGCTCTGGCACACATTCTCATATTGAAAACAAAACAACATGCTTTAAAAAAATTCTAATCTATGTTACTTGTAAATCTTTCTAATGCAATAGAGTGATCCATACTGCATCTGTCTTAGAGAAGTGATAAATTAAATAAGGTGAGTAGGAGAAAAAATAAGGTAAATGATGAGCGACTTAGATTATTTAACAGATAACAAGTATGAGAATTTGCTATAACCAAGATTAGTAGTAAAACATGGAGGAAAATGATATACAGTTGAGAAAAATTGTAAAAAGCTAAATGGTACCACAGTTTGAGCACATAAAGTTTTAAAGACATTTAAAGGAAAATAAAGCTAGGTATATTTACTTTCATTCAATCTAGAAAATTAAATTTGTTTTCAGCTCTTTTGTTATTCGATGTTATAGAACTGATGTATGAAAGTGAATGCGTGGAGGACATTAAAGTTATTACCGTGTGAAATGAAGTGGGAAACAATTGTGCTGGAGCCATTGCCCCATTTAACAGGTGTTCGCTAAATCCGTCTGTCTTCTATTTGTCTGTTCTCTTAATGCTGTGACTGGGTATTTCCTGTTAAATGGTGTTGTGAGTGATCCTGTTGAAAATACATTAAGAATTTTGATTAACACAGAAAAATTGCATCACCAACTCAGTATAGGTAATGGAGGAAAAAAATTTGAAAGTGATGGCAGTTCCTTACTTGATTTATTAAGAATTGCAGTCTGTGATTAGAGGTTGCTTTGCAGAAAAATACCAAAACTTGTTCCTCCTGTAAGATGAAGTCTTGATGGGCAAGACTTCCACGGAACAGAATATACTGCTGAGAGACCTGGTGGGATATGTTGTTGTTTCAGTATTTATTTCAGTTTATTTAATGATTATATGTGAAAACATGCTTCCAAATTTGAATTTGACACGTAATTTTTTAAAAGTATCTGTAATCTAGTAATAACATACAGAAATTTGCATCCTAAGTGTTGGAAAAGAAAATGACGTTTTAGTAATATTTACATACATGAAGCTAAAGAGAAATAAACTGTAAATTTGTGGCCTTCAACTAAAGTAGGGGAGGGGGTGAGGAAACATGACCATCTGTGCCCTACATGGGAGGATACAAAAAAAGTCAGCTGAGGCTTTGCTTTCAGTGCTTTTCCCTGGCAAGCCTCCACTTTTTGAAAGCCCAGGATGAGGAACAGTAATGTTGCTAAAACCGTCTGGAATACAGAGAAAGCTTTTAACAATGATATAGAGGTAAGAAATACTCTCATATGAAGGAAGAGTTTCTTCTGTTTGTAAGACAGGTAGCTGCAAAAGAACATAATAAAAGCATACAATATAATGGATAGCACAGAGAAGATGCATCAGAAAATGATATTCTCTGTTGTGTAAGGATATAAAGATTGTTCATAAAATTAAAAATTGGCAAATTAAAATTTGCTACAATGTTGTATTTTTCAAATTGTATGTAATTATACTCAGAAACATATAGTTACATGGAAGGTATTAAGAGTGACAGCTGAGACCAGAAAGGGACTATGGATATTTACATTAAAAAAAAGATTATCAATGTTGTTAGGCAGGGCAAAATATGGGATAAAAAAATCATGTTCAAAGTTTGAGACAAACTCTACAGCAATATTTGAGACTTTCATGAGGGAAACAATGTCCTACCTCTTTCTTGACCAATCTTTTTCTTGACCATATTGAATTAATAATTCTTAGGTTTTGTACAACACGTCTTCTGCCTTTATAGAAGAGAGTTCATAGTTCTGCAATACATATAGGCTTTGCAGGAGGTGAAGCCAGCTTTAAGAAGGTCTGTGTCTCTCCTTCTTATCCCTCAGCCCATTTCCCCGTCTGTGCATTTGTTTGCGCGCAAATGATGTGAGAAAGAGTCATTTCTAACCTGGATTATCATCTTAGTTGTCATATTCACAATATTGCCCTACTGATGGTTGCATTAGAACAAAAAATGGCATGGTTAGCTGCAACACAGGACAAATGCCAATAGTTAGAAGTGGAAACACTTTAAACAGTTTTCACTGTTAAAGTCAGTGTTGTGTGAAGCTGTAGTCAGCAGTGTAGACTTGTAGAGCTAGACAAGCTCTAGTTAGCTGTGATTCTGGTATTAGTTTAACTGTAGCCACACAGAGCTCTGCAGGGGTTAACATGCTGCTTCTTGAGGAAGTGTAGTGTCAGGCTTGCGAAGATTATGTGCTTTTGAAAAAGCAATGGGTGGAAACTGATGGAAAAGGTTGCTGCACCCTAGCCCATCTGCTCAACATCAACGTCCTGCTAGAGGTTCCCTCACATCTGCCAGTTGTTACTCTCTAACTGGGAGTTCAAATATAGCCCTTTTGGTTTGAGGAGAGGCCAGACTACAGCCGCTCAGTCAAGTATGAGAATTTATTTAGCAAAACAAATGCAGGCTTTCAACAGCTGAGGTCACGCACACCTGAATAATAACTATACCGGGCAGTCAGCTCCCTTGCTCAGATTGTTGGTCCACTCTTACATAATCGAGGTCTGAGAGTTCTTCTTTCATTTTCTCTCTTGAAATGGTTTAAGCAAACCCAAATCTCTTAGGCTACAATTTTTTATTTCCAATCCTTAATAGAGTGCATATGCTAGCTGTTAGGTACCCCTTTGACTACTTATTTGCTGATCTGTTTCACTACATTAGTTAAATTTGCTAGGTGTAGAGTCACCTACACAACCAACCAAATAAGACCAGTTTGATTTCCTTATTTCATTCTCACATACAATATATCATCATTTCAAACCCATATAATTTTTCTGCTTTTGAAGCATCAAAATTCTCTCTGAATTGGAGAGAGCTGCTAGTTAAAACACAATTTAGAGGTACTCAGTGGCAATTTCTTACGCTTGTGCTTTCCTGGCTTCCAGATTAGTTTAAGCAGTTGAAATGTATTTTAGCTGTATAGTTCGGTTCACTTTGACTGAAATAAATTAGAGAGTCCTTATTTACTAATATCTGTAGCAGATTTGAGGAACAGTAGCTTTGGCGGAGGAATACTAATGAGAAACAGAGGACAGGAGTATCTTCCACTAGTGTAGCTGTTTGGTAAGAGGATCCTGGATATTATCCCTGTAGAAGGATAAGTCTTAGGTAACTCGGAGAAGGATCCAGAGTCAAGCTACCCTGATTCATTTCTTTTTGGAAGTAATTTTCTTTTCTCCCTCTTAAATTAGAAATTAGATTCAGTTGTAATGCTACCCCCCAAAATACTACAGTTTGAAAATGAATCTATAAAATATTAACTATATGATTATATCTCTGTAGCCCTTTGCACTTTTCTCCTTACTTAGCTGGAATAATATTGCTACTAAGACTCTATAAAGCAAGATTAAAGATATTAATAATGGCAGCAATATAATCAACATACAAAAAGGTCATAAGCAGAAAAAAGTTTACATAACACATATTCTGCACAAAGTGAAATAATTTATAGTCTTCTGAGGTTCTTTGTGTTTGTCCAAATGGGCAGGATTCATTTTGTTTCTCTAAGCTACTGTTTAAAAAGAAATTTTGGGCCTAATCCAAGTTAGTTGTTTTCAGTGAGGGTTGAACTGGGCTCATAAAAGCATGAAAGGTTTAGTAGCATGTGAATAGTTTAGAGGAAGTAAGTTGATTAAAAATGTTAGGAAACTCGAGTGTTTTGAGCTTTCCAGTGGGTACCATGAAAAGTAATGTTGCACATTTCATTTATAGTTTATTTTTAATGCATTTAGAAATACAACATTCTGCACAATAAAGCAAACAAAAACAAAACAAAACTTCTATAATTGTGTTGGAGAAGTTCAAAATAGTCTACCTAGAATAATATGGTGCCAAGTACTCTGTTTCTAAAATCTCTGAAAAAATACAACAAGTGTAAATCAGAAGACTCCTTAAGGGCAGTGAAGCCTCCTAATTGCTGCTGACATTATCTCTTGCCATCTGCTTTCTGAGGCAGAATAAGAACTTTGTAATGAGGATTAGGAATGGAAGATGGTGAGAGCATGCTCCAAGGGTTGCTATAGAGCTCTCTACTTTCAAAGTAGTTCACAGAGTAACCATTTTTCATGATAGATTTTAAATATATTGTGCCTCAACTAATACAAATAAAGTAAGAGTTAGGTTTTGCTGTCTCTTCCAGTAGAGTTATTTTGTTTATTATCAGCTGTTTTATTAAACCATGTTTTAAATGCTAATACCACATGAACTGTCCATACCTCAGTGGACTTGGATGTCTGCATTGTCAGTATCCTCTCTTCAGACTGATGCCAGGCACATCATGCAGGAACATCTTCGGGCTCTATCTGCACTGGAATTGAGCTATGCTTAAAATCCTTTCCAAAACTGTGTGCAAAGCTCACACACTGAGCTTTTTTAAACTTAGCTTTCCTGCTAGGGTGGGCAGATCCCATTCTCAGATTTTTAGCAGATTGTGTTCCTCTCTGGCTTTGCCCTCGCTGTAACTAGGAACTTTGTCCCAGTTATGGTTTGCCCTGTGTGTATTAGTTGTTTAGAGTAAGTTTAGAAGAGAGCAACTTTAATTCTTTTTGAGTTTCTCTCTCAAATATAGAGAGAGGTTCAGATTTTATGGTCATAACCGCAGGCAACTGCTTATGGAAAATTTTGCTTTGAATTGAGATTTCTCCCATGGGACATGTCGTCTAAGCTGATTAGCAACCATTTACAGGCCCTTGTACCCAAAGTGTAAGTAGCAACCTGACTTGTGTTGTTTTAGCTACCAGTTTGTTACTGTTACCGTGGTTATCTAAGCTACTAGAAATGTGTGAATTCCGCATATGCAGGGGTTAGTATTGTTTCCGGCTAGATCAACACAGTCATGTTTGCCTAGTTCTACGCCTGATATTATAAATTCTGCCAACTTTGATTTGATTTATACACCTTTCTACTGCTGTATATATACAGTATGCCCAGTTCAACTGATCTGACGACTGGCAAAGCATGCCAGAGGATCAGATAAAATTTCCTGGCAATCTAGGTCTTGCCAGATGGCCATTTCTGTTATATGTCAGTTTTCTCACTTCCCTAACAGGAGTAAATCCAAATTTAGGCAGAAGTTAATGAACTTATTCCATTGGTATTCCCTGAAGTGAACCACAGGGTTTCCTAGAGATGAAAGCTTCCTTTGCCTGGCTTTGCCCGAAAGATTCCTCTTTTTCTTGCACCTTGTAGCATGAGGTTTAAGACATTATGAGGCATGAGAGAGCAGATGAGGAAGAAATAACACCAAAGCAGTCTCCAACATACCTGTTTGCCAAGGGCCAGTTACATGCAGCAGTTGAGTCCTGCAAATCTGGAGTTTCTGGTGCTAACATCATTTTCTGCAAGGAGCCTAGAGAATGTGGCACACACTGACAGAGAAGCATAGCCACTGAAAGCTGTGATAGAAACAGAGGCTTTCACAAGAGACTCATGAGAAACTACATTGAGGAATCAGTAGAGTTGCTAGGTTTGTTCAGTTCTTTTGTAGCTTTTTGTGTTACTATAAAAATAGTAGGGATACAGAAGGGGGTAACAGATGAAGATACCTTTGAAGTCTGAATTGATTTCATGTAGAGTCTAGTTCAGGAACCTAAAATGAAATCTAGCCCATAGCTTCCTAAGTCTGTGGTTCAGATACTGGGCGTGAAGTTTGCAGTGAGAACTGGTCTCCACTAGAAGATTACATAACTCCAGGGATCTCCCACAAAGGACTCATTTCTGAAGGAGCTTCCTTGCAAAAATGTGCAATTTTTGTAACAAATAAGTATGGGAGATGTAAGTGTTCCTTTTAAATATTATCGTTTTGGACATAAAATTTGTTATGATGGCATAAAAGGCTGGGATTTTATTCAGTAAGAATCTATACGTAGTCTCACTAACAGAATGGCTGTTACAGCCTCTTAAATGGTGTGAAAATGCCCAAAGTAATTAAAAATATATTCTTACGTAGTTTAAAAACTAGAGGCCCCTGCCAAAAACGTAGAACTTAATTTATAGATCCCATGTTGTCTGATTATACTAATAATATCTTATTAATGCATTCACTAGTAAGATAACATAATCTCTTTTTTCATGGTCCTTTTGAGTTCTAGTTTGGATTTAAAATGTTAGGATCCATGAAATTAAAATGCTTATTTTTAGACAATGATTATCCATGAAATTAAAATGCTTATTTTTAGACAACAATTATACTTCTCTGATATTTTAATATAAAATCCTTGTGAGCTGTTATTAACCAAAAAAGTAACTGAAGGACACAGCGTTTTTACTAAGCTGTTTGAGAACAGAACTGCCCTTTTTACTATCTGATCATTTCATGCATGTTAGCTTTCTATCTTTCAAGCACTGGAGTGTAAGCAACTTTAAGGAATTTTTAATGTTCTCGGGGTAGGCTGTACATTTGTGACCCCAGGATTAGTAAGTAGAGGGTAATACCTCTTAATTTGGGGTCATGAATGCTCAACAGTCATGTGCTGACCTTACAGTCATTACATGTCTGAATTCACATCATTCAGTTGTTTGCTTTGGTAGCTTGAAGGGCCATTCCACAAAGCCTGCAATAGGAAAACATTTTAAGAAAATGTGCTTGGGTTGGGAATTCTTTCAGAACTGTGATTCTAGAAGACCTTCCGCTTTGTGTTTTTTAATGAGCTTGGAAATTAATTACAGATTTCTTAGAGACATGTTCATACACTAAATCTTATGACTAAAGTGGTCCTTTTTTTTAAACTCCATACTGAATTCATGGATTAAGTTTATGCACTTAAGAGTACTTGAAAAACAAAACTGAAACTATTCTTGTACCACATTATTCGTTTCCCTTTAACTTACGCCTTATCATACAGTCTCTAAATAAATGATCATATACTGTAATTTTTCTACCGGCCATATTTAGTGTACAAGATGAGCAGGGTTCATTTAATAAGTTATTTAGTATTTCTTTCTTATTGTTATGTGTTTAGCCTCAAACCCTAATTATTGAAAGCTGTATGAAGCCTATGCTGAAAACAGAATTCTGCGTAGCCTTTAATGCTCATTGCTATAGTATCTGAATCATCCACAAACCTAAATAAATTTACCTTTGCATGACCTTCAAGTGATGAGGAAATTGTATTATTCATATTCCGTAAGTGGAGAGAAGGCTGAAGATGATGATCTATCATCCCTACTAATTGTGGACATCTAGTTTGAAAGTGTTAGGAGGTGACATTTTTTTCAGAGTATTAAGCGTTCCATAAATTCTGAAAGAGAAGACAGTGTTATTTTTGTATTTGGGTCAGTTGTCATCTGCTTGTTCATTCAACTCAACAAATTGTTGTGTTGGTGTATTTCAAGTATTGGGAATGAGTGGCTAGAAGTAGAGTGACAGTGTAGATACTGCTTAAGTCAGTATTGCAGCTGAAACCTCTTCACTGACAAATCTTACCCTGGGCATAAAATACGGTAAAAATAATCATGAAACTGTTTTTGAGAAAGCTATGTGTCAAGTCAAACCCTCAAACATATAGATTGTTCAGCTAATGAATACTTGTAAAGAAGCTGGCATAGGTGACTTAGAATTAGATCAGAGTCCTATAGCAGATATGAAATCTTCCCGGGGAGGCATTTAGTTATTTTAACCCAAAAGTTTTTCTCTTTTGCAAACTCCTGCCCACTTCCTTGTATACTGTCTGACTACATGCTATTTGAGTTTTGCAACAATTGAGGCAGGAATCTCCTTTATATCTTTACAATTCACTTTCAGGACATGTCTGTCCTGCACACTGAATGAGGTGCAGCAGTCTTGTGTGAAGTTCATGTTATCATGTACTTATGCTACAGTGGTGCTAGAGAATAAAGGTGGACACATGAAGGTTTCCACAGACTCTCCTATTTTTTTTTATTCCTAATTTTGGTGCTTTTGACTTTATATACTTAATGATATTTTAAAGAAAACTTTTGTATTTAGCAACGTGTGTATGCATTACTGTATTACACGGGAGAATAAAAAAAGAGTGTATGAGGAGAAAATGGAATTATTGTTTAAGAATATAGATAATTAGCTGAAGGCTTTCAATTTCTCTTTTGTGCAGTAGTTTCTGTGAATGTATTTGTACTTTTGCTTGACAAGAATAGTTGTCTTTTAATGATGTTCATGAAAACATTCATGTTCATGAAAACAAAGATGACATCCTGAAAAAGTGGTCCGAATTTTCTGAGGGGACTGCTAGATTTTTGGCCCCGAAATCGAGAGTTGCTTGCGATCGTGAAGGACAGTGTATTTTGTTCTACAACTATTAGAACTACGTCTTCAGGATTTAAACTGAGAATTACAAGTATCTTGAAGAAGAATCATAATCATACAATAATGTGGGAAAAAATGGTTACACGTTTTTCAGAGATTTCAACAGAGAGTAGAAATTTATGGAAATTTCCTGGAGCATGTGTAGTTGTTTTATAGTACTCTATGTTAAAGTATTTTGATTGTCCAAGAAAAATCTGGAAACCTATCACTCAGAATAAGTATTGTGCTACATGGCAGAGGAGGGTGCTCAGAGACTTACGCTGTCAGCTTATCTGTTTTCTTGGATGAAATCTGTTTTATGGGGTTGAAGTATTCTGTAGGCTTTTATTAACAGCCACAAATACTGCCAGAACAAATGAATTGAAAAAAGATAATGAATCTGCCAGACCCTTCCTACAAAGGTGAATCTTCCATCAGAAATCACATTACCCTGAAATTCCTGAAGTTTTCAGACTTTCAGTTTTGCTGGAAAAAACTTCACCTGCAGTAGCGGAGAGGTCAAAACTATTGTAAAAATTCCAAGGTCTGTTTCTGCTGCATAAAAAGAGATCTATGGCAGTGACTTTCAACCATTTTTTTTTCCAGGACCCCATAAAATTTTCCATTGAAGGTGCATTTTCCTGTATAGAAAATTTAAGCCAACTGACAGTAAGCTGACTTTCCTTAATTACCCTTTGTGGTCTCTTAGATGTAGTCCACAGACCTAAATGCATCTGCAAACTGCAGGTTGAAACGCACTGATATGAGGAAGTGGCAGTAGTTAATTGTTGTTAAAATGAGCATCAATTCGGTCTTTTTTTTTCTTTTCTTTTTTTCTTTCTTTTTTTTTTTTTTTTTTTTTTTTTTTGCTGTGACTAGTGATTATGGTTTTCTAGTGGTGTAATTGCTAGTCTAATAGAGGTAACTAAGATTAAAAACAGAGATAAGTAAACATTATAGAAAGATTTCCTGCCTTTGTCCGGGAGACATAGTGAGTGTGTTAGCAAATTCCAACAAACCTCCAAATTTATTATGCCCTGAAGGAGGATACTTGAGCTTTACTAATATGGGACAGATCCCATGCCAGATAAGCCCTACTAAACATAACTTTCAGGTGATAGTTTGTTTTTGGAGGATTATCTCATTACTACTTGTACCGTGCATGTAAAGAGGAAGTGTAAAGAGCTATAAAAACTTTTATTAGCCATAGTAATTCTAAAGATTTTACTCATTGATACTGAATGCAGACCTAGTTGCTCTTGTTTGGTTGAAAAATAGTGCTGATTGTAGACTGTGCCTGAGACTGTGGTCTGCAAAGATAACCATAGTAAGTTATAATGGATACAATGTGTGTATTTTTAACATGTTCATTTTCCAAACAATTCTTCTTTTCTTAGCTCAGAAGTGCAGACTTTTCTGTTACTGAGCTTTAAAAAAAAAGTTAAATAAATTGGAGAGGAATATATAGTTACATCTAAGATTGTTGTCTTTACTCCTTCAGCAAATGCTGAAATTGATTTTAAAAAACAAAACAGAACAGAAGGGAAGGTAGATACAAGCTACTATTAACTACATACCTATATGCAGTGGGGCCTCCTGCAGATTTCACATTCACATACCTGACAGGAGCATGCTCTTCAGCAACTTTTCACTTGATAATATTCTGGAATTGGTTCTACGTGCTGGCAACACCTTCAGACACAGAATAAAAGTTAATTTATTTGGGGCAAGTAAACGAACGGAAAAGAGCATTATGCCGTCCTCTCCAATCAGGTAGTCAGCCTAACAGGCACCGAGCAACTAGACATTTATGTAATAAATGTCTCATCATCTTGGTTAGTACAGCGCGAGAAAGAATTTGGTTCACGAGTGAATATTTACTGCAGTTGTGTCAATGCGTGTTGGTACAAAAAGAATAAGTAGTTGTTCCTTTCCTGGGAATGAGATTTGGCTACTAGGAAAACTGCTGATCACCCAGCCTTTCAGTAGTGGGTATGGCCATTTTTAGTGCTTCTCCAGACATTGAGGAGGATAATCAAAACAGTGGTGGCATATAATTTACTCAAGGCATTTCATTATTTAGGCGGTTGTAGAATGACCAAATCCAACTGGTATGCAGGTGGTGATCTGGTATTTTTGAAGCAGATGCAGTTTTATAATGCAGGTTTCAGTTCATATACTGGAATGACTTAAAACAGCTATATTTTTTTCGTAGCAAGCTATAAATGAGTCCTTGGTTTGCAGTTGTATTCAATTATTTTAAACCTATTTACAATGTATTCTATTGTAAAGCTCTGACCTTTGATCTGCAGCCTGGGTGCATGTCTTTTGTGGGAAGCAGGAAGTCTTGGGGCAAGTGACACTTGCAATGCAGTTTATTTTACTTAAAGACTTTGATTCTCCCCCTCCCCCCTGTTTCTAGAACTGAAGACAAATTTCTGTTTCTATTGGATTATAAACAGGTTCTGGATAGCTTCAGCTGCTGCATAGTGCAGTGATATTTTAATTTGCTGGGTAGACATGTTTACTGTGTACTGTGTAGTTTATGAGTGTTACCATAAATGAGGTAATCTTGCATCTTGGTTTCCATGTGTGAAACATTACATGAGCTAACGCAGCTGCACCACTGCTTGCTGGATATTATTAGACTTTATTTGGACATAAAGTTTATACTGAACTGCTTTAAATATTTGTGCTAAAACTGGTAGTGCTGCTTTTTTAATGTGTTTTATATGACACTGATGGATGCCAAATTTTACAAACCGGTATAAGAACGTATGGTAGATTTGTGTTTTGTGCTCCATTGTTCTCAGTAATGGCGATTCCAGAGTGAAATAAAGTTAATGACCAAATTTTTAATTTATGTTCAGTTAGTGTTTCAGGGACTGGTTCATATTAAGTATATGTAGAAACAGTAGCTTCATAGCATACTGTAGCAGTCCTAAAAACATGCATGTTCTCTCCAAAATCTGGATTTGAAGTTTGAAGTGACACATGTGGCTTGTGAGTATATGGAGAGAGAAAGTTGATGTTTGCTTGGTGTTTGAAGGAACTTGTAAAGATGTTTTCATAGTCTCGTTTTACCCAGCAAAAATCCTTGAATCCTCGCTCTTTTTTTTTCCCCTCTAATTCTAGCATCTAGGGGGGTATTCATTTTGCTTAATTCAGGTATTGCGTATTTTCAGTTTATGTAGCTATTTGTGAAGATGAAAGCTGTGATACACAGTAAGCTGTAAAGATAAAATCCTGTATTTTGCTTACTTAAGTACTAGCATTTATGTGTAATTTCTCAGGTTGAATTTAATTTATGTGCTTTTCGTAAGTAGTCGTAATGGGCGTTGTGTAAAGTAAACAAAAAGATACGAAAAATTATTTTATATAATTAAGGATTTAAAAGTGAAAGCTAAAGAAAAGGTATCTATTTCTATAAGCAACCTTAAAAGTGTTTCCATCCTGTTTAGTATGTTTTCTGAAGATCTCCAATGTTATCTCATGCTGTTTCTCAAAATAGAATTGGAAATTACTTCTTTTTAAGATAACATCTGTTTCATTATAGAAAGTTCATCTTTAAATACTTATCTGGAAACAGTAGCCAGTTTTTTGATGAGCAGCAGAATTGCTGAAACCTAGTTTCCTAGGCGCTGTGCCTGCCCTGCCCGTGGTGGGCTTTTCTGTGTACCCCCGTGCCTGTAGGCGGCCCTGGGCTTCCCCAAAGCGCTGCGAGTCGAGTTCAGTCCCCGAGTTTCACCCATCTTCCTGCTCTGTTTGAAATATGCCAAAGGCCTTTAGTGTTACAAGGGGAGGAACGAACAAAGAGATGATCTGACAAGGCACCGACGGCTGATTTCCTTAGGAAACAGGGTTAAAAATCAAATTGGAATTCGGTATTTAAAAAGTTCCTACGTAAACTGAACTGCGCACGTGCTCTTTAAACCAGTGAATCATTCTCATTAATCCTATGTCTGGATTTGTGTCAGTCTTTGAATCTCCTTTTGTTGTGGCTTTTGTTTGTTAATTTTTCACTTTTATGAGTGGCATTATGGATATATTTTTGCTCTGTGCGTAAATTAGATTTTGTTTATTTTCCTACGATAATTTACTCCTTGCACACATTACTCATTATGACATACCCAAATAGAGGGATGTGGAATTATTTTGTGCTGTTGGAAGAAAAAATGACTTTATGGCACAGTTTTGATTTTGTTTTGCCAAAGTCCAAACTTCCGAATTTTCTAAAGGGGAAGTCCTTGGGGGTTAGGTATTAAAAAAGGGAAGACTCACTATACCTATAGAATTAGTGAATTGTTATTACAGAAATAAGTTTTTGAATTCTGATCTCTGGTAACAGTTCCATTTAATACCCTGTGTTTATGGAGATTAACATAAGACTCATGTAAACTTTAGTTGCTTGTTTTCATATTTTTATTAATTATGTGATTTTTAGTAGCTATATTAAGCAGTTTGTTTCCCTTTGAATGTTCTAACAGCTGTAAGGCCTTTGAAAATGTTCATTAGTATACCTCTCTCTCAATATAATGGCAACCTCCCGCTGTTTTATGCAGAAGGATCTTTAGCTTATGTAGTATATTCTATGACTACTTTATTCTCATAGTTCCAGTAACACCTCTCTCTGAGGTTTTCCCATGTTTCGCCTCCCGTAAGTCAGTTTTTGTCACTTCAATTCCGATTTTGCCGTATTTGCTATTTACCTTTAGCTGTTGCTCTTGAAATTCTTAGCTTGAGGGAATCCGAGCTTTTGTAATTTTTTAATTTCTAAAGCAGTTTTCTAACTGTGTGGGTAAAAGGTTGAAAATGTGAACTCTGAAATCTCAAAGCTTCCTTGGAGATAAAAATAGCATCATAGCTTGAGATGTGTAGTTTTTAATACAGACTTTAAACTCTTCCTTAACTGTGAAGAATGAGTCAGGACTTCCAGGGCTGGCAGTGTAGCCCCTCTCCTTCCTCCTCCTAGTTCCTCGTACAGAGAGTGAAGGTCTCTTTTCTTCTGTGCCTCCTTCATCTCCCCTCCGGCGTGCCCCCCGGGTCTGTGCGGCGCGTACTCCCCTGCCACCCAGCACCATCACGGGCCCTCGTCAGACAGGATTTGTGCCTCGCGGAGGCACACGTGTGCCTTGGTGCCCTGGGTTTGCGCGGTGAGGCAGCCCCGTAGCTTTGCGTTCGCTGCGCTTGCGCGCGCTCCTAGTCCTTGGCCCGCTTCAAGGCTTTTTGTACTGGGCTGTTCTTACTGTCCGTCTCCGTCTGGGTCAGATTTAAATACTGCGCATTGCACTGGAACATACTGCCTGACGGCAGTGAAAGGACTGGAAAACGAGCCCGGAAGCACCAGGCAATTGATGAAGCTTTGTCCATAATTGAGTACTAAGCTTTTAAAGGCTAAGCTTTGGTTTTGCTTCTGTGTGTAGATTGTGATATTGTTTTTCTTAGATTTTCCTTTGCTCAGGAAAAATAAGATGATTGTAATACTTCAAAAAAATAATATGTACAGTTTTTAAGAACCTTCTACATTTAAATATTTCTGATTTTCAAGTGTTAAGGAAAATATTTTATTAATGTGTTAGCTCTGTCAGCTTGGGACAGAAACCAACAAAGTGATGTCAGATATGAAACTGTACAATTTTAACTATCATTGTGTCTTGATAATCATGATTTTTCCAATATATACGCTTCCGTTTTTGCAGCTATAAAGTTTTTATCTTCCTCTGTGTGTGTGTGTGTGTGTGTGTGTGTGTATGCGTATGTGAAGTTGTACATTTTCCCTAGAAGTTTTTAGTATTGCCAATAACCATATACTAAACATTTCAATTCAACTTGCAACAACAGAGTTTTTTATATGGAGTCTGAAGGACAAATCAGGAAGTATGCATTTAATTGGCTAATTAGTACAAGCATATTTCTAATTTTCTGTATTGCTATGCTAAGCCCATACAGCACATAATACAGCACATATAGCACATAAGTGCTATAAATATGTAAAGCCTTTTGTGGTGCTTACCGTGTTATATGAGAAATTCCTGTGATTATATGATTAGGGATTTTATCAAAATGAATGTACATTTTTGAAAGAAGAATCGAAGTTTTATATTTTCCTCTGTATCATTTGTGTATTTGGTATGTAAATATCAAGACCTGGTAACTGGCTCAAACTGAAAGGAATTTACGGCTTACTTTGTGAAATCCATGCATTTGTGATTTTGATAGTTACTGTTTTGATTCTTGGATTTTTAGTACTAATACCATTAACTTTCCAAGTAGCTGTTTAGTTATGATTGTTTTAATTCCAGAACAGGGAATTTATTTAAATACTTTAAAACTGGAGAAAGACTTTAGCTAGTGAAATCTCTACGTGTTATTTCTGTTAACAGTGCAGTTTACAGTGCTTCTGTATTTCATTACAGACCAGTTTTCATTTCCTTATTAGTTTGGATATATGGTTGTTTTCATTTAGAAGTTGAAATTTTTCCCCCAAATTTTGTGAATAACGTAACATAAACATTGTCACAGTTGGAAGATCAATAAAAAGCAGGTTAGTTACAGAAGACTGTCCTGTAAAGAAATACACAAGCCTTTCTGTGTGTCACAGTAGATTTACATTAAGATCAAACGAATTTTCCAAACGGATTTTAGTATGCGTGCATGTATCCTAAGAGAAGTAACAGAGCATGTTCGTTACTATGTTTTGTACAAAAAATTTCACCCGTATGGAGTGGTTGCACATATGTACATGTCCATTACTTTGGTATGTTTTGTTTAATTATAAAATGCTGTTGTGTTGTATGTGTTCACAGGAATTTATTGACATCCTGAAAAGTCAGGTCTTTGGCGAAATGAGCATGTAGTTAGCTAAGTGATTAACAAACAGTCATTAGTATTACATTAATAAAAATTTGGAATATTCTGTATTAAGGCTGATGTACAACCTATGCTTCCTTTCTGCAGCTCGCTGAATTAAATACAGCGTTAACTCCATAAGCCCAGTTAGGGAGAGAAATTCATTTTGCTTTGCATCTTTTTGTAATGAGCAAACACTCCCTGTCTAATCCTTGCCTGATAAGACTTTTCTTGTCAGCTTGCCACAAATAAAAATATTTTCTGAGTGTGGATCTTCAGTTACAAGTAATCCTATGCAAGAATACTTGTAACAATAATTAGTTATACAAAAAGACTAAGGTAAGATTATTTCTAAGGAGCACTGACTATTTTTACTTTGATCTTCGTAGTTTCCTTAAATATTTATTTCAAAAACCACTGTAGTTGGACTGGTAACTTAATCTGGAATTAAAACCCAAACATTTGATTAAGCAAAATGGTAACTTCTTGAATCTTCTTCAATGAAGGTATGAGAAAAACAATCTGCCCACATTCAATTATTACATGCGTCATTATGGAAATGTAGGTGACTTCAGTAATTTATAGGCATAGAACAAAGAGAGATTTCTGTTGAGTGCAGTCCACTGCAATCATAAGTAACCAAGTTGTAAAATCCTCCTAATGAACTGTGTGATGAATAGCTGTTTTACCGTTCGTCCACATGTTTTTCCAATTGTCCAGGACAATCCTGGAATTGTCCTATCACATCCTATTTATTTTTTATGGACATAATATTATATTGTGTTGTATTTTGTTACAATACAATGGAAGAAAAGTGTGAAGAGACTGGGAATCAATCATTAAGATACACACTCTAAGCAAAGATCAACTCTATTCTTTCATTAATAAGATGTAGGAGCAGTTGTAGATAGCATACGCCTACATTTTGACTGTATTTCTTGTTCCTTTTCGTAACTTGTAAGTTAGAAGTTTTTGGCAAAGCTAAATATACAAAATAAATATAAACTGCACTGCAAAGATGGGTCCCTTACAGAAAGAGGAGAAAATGATTTAATGCAATAATGATTTTAGATATATACAGGCATCCCTTTTTTGTCTCGATTTGTTAAATTACCTGACGTCTGCATGTGTAATTTAAACAAAATTTTGTTCTCCAGTCTTTCTTCCTTTTGAGCTATCTTCTCAAGGAGAAGGATGATAAATGGAAACATAAACATAGCATGAGAATGTGAGCTAGTTCCCAAACATTTCAGTGGTTTTTATAAACAACTGGTCATTGTTACCTTTTGCTGGATTACAGTTTCCTTTAGAACAACAGGGCTCTTCAGCTGCATTACAAAGTTGATTCTAAACGTTTTAGCATAGTTGCTTAAAGGCTTTAATGTTTAAATTATGGTTATATAATTATACACTGTTTAAACAATTAGCTTTTAAGTCTAGCAATAAGCTCAGATTTTAAAAACATACTACCAAAAGTGATAATGAAACAGGGTTTTAAAGATGTAAACTGACTTTAGTGTGAGCAACTGTAGTTTAGGGACATTTGTTTATATTCTAAAATTTTATTTTTAACAGTCTTATTTTCATTTTGAACAACACTGGTGATTCCCCTCATTATCCTCGGTCATCCTGTGAACACAGAAGTGATCAGCTGCTAGTTTTCCTCCTTCTGAACTCCGTTTTTAGCATTCCTTTTGCATTGTGTGCCCTCTTCTCTTCCATCAGAAGTGCCAGCTTGCGTCTCACTGGTCTGCATCAGCACAAAGGCTTGACTGAGGCTTGGACCAGTGTGCCTTGGAGGGCTGGGATTAACATCATAGCACGTTATTTGTCCCCTAAGCCATCATGGCAGCTGTTGATTTATATTTTGAAATAATTGAAATATCAAAAAGTGACACAACAAATTTAAATACTGCTTGGTATTTTACCTTTAAAAGAGTCCCCTAATATTGTAGGTCCACTGGCTTTCTTTAAATCATGGTTTGATTGCCTTTTTAAAAATTACTTACAATTGCATTTTAATTTTTTTAAACTGTATTCACAGTGATTAAGTGAGTAAATGTTTATATGCATAATATTTTAATACAGTAGCAGAAAGTCTAAGATAAAAATTTGTGCTATAAAAGTCAAATACATTTTATCTATTTTATAGAGGCATTTGAGAAATCATGTTTTATACCTGTACTACATTTTAATTTTAGATACAGTACTACTTTAATGACTTTCTAATTTATACAGTTTTTGTTTCATTGTCAAAACATTCAATTATATCATGTCTTGAAGGTGTAAAGCTGTCAAATAAATCAGAGTCTCAGTATAAACATTTGGTGAATTGCTTTTGCTACCATACTGTAGTTGTTACTGGGCAGTTAGTGGAACTTTTTAAAGCATTTACTCAGCAGGTACAGGACAACAGTGGTACAATGAATTGCTGATTGCTTGTAAAACAGCAGGTAGTAATGCCCTCGCTCTTTGTAATTCCGCTTTGTAAAATAAAGTGGCCAGATAGTGTGGTGGAGAAAGTGACTGTGCAGTGAATATGTTTACTGCCTAAGGGCTGCTGGCGATTGCCAATCCTATTTCAAAATACATAAAATTGTTGCTGTTTTCCATAGTGAAGCAATGAAGTTCCCACCACAAGAGGGAATGAACTGTGTTTGTGCTTTAAAAATTCTGGCAGCATGGGCATGAAAACTAGAAAATGCAGAGATTGATTGGATTTCTTTATAAAGGCTTTAATATTTTATTGAAAAGAAATTACAGGCATCGTTAAAATGCTTAAACTTCATATGAAGAGAGAAAAGGATTCTACGGCATATTTTTACCAGCATTTTGTTCTGATGATACTACAAACTAGGGGCTCACCAAAGAGGGGTTTGGATGAAGTAAATTAGTTCTACTTTGAAGCCTTTGTTTTCTCCTCCTTTCAAAATGAATAGGGAGGCCCTTGAATGAAAGCTGCTTTTCATTAGTGCTACCAAATACCTATTTGAAAGGAAGAGCTCTTTTAACACATCCAAACACTAGAGTAAAGGAAAGCTTCCTTTTTCCACCAGAAGACCATCGGCTAAACAGCTCCTAGCTTCTCTTTCCAGTCAGGTGGTTTCAAATCAGAGTTAATTACTCCAGTCATTTATTCTAATCACCCTCTTCGTATGGCCAGCAGTAGTCTGTCATGGGGTGGCATCGTTTGAAGCCAGTTAGGTTTGAAAGCCACTGCAGGGTACTTGAGGCTCATTAGTGAGGCCTATCCATGCCTGGCTCTGGATATGCTCCCTGATTAACTCCCTGGGCTCCACCAGCCTCCCCTCCCGTCCTCCCCTCCAATTAACTCTTGCCGTGCTGCTTGCCTTTTGCTTACGTAGCGAAAGAAGCATTAAGGTATGCCGCTGCCAGGCTGCTTTGATTGCAGACAGGGCAGGCTTGCATTTACGACTGAATATAACTTCTGTTGTTCTCCTGAAATACAGATTGCTTCCCATGTGGGCAGAAGCAATGCTTTTCTTGCAAGGGGTGGCTGCCTACAGCAGAAATGCTGGGCAGCTCTCTCCGTAACGTCAGGCTGCCGTAGGTGTGCGAGCGTTCTTCCGCAGCCAGCGTGCAGCTGTGCGGTGTCCGCAGCGAGGTCCGAGCTCCAAGCCACAGCGTCACCAAGGGTTTTCCTGCTGTCAGCAAAGAGGAGGAATGGCCTCGTTCGCTGCCAGTCGAGTTCCTGCTCTGGCCTGTATTTGTACAGTTCTGATTCAGGCCCCTTGTGAGTTGTTTGAGGCATCTTTTCCAAACATTACAAAAACATTTCTTTACTGTTTTACTTGGTGCTCAGGGAAAGGAAAAAAAAAAAAAAAAAAAAAAAAAGCTCCCCAAAAGCCTGTCCTCCAAAGTAAAGGATAGCTCCTCATATGAAAATACTGACATGTACCAGAATTTTTAAAAATAGCATTAATTTCCTTTGTGCTCTGCCTGTGAGGTTTAGTTCGTTAAAGTATAAAATGTTACAGAGATTAGACTAGACATCCAAAACACTTAGAGCAACTCTTATATTGTATGGAAGTAATTGTGAGGAACTACAGGGCCCTTCAGCTTTCGGGAGTAAGATCTCCCAGTTAGTGATGGCTCTGAATGACACTGAACTTGAGACAAGGACTTGATGTTATCCTTATGCTTACCTTCCTCCAGATAGTAAAGCTTGCATAGCAGAGCTGTGGGATTTTATTTCTAAATTTTCATGTACTAGTGTTACCCTAAGTCAGAATAGATAGTCGTAGTGCAATGGTAGTTGATTAAAACCGTATGAGTTTGTTGTTGCTACTTAAAAAAACATTACAGGATTTTGAAACTTGTTTTTTTATCCATACAGGGAAGTAATGTCTTAGATAAGCTGCTTGCTTGTTTGGTAAAGAAAAGAGCCTTTAGACATCTCTAGCAGTTCATTCTCTGAAGTAAACGACTAATAGGAGGATGCTAAATACTGTTTTATTGCAATATATTTTTATTTTAGTTTTAAAGACTATTGCTTTTTTAGCCACCTTCTGTGAAGAAAAAAATATATTGTTGGTAGAAGTGAAAATTCTAGATTCCTCTCACATTTTACTCAGCTTGTAACTTGAAAACTTTAATTTATTTAAAATGATGATAACTTTGTCCATATACTTTTTCAATATATAACTCATAAAATAGTCATCTCTCACTCCCTACCTGCTAACACCATTCATGGCAAAGTATTATGAAGACTATGAAGAGTTTACTCCTAGCTACAGAATGTCTATTGTACTTTGAGATGTTTAAACCTTGATTTCGTGAGCGTGCTCAGTATAGCTAGTATACCACTTGTCTTTCTGTGTACAGCTGTCACAGTGAAACTTTCAAACTTCATCAGTGTCACCTGAAAGTTTGAAGCAGGTTAAAGAAAGGAAGGGATTCAGAAGAAATTGAACAAGGCACAAGAAAGCAGTGTGGAGAGAACTGGTTGAAACTCACCGTGCACTGTATGGAGAAATTAGAACCAGAATGAGAGATTTGGCTTTTCCTAAGGATGGGAATTTTAAAAAGTGATTTACAAATATGATCTATTTTCAGTTTGATTCATTTCAGTGTGATGTTCAGTTCAGGAGTCAAGTGTCTAACCTGACTCCTAAGAACTCTTGGTTCTATCAAAAATTCCAGCACCAGCCAAGCTACTGTCAGAGACAGCCCAGGGGATCCACTAGGACACTGCATGTCAAACTATCAAGAAACGCTGGGGCAGAGACCTCCTTAATGAGGACACTGTGGAAGTGCTTTTCCTAGGCATTTTGCCATTAGGTGAGCTACCCTTGAACACCAGTTCATCTGGATCCAGACTTGCTTAGCAAATGTGTCAAAACAAGATGTTCCATGAAAACCTGTTTGCTTTTGGGCAAACTTACAAAAAGATTTTCATTTTCCAAATAGTATTTCATCTTCCACAAATCTGAATTTTCTCTTAAATGCTGAATGTAGAAGCTCTAGTGTGAGGGGAGCCAGACCGAGACAGAAAGGCAGCCCCAGCAGGACTCAATTCCCTTTTTATTTCTTGTGCTGAAAAAGAAGTTTTCTAAAAGTGAATGGAAAAGCCTTGAGAACTGTACAATCTCATAGTGGTAGTGTCTTTGACACACATGTTCTCTCTTTCTTTGTCACTATTAAGTAATGATTCTCTTTTCTGTGTTGTTCAAGTTAAATACCAACTCTAAGGAGCGTGGTGTCTTTGTGAAACATAGTTTGTGTTGTTTTCAGCCTAAGCAGCTATACAAAATGTCTTCATAAAAGATCAGAACTTGTCTGTTCATAGTGATTGCAAGGTAGCAAATCCCATGCTTATCTATGCATGTTAGCCCCAAATGCATTACACAGCTGTGCTGCGTGATGATATAGTGCTGCTTCCTATTTTTCCTGTAACTGATTTATTCAGATGTGGTACCCTAATTGCCTTTGTAAATCTTATGTTCCATTCTCCAAAAACTCTTGAACACACTATTTTGTGAATTTAGCAGACAAGTCAAATGACAAGATTGAATTGACTTATCTGCATGGCTTGTATCTAACCTGTGTTTTAAATATTAAATTCTTTGACCTTTTGTCATACCGATTTTTAAACAAGTCCTTCCAGAACGCTTTTTCTTGGAACTGGCTTCAAAGACAAATTAGATTAGTCTCTACAGCTATGCTGTTGCTTGTGCTCTTTGCAGTGATTTGAAGACCACGAATTTGCAACCGTTTCTGTCTCTCCTTATGTGTTTACTAATAGCTGTTGATCATCACATTTCACGTGAATTGCATATGCAACTGGCTCCTCAAAGCACACTGTAAATGTTGCAGCTGTTGAAATAGAGGGCAAAAGTAAAGCAATGGTTGCCTTCACGATAGCAAACTAAATCAGAAAGGTGAAATGGAGGAGGAGGTTTAGCTGTAAAACATGTATAAAAAAATCACCAGTTTCTTCTAATATGAAGTATACTGTACTGATTGTAACTGATTGTATACTGTAACTGACTGTTAATCAGATAGAATGAGTAGTAATGAGTAATTTCAGAATTTAAAGAGATCAAAACCTATAGTAGCCATCCTAATACTATACATGAAGGCTTTTCCCAGCGGTGTTCTCTTTGTGTTCCTGTAAACTGCTTTTGCATTTTGATCATACAAGTTTAGTTCTCGTTTAAGACACTTTCTCTTTCTAAAAAGCTTCATCCTCTTCACCACATTCACCAAGTTTCACCATGTATTGTATTAAAAATATGCTAGGAGTGCGTATGTTCAGTGGGATGTAAGCTAAAACGCAGACATGGAGTATGTTGTCTCTGGCTATAGCAGTTTTCTGGATTTGTGTTCGACCTGTTCCTGTTCAAAATTTCAATACAAAAGCAAGCTGAGATCTGTTCGGCCTCAAAGGCAAGCAAATTTTATATGGTTTACAGTTTTGTAGTGTGTTTTTTGCAGGTCTCTTGCCACTATTCACCATGATAAATGCTCTTTCAGAGGTGCGTAGCACTCTGACCTGCCAGTTTGGCTTTGGTGTTTGGCAGCAACTGTGTTCATGTTGACGAGGCACAAGCTGATGCCATGCAGAAGTCCCTTGGTTAGAAGCATGCAGGTTAACCAAGGCGTTAGGAACAGTATAGGAACAGTATACCTGCATTAACCATCTGAGAAGAGAGGTGTGTTAGTGCCGTTGGGCAGCTTCCCTACCGACTCCATCAGCTCTGTTGGTGCACAGCACTGCGTTGTGAAATATAGTCATATCTTGTGGGGTTTTGTTTGTTTTTTTAATACAAAACTTCATTTAAGCTAATTGACTGAGCTAACTGTCAGCTGAGTGGTTCGCAGTCTGTGTTTCCATGGGTAATAGGTTCCAGATCCAGTCTGTCAGGCTTCAAGCAAACAAGTGCTGGATGACCTGGGAAAGGAATTGCTGGGTTTTGGGGAGGAGGGAGCCTCCCACCTCATTTTGGTGCTGTGTGGGGGAGAGGGAGGCTTAAAGGGCTTGTCATCCAGACCGGTGCTCTTGGTCTTGGGAGGTGTTGCTGGCTGTTCTGACGGGAGAATCCTCTGACAATGTAGCCGACTTTCAAACATGGACAAAAATTAGGGGGGAGGAGAGGGAAGGGTGGAGAAATCAACAGCGTTTCCTGGTGTTATAAATACTTGCTTTTAACCATGTTTGTAGTAAGAAATGGTTATGGGCTAACCAGTCGTGGTTAGATTTTCTGAATGTCTCGGGGGAAGGAGAAATGCAAGCCACATACATCAGTATTATCATGCTTATGAATAATGATAGCCATTTGTATGACTCCACAACTGTAATTAATTATGGCTTTTATATATTATTTTTCATGTAGGGGAATTTAATAAAGTCATACTGGTCAGATTTTGTTCTTATCGCAATTCTTCTGTATCTTTGCTATCTCTGTCTAAGAAGAAATCAGACAATCTGGAAGGGACCATTCTTAGTATTTCTTTGAAAAGCAGCTCTCGTTTTGTGGAGCCAGTTGGCTGACATGGGTTTTGCCCACTCCTTTTTAATGTATTATTGTCACAACTAAGACTGTGGCTATGTTAAAAAGTGAGGAAAGCTACTGTGAATTTATAGCTCTTCATCTGTTCTGAGTACTTGCGTGCACATTCAGTGAGAAGGATGCACCAATTACATTTTCTATCAACAAATAAGCCCTGTGTATTCAGCACAGAGATATTATAACTACAGTACTTTTAGCACCCATCTTGGCATTCTTAAACCTCTTTTCAGTTTCTTTACATTATACTGCTGTCTTTGGAGTTCTGTATTTTTAAGTCTGACTCTCCAAATGTTCTAATAGCTCTAATGCTTTGTGTCTTCTGATGACATTGTAACCAAACTGAAGAGATCCTGGAAACATGGATGCTTAACTTCTCCCATGTAAGCTATATTTCTGTGAAGGCAGTGAAATTGCTCATGGGTAAATTTAAGCATCTGGGGAAGTGTTTTCACTATTGGCACCAGAAGTTAGATGTCAAAACTTGGGAACTTAGCAATAAAGTTGTAGCATTTGGTGTGTTTACCTATATACGCTTCATAATAAATTGTAGCAATTTTACCTTAAAATATTTCTTTCAAATTTCCAGATTACCATGTATATACTTAGCATATTACATATAATGAAAAATAATTTTCAGCGATGATCTCTGCCCTTTATAGAAAGCTTGGATGTGAATACTTGAGGGCAAGATTTTATGTTTACCTAAATCTTATGTTTTTGGCATCTAATGGTAGACACTCCAGTTGACATTTCAAAGGAAATGTAGCCTTCGTTTTATGAAATACATAGCAGCTGTCTGATTCGTCCATTTATAACTAACTACAAAATAACAACTATGGGCTGAATATAGACCTTGGCAAAAGATGCACAAGTGCTGGAGATTTTTAGCTAAACATTCTCCTAAGTTCTGTTTTGGTAGTAATTCCATAAATTCAGGGAGCATCTTGAGTTATTAGATTGTCACATTTTTTTTGGTTAAGTGATGTTTATGCAGAATTTACCTTGCCACAAAATTTTGTTTTGTTTTTTTTTTCATTTTTTCTTTTGTCATTTCTTAGTACTTTATTGATAAATAATGAGAAGTGGAGGAAGGGAAGTTTAACTTGCAGAGATCTACTAAGTGTGAGTTTGTCCTGTAGTTATTGATATCCTTTATTCTGCAAGATCAGTCTTCTTGTTTAAGCATCCGAATTAATTCTTTTTATTAGGATTGTATTTTCCAGAATTATTCTTCTATTTTATCAAACTGTTGGTAACAAAGTAGAAAAATAAGTAAAAGGCTAACTTTAATTGTAATAGCAAAGAAGAATATACTGGCGGTATGCTTCTGGGCAGCATTTTAAAATAAACAGAATAAAGGAAAAAAGAGATAATCCATATAACTTAAGCTGTAAAACAGTTGATCACTGTCTGAGACTTTTCAAGTTTAACACAAATAGCAAAGTGCAGTAAATACAATTATATGTATTTTCTGTAACTGTCAGCTTGGAACCATTATTTACAGCAAGTTAGAAACAACCAGTTGTGTAGAAGTTTTGCATGTCTGTTTCATCCATTCAAAATTTACATTACCTCCTAAAAATGATGATTTTTCACCTGAGGATGTCGGCTGTCCTCCTCTTCCTCCTCCTGATAGGATTGCCTCGAGGCAAGCTTGAGTTCAATGTATTTCTAATAGTGTTCTATACTTTTTTCAGATGCCTACCCGTGTGATCAAGTAGTGTTTCAGATGAAAGAGTATTTGGTGATTTATTTTAAATACTATCAGATATGGAGAAACCTCAAAAGATAAAGCCAGCACTTCAAGGGTTAATATGTTATTAGTAGAACAGGAGATCTGGCAACTATTGCAGAAACTAGACCTAATGGTGCACACAAACAATTTGTCAGTCTTCGTAAATGTGAATAACTTTCCACAAAGTGGCTGCTCTTGCTTTGTTTGAACAGGCTAAACTTTTCCTTTTTGGACTTTAAATCTTAGAAGTGAAATGTGATCCACATATTGAATCAAAATCATTTAATTCAAAGCATATTTTGATTGGAACAAAGTTGACATGGAAAGAAACTCTAGAATAAAAAAAAAAAAGTTGAAAGGACCTTCTATCATATGTTTAGCAGGAAAATTTGAAACAGTTCTAATTAGGCTGAAAAAAGCAGCCTTCTTCATTGTAGCTTACAAAGGTCATATATCAATGTTAAGGCAGCATTACCAGCTAGTGTCTGAAAGCCTGCACATGCAAACATTACTCCAGTTTGGAGGTTTTTGTAACATGTGGGCATGTGCTTGCTTACAGCCCAGGATACACACTCAACGAGTTTAAACTGGTTACCTGGCACTTCAGTTTTGTGAGTGCTTTGTAGTACTCTACAAGAGTGCCTTTTTCACATGAGAACTGTATTGGTGCTCAAAATGTGTGAAATCCGAATTCATGCTTTTCTGTTCATACATTAATTTTTTTAAAATGGAAAGATTTTTTTTTTTTAAGCCTCAATTATTTGGAATAATTCAAAGGGAATTCCTTACTTCACAGTGGAATTAAAATGTTTAGCCCATTGGAGAATATAGGCAAATATTTGTACTTATATTATAATACATACTTGCCAATGTAGCATGTTCCTGAATCTTAATCTTTTTTTTTAATTGCATGAATAGGAAAGATCTGTTAAGCACGAGAAACAGTTTTGTTGTCTCATCAAAAATTTCTCCTTTCATTTAGGCGATATAAAACACATTTTGTAGAGGTTGGACTCTCTATCTTTCAAAGTAAGAATAATATGCATGCTTTATGCCATGTTTCGGGATTGTTTTGCTTTAATCAGCATAGAAGTAAGGCAAGCAAGTCCGTGGACTTGTATTTCTGAATGGCTTCATTGTGAATAAATATCTCCACTGGTGAAAAGAAATGCACGTAATATCTTTACCTGATTTCAGCATTGGAGCATCCTAATCTCTAGTACAGTATGTATTTATTTTTAATAGGCATCACTTCACATACTATAATACATTAAATAATCTAAACCAGAACAAAAAGGGGGGCAAACCCCAATGGCAGCTACATCAAAGATACTTGCATTTTACTCAGAACCTTGATTCCAAGGGTATAGGATGAGGATCGTCTGGAAAGTGCATCATAATGAATGACAAGGTTGTTTATAGAAAAAAAGGAAAAATCCTTCCTAACCTGGCTAGTTTTGTATTTTTGTCATTCTGACCATGTTTTACCAAATCGCTGTGTTTTGGACTGGTGGTCTTTACTTGCTAGTTGAAAATTATTCTCTATTTATTCTTTTTGGAAAACATTAAATAAAAAGATGGACATTAAATAATAAGTTTCAGAATTATTTTTGAAGCAGTATTTTTAACTGCATTTGCTTTAACGACATGAGTATGTACATTTGAAAAATATTTGTGAGTAAACTAAAATATCCTCAAAGCTCCAATTTGTTGATGTTTCTGCAGCATACCTACCTTGGGATTGGAGAACTGAAAGTTACTAATAGGTGTTTGTGTTTGACAGCTGTATACTGTACTTTTTAGCATATCTCAAGTGTTTTAGTCTCTGCCTAATAGATCTCATTAAAGAAACAGATATCACCCCAGGACGGTTTGTCAAAGTTAATATGAGTCCCTGTGGACAGGATTGACAATTTGTGTGTGGCTTCACGTGACAGTCTTTTCAGGGTATCATTTGATCCTTACCAATTGGGCTTTAGTCTCTGATTTATTTTACAATAACTCAATAGGATTCAGTAGCCCTGTATTACGCTGGACATCTTAGTGGATTTTTGTGTTTTACTTGCTTTGCGGCGAGCACACAGTGGGTGGAAGCGATGCAGGCAGTCTGCTAGGGGAGCGCTGATGGTTGATGGGGTAGCTTTAAGAGCGGCCTGGGAAGGCACTTAGTATCCCATAGCTGCACGCTGTATTTAACTTGAGCCTTAATGAGCACTGGCTGCCCTAGATGTTTAAGTAATCCTCAGCGCTTAACATGCTCTACCCTTGGTTTAGTTTTGCAGTAGGCAAATGCTAGCAGTAATAATTTTTTAAAAACCTCTTTTTAAAAGAGGATAACTTGCTAGGACTGTAATAGATCTGTCCTGTGGGTTTGTGCAAACTGGAACCTTTTTCATTTTTCAGATTTTTTTAGCCCATCTTAAATAGCATGTATCAGTGTGGATGTACAGTGTGTGTCACACATACTAATACATTGCACTGTTTACCTTGAAAAATTAGTTTATTTTTTAATCATCGTACAGCCTGTTCATTATTGATCCTCTATTAGTGGAGTCACACCATAAACACCTCCCTCCAATGAAGAGCTTAACTGTGAACCTGCAATGACAGGCAACATTATTTATTCTTTGGTTTTGTGTATGCAAAATTTGGCTTGTTCTTCAGAGTCCTGAGTATTACTGTTGACCATAGGCATTTTTCATTTAGCCCTTATATTTGTGATTTTGGCATATAAGAAAGAGTTTAAAATTGCTTAATTTGTGTGGGGGAACTCTACTACTGAATTAATACGAATTGCAAGTGTAAATTAAATTTGAACTTGAAGAAGGGAAGTAAATTGACTACCAACCACTCCATGAACAGGCAGAAAGTGTGTGTTTTGGTCTACTTTTTTTAAGATAGGTTGATTTAACTGTTAATCTGAGGAGATTACAGAGTGATATTCCTTTAGATTCATGTCCAGGTGTTTTATAAGTTTAATATGACCATTACAAATCTAGTTTTTGAAAACAAAGCAAAGTACCAAAGATGTCTGCGTATGCTAAATGCATATTAAAAATCTAATAAGTCCTTAACACTATTTTTTCCTGAGAGAAATAGTATAATGATAATAGTAAGTATGTTCTAGGGTTAAACTGTTCTAGTGAGATAGCAGGAAAATTAATCCCTATCATAGTCATTTGCTGAGCCCTGTAGAATTTTATGGCTGCAAATTGTAGTGTTAGGGACACTCATGAGACTCCTGACTGTTTTTATCTTATTAAACAATTTTGAAATCATTAATTTTTAATTGGCCTGCTTGTGGTTTTTTATAGCTTTAATTGTGCGTCTCTCTTTTTTTTATTTAAAAAAAGAAAAAAGAAAACATGTAAAAAAATTCTGTCTAAGCACATATGTCGTAAGATAGTTCCATATGATCATCCAAAGAGATAGTATGTGTGTGGTAATTCATTTTAAAGAGTGCTTTCAGCAATTCAGTAGCTGGGAATCCTAATAAAAATAATAATAATAAAAAAAGAATGATATGAAGTAGAAGATATGTACAGGTCTTTTCTTGATTGAAAGTTCTAATTAAGTGAATCGAGGAAAATTAACTGAAATTAGCTGTCAGAAAGTCACATTTAAATGAGTGATGATCTGGTTTGGCAGTAAACATTTAAATGATATAAATTGCCATTTAAGTGTATGGTTTAATGTTTGTCATGCATTAATATGACATGAGACTGCAGTGACAATCAAGCAGCTTGCTCTAATTTGAACATATTTAGGGCTTTTGTGTGGAGTGCACCACACAAATTAAGACAATTGCTGTTTTTATGTGTCAATTTAAATGTTGTTTCCAGGCATCGGTTAATGAAACAAACCCATCATTTTTGTGTGCAAATTGCAGAGTGGTTTCCTTGGTTTTCAGATTAATTTAACTTCCTCTGCTCAAAATTAGGAATTTCCTTTACAAGGAAAATACTATTAGTTTCTTTAGGTGAAGTGAATATCAGACCTCGTTACATTGTCCCATCTCATTAAAATAGAAAATATATTGAATTGTCTGTATGAAAGAGAGGAAGCAAATCCTGCTAGTGATCTAATCTAGACGAATTAACTCTTTAGGTTAAAATGATTTTTAAGTTACCTTTGAATATATTTATGATGTATCTAATACTATTATGGAGAGATGCATTATTGTTTGTTTCTTTTGTCTTGGAGATTGGATTGTAATTAGATAATGTGATCAAAAAAATGATTTAATCATTCAGCATAGTACTGTTTCTGTAAAGGTCTATATACTAGATATACACAAGAAATGCAAAAAACAAACAGTAAGTTGGTATTCCTGCATGTAGAACATCTTCCGTTGTAGCCATTTGAACACCCCTAGTTAGTTCAGTTTCCTCAGCTCCACCAACCTTCTGTCAGTCTGCCACAGAGGCGTTGCCTTGCACGCCATTCACTAGGCAAAACACACATAGCAAAACACAATTTCATCTCGAGAGTGTGTAAAAACATAGCCTGGCTGTCCACAAATATATAAACGCTTTCCATGCATTGCATGTTTCTTATTCCCTCTATTCTGACCAGGAGGGCCAGAGTCTCACGGTCATTTGGAAGCAGGACAGGGTTAGACATGAGACCCTGGCATCTATCACGGGGACCACCTGTTCTTTTTCTGGTACAGTTTCTAAAATACTATTACTGGTTTCATAGTGAGACTTGTTAGGGTAGTTCTGTACACTCTTCAGAATATACTTCTACCACTTAGAAATAAAGACTGTTTTTGTGGTTTTTTTACAGGCATTAGAAAGTGAGTTTGTTTCCTGCCAGCTTCACCAATGGATTGATCTGATTTTTGGCTACAAACAGCAAGGACCGGAGGCTGTTAGATCCCTGAATGTATTCTACTATTTGACTTATGAAGGAGCTGTAAATTTAAGTTCAATAACAGATCCTGTATTAAGAGAGGTAAGTTTGCACTTCACATATCGTTGGCCAATGTTCTGTTGAAAGTGTAACAATTCCATATTGTTTAAGGCAACCAGTGAATGTTCAAATCTTTGCTTTCTTCTGTGGTTTGGCTAAAGGCCGGTCAAATGGAAGGTGCCTGAAACTTAAGAAACCTCCCATCAGAGACACAAGAAATTGGAGAACAAGCATACAAATTGTTCTTCAAATTTGTGCACCTAGGTTCAGCACAAACTGGATGCTAATATAGAAATAAATCTTCAAGGATTGCTTTTTTTGTTGAGGGCGTTTATTCTACTCACTAATTAATAATGGATCTTAATAGAAAAGAAAGATGAGCAACCTTGATTTGGCTTGCGTTTTTGGATTACCTTTTACAGTATTAACATTGTCTGTTAATGTCATCATATGTAGGTAGTACGCATCAAATACACTGTAATTTTGTAGTTTTCAATATTTTTGTTTGCCTTTAGGATGTCAAAGTAATGCTAACTTGTCCTGTATTTTTCGTATGCAAAAGTAAATATTAAATCATTGGAAAGATAAGTAGTCTTTTACTCAGACTCAGCAGCATTCAGAAAAATCTATTTTCTAAAATATCCCTCAGGATATTCGTGAGCTTAAGGACTCCTCTCCCCTGCCTAAATGGCTGTATTACCAAAAAAAAAAAAAAAAAAAAAAAAAGAGTGGTGGTGGTGGTGGTGATTAAAGGTGATTTTTTTAATAGGTGATATTTCCTCT
Organism: Rhea pennata; assembly: GCF_028389875.1. Classification (NCBI taxonomy): domain Eukaryota; kingdom Metazoa; phylum Chordata; class Aves; order Rheiformes; family Rheidae; genus Rhea; species Rhea pennata. The sequence continues at coordinate 48,112,275 of NC_084666.1, forward strand.
GTTCAGACTAATTCACAAAAACCAATTATAACTGTAAGTATATTAATTATAGAATAAATGTAACTGGCACTTTGTCATCAAATATTCTGACTCATTGAGAACAGAGTGATGTGAATGCTTTAGGTAATTGTATTTAAAAGCACGGCTGGATGTATACCAGCAGAAAATATGTGTGTGAAATGAATGAAATCAAGAATGATGACATTTCTATTTACAAACATTAGTACATTTGTACACACTCGTCACCTGATTGTTGGGGCACCTTGACTGCCTCTGTAGGTTGAGTCACATCATAGCAACTGCCTGGGCTGTACCTAGTGCGTGGCTGCAGTGTAGAGATTTGGGGCATGCCTGGCACGTAGAGGTGCACAACAGCTGGGTTACTAACAAGAGTGGTGGCTGGATGTCATAGTTCTTTTGGTTGCGGTCGGTCAACCTGCAGATTTCGTGTTGGTCCGCTAAAGCTAAAATAAAAATGAGCTAAAATAGATATGCTGCATATAATTACTTTTAATTGGGGCTGAGAGAAGAGATACTGGAATACTTGGCTTGTAAGAAAAATTGTCATCATCTGGATTTGGAGCAGTTATTGGCCAAGGGTAATGTATGTCACTGGTCACGCTGTCATTTTTTGTTTCTTTGATAATATTTGTCCACAGTATGCTGACAGGGAGACTCTCCTTGTAATTAATAAATATAATTAATGTATTTATTATATATATCAATAATTAATGTTTATAATTAATTTTGGTTCAGTCTTCAGTGTTAATTTTGACATACTCTTAATGTGAACTACAACTTTGACTGTACGTGTTTAGACACGCTTTTATATTTTTTTTTATTTGTGACCTAGCATAATATAAATGTTACTTTTTACCAAGGTATTGCTTTTTAAAATTCTACTCGTTTCCTAAAAGACTGGCTTCCCGAATAATTAATATGTATTGGTAGAAAAAGCAGAAAAATAGTCTCTCAGTAAAAGGACATTAAAAAATGAAGCTAATAATCAAAATAATACTAACTGAAATAACAGCCAGCACACATAATGTTTTTATATAGTTTTTATTTTTTCAAGAACAGCTGTATTATCAGTATAACGGCAACCTGTTTTACATATGTCATAGCCTGAAAAAAGGATATATTAGACTAAGGAAAGTTAAAAAACGATCTGGAAGGTATGGATTGTCTAAAGAGAGGCATTCACTTTGTACTTCTTTATATACTTTAATACATTTGTTACCAAACCTTTTGAGTTTGTCATGTTTTATTGTACTTTATTATAATATTTCTTATTTTTGAATTGTTTCATGCCATTCTGAGCTGAGTGGCAGGAAAAAGGAAAATGGGAGGGGGAGAAAAGTGGTGCCATAGAGTTCCTAAATAAGGAATAGCTTCTCAGCAGAAGAGTTTTGAAACGCTATTGATGTCAAGAATTGTCAAATGGACCCTGAAAGAATAGTGTTTTCTGTAGTATTTTTTTTCTGTGTTATTTGAGGATCGGTCCAATGGAATATTTTTGTTTAGTATTTTTCAGCCTTGTATTTAAGTAAGTCAAAGAGGATGTTCTAAGAGCAAAAAGATTTCTGTTGAGCAATGTATCCCTTCCTATTTACATTTATTTTGTAATAGCATATTTCTGTATTATGTACATGTGTATATGTAATTTAAAATGTTACACATGATCAGCTCCGATATGCTATCAATAACAATGCAAAGAGATTTAATGAGTGTCATCACCAATAGTGAGTTATTCTGGTTTTACTCATGAGTAAAGATGAAAGTAATAAAAAATCTGATTGTGTGTATATCTATGTGCATAATCCTTCTATATCTATGTGCTAAATGAATTTATCATGCACCTTTGACAGCCTCACCTTCTTCCTGCTTACTAATCCATCTCCCTGAGGACCTACGCTAGCTTTCTGTACTGCTGAGCAGCTTCAATCAGTGTTTATTTTTCTCTTTAAGTCAGCTTGCCAGAAAATATTTCTCCTTTTCTCTTGCAGAGTCCTGGTTAAAGGCCAAATGAGTTTCTGATCTGGGCAATTAATAGTATTTTTAGACAGGCATGACACTTTAGATTTAATATCTGTTTATTATGGAAGAGTTAAACTGGGAATTTTATTCTAGATTTCTGGGTTTTGAGAAGGATGCTTTCACCTTTCTTTCTTCCTCTCAGTAGGGTTCAAGGTTTGCAGATTTAAATCCTATCAGTTGTAGTAGAAAATACAGTTTTATTTGCAAACCTAAGATAATCAGAAGCTTCTGTTTACTCTTAGTTGCAAGTTACTAAGGCTTATGCATCATATGGAAATAATAGCATGTGTTTAAACCTAGCTGGTGTGAGAGAATATCCGCTGCTTCGCCTGGAGCACGTCAGTACTGAGAAGCCCGTGATGCTTGTGTTTCTAAAGTATCTTCACAGAGACAGCGAATAGATATTGGTGACCTAAGTCATCAGGAAAGGCCACACACAGAACAAGAGTGGAAGGAACTGAGGAGTGGAGGAGTTTAGGTTAATGCAGAATTTCCTTAGGTCTCCTAAACGGCTCCAACTGGCACCTTTATTTTTATAGGCAGTCAGGTTATATATATTACAAGAAGGAAACACTCGTCTAGGAAGGAAAACTACTTGATTAAAACCATATTCTAACTTTCTTTTTTTAAAACTGAAAACATAGAACTTTTACATCCTTTCATACTGCTGTGAACAATTTTTTTCCTGCCATTCTTTCTGCCTATGGGAATAAAGGAAGGAAAGTATTTTGAAAGGATCTGACTGCTATAATAGAAAATTTTAAACTAAAATGCAAACCATGGGCCACATGCTACCTTTTGGCAGATAAACCCTGGGGAGTGCAGAGCTTGCATAATTCAAAGGCAGATCTCGGGGGGAGGCGAGCAGATCAAGAGGGGAGGGTTTGAGCTGGAGCCAGGGGGGAAGGGAACCACAACCAGGGGAAGCAATGCAAGAGACCCAGTCCATCTCCTGGCATATCTGTGCACATCTCACCCCTGCAGAAACTGTTCCTTCGTCCTCCTCTTTTTCTCTTCTAGCTACTTCAGCAGCGTTCTCATTGGCTCTGACCTTTGTGCTTGCGTATCTTGCTGAAGGAGGTTACAACTGCAGAGGGAAGTTACTGTTCAGTTGAGAAGCAGTAAATATCCCTTCTCTTTCCTACGGAGAATGTGGATGGTGCCAGGAGAGGTGTGCTGTATTGCTGCCTGCCATTGGCTCCACCTTGAGCAGCACATTTTGAGCTATGGAAGTCCTGCAGCCAGCATCTGCCCTAGGCGGGCTTCCTTGCTGTCCCCGTGGGAGAGGCAAGTAGTCGCGGTTGTGCAGATAAACATCCGTCGGCCCCTCTGGAGGGAATTCAGGTCACTTCCTTCTTGCTTGTCACAAATTCTGCTCTCATTTGGAAAGGAAAAAAAAAAGAATTAGTTCTAAGCCATTCAAACAGCTGTTTGAGAGGTGAAGCATGATCTACAGAAAATAATTTGGATCTTGGGCTGATTTTCGGGTATTGCATTATTGCAATAATTACTTCTTGGTCAGAACAATAGAACTTGCTATTGTCTCTGACATGATCAGCAAAGGATGATCGTGAATCTAGGTGGCACTCAGATTATTAATTAAAAGCCTACTGATGTCCCTGTGTGGCTAGAATAAACCCTGGACATGCCTAAACTGCAGGAAAGAGAATGAAGTTAACAGCGTGAAGGCAAAATATTACTTAGAGAACAGCTAGCTATAGGAATCGCTGAGCCTCAGGAATTATGCTAGATTTTTTTAACCATATTTATGAAAAAGCACATGAGCATATTCTTTAAATACATTTTTTTTAATATCTTACGCCATGACCAGTGTAGTCAATGATTAAGAAAGAGTGATGAATTGAAGATTAGCAACAGTGGTTTGCAAAAAATGATTAAAAAAGTCCCATCCCCATATACTTTCCTCAAGAAGTGATCTGCCTGTAGTAAATCAACAAGATGCAACTGAGATGACTCAGTTGTGTTAGATTTCCTCCTTCGAAGACGAGGCACCATTTTGTAACGCAAAAGTAGTCTGTTTAACGTTAGGAAGCACAGCTTGTGCCGTTCTGTTGGCACCTTTCTGTCTACTCTTGATAGTGCGTTTCCATATGAACTGAGGAGTTTCAAAAATCAAGAATTGTGAAGAATCAACTTGGACATAGCATTTGGTATGTTATTTGAATGTGTCGCTTCTGATTATATAAAGAGAGGAAATAATTCTTTTATTTTCTGTCTTAAGGCATATGGTATGAATTATTTCATGGATAATAGTTTTTAGATGTTACCCCAGATTAATATCTTTAGGTAAGTTTTATGCATCTTAGACCTAGCTCTTATGAGTCTAATTTTATTTTTAAATATTTATAGTTTGAGAGACTTCTGTGCTTTCCAAAAGAAGCTACAAGGATGTTTAGTTTATATGACCCCAGTTTCATGACAGCAGTAGCAGATCTGATATCTTATCCCAGAGAAAGCATTTTTGGCCTCTCTTTTAGCTGTGTTCATGGTGGGAGTTAATAGCATATTTAAGCTCTAACTCAGCTGGAGAACTCTGACAGCAGTGAATCTTTCACAGAGTATAAACACAATTTGTATTTATAGCATAGTTAACATTTACTAAATAGTTGGGAAAATGATCAGTCTGTTTTTAGCAGGTTGGGCACCGTCTTTGTTGTGGCTGCAGCGAGTTTTATAAAGTAGGATAAAGTGATTACAAAACACTGTCACGGAACAGTAAATTTAGCAGCGTTGAATTCAGTAAGTAAAGAATTCATGCAGGCAAAATTGAAAGTATTGTAGAAACAATCTCTGAATCATCTCTGGCCAGAAGTGTGCTGCACAGATGGTGTGCTTCATGTTGTACAGCGCAGGAACAGTGTGAAAAGCCAAGTAAATGTTAAGAATTGATCTAGTTTTAATTGAAAATCGGTATTAAAATATCATTTATGGAATCAGACTTAGGAAGACTGTTTTCAAAGTAAGCTTCCTGAAAAATGGCTAAGCAGAGGTGGACTTGTCAGGTGCCAGCGAACCCAGGCCCTGATCTTTTCCCGTGCAGGTACCCAGAGAAGAGTTGTGGGGCGCAGGTAGGCCGTCGGCACTGCGGCTCCTGCAGGAGTCGGGGCCAGCCCCTCTGCCCGAGGGGAGTCTCCCACACGGAGACGGGTGTTTCCGTCGGGTGCAAGGAGCATTAAAATAGCAGGAGCATAATTAACGCCACTGCTTCGTATCATTTACTGTTAATTCTCGCATCTCATCTCGCACTGTGGTCTGTCTGTGGTGCTTGAATAAACAGGCAAAATGAGTGTAGGCAAGGATTTACGGTGGTATTTGGGAGGTGTGGCACTCCTTTGATTCCATTTAACCCGCTGTTTGACATGACTGACGAATGGCGTTTTATTGCCCTTTGTCTTAACTTACGTATTTACTCCAGGGCTTAGAAACAGGCGTAAAAGTATTCAGCTAAATTTCAGTCCAGCAAGAGATTTGACCTGAATGTTCTCTTTATGGTTGTTACAGAGTGGATTCTAATTTTATTTGGTGTTTCTGCTGATCCATCCAGTGCAAAACCGAATAATATTTTAGAGTTAGCTAAGGGTAGAACTGAGATGCCTGATGTATAAGAATTAAAAAAATGAAAATCAGAACAACTGCTTTCACTTAGAATTGCAAAGCTTTTTAGGAGGAGGTAACTCATGTAAATTAGTTCTTCAACTCTGTGTGCTTGTTTTCTCAGCCCCTGATTGAAATTCAAAGAGTAGAAATTTTCCGTGCAGTCAGTTCCCTCACCTCTTCTTGCTTGACCTGTCTTGTGGATCTATCAGAGCCAGAGAGGGCTTGAGACCCCCTGAGCTCTTTGCATTTTCATTCGTGCCTGGCTGGTCATCTCGGATATCTGACATACTTGGCCAGTGTAAAATGAGAAAATGTAATCAAAAAGGTAAACAAGCGATGGAACAAAGCGATGCTCATAATTTTCCAGAAATAACTTTTTTTCCTACTTTATTTTTAACCTTTTACCTTTTCTTCTACAATATGTGGAAAGAATGAGAAACTGCTGTTACCATACACTAATCAGCTAGCCTTGAATCAGAGGCAGATTGCCTACAGACATTTCATGATTTTTTGTATCATCAGCATACTTAGATTATATTCAGTTTCTTTGTACAGTCTCATCAATATCTATTTTGACTTTGATAGTAATTGGGAAACTACAGATTTTTGTTTTGAATATTTTTATTGTATTTGTTTATTGTAATCTAAAGTGCCTAGCTCCTAAGTGTTCCCCCTGTGTCTGCAGATGTGGTATTTATTTACCAAACTCTATCATAATAGTTCTTATTTACGTTGTATTAGAAAAATAGCTGCTTCTGCAGTGAGAGTACTTGAGGTCATGCTGGAGATGCTTTTCCTCATTCAGTGTCCAAAAACCATGTGGCAGTTAGACTTTGCAGTTTGGTAGATGATGAAAAGAAAGTTAATTCATTGCAGTAGAAAACTGAAATTACTATTTTACCTGTTCTCAGAAAACAAATAGTTTGAACTTGTAGATTGTATAAAAGCCTTTCTTAGCCTAGCAAAATGAGTTACCTAGTTTCTTTTTTACAGTTACAGATTTTAAAACATCTGATCATGCAAGACTTTTTTAAAAAAGAAATGAGATGTTGGGTTTTTACATCAGGATATTAACTTTCTTCAGTTTGGAATGTTTTGGTTTTAGTGAAGCTTTTCTATTTAAAGGACAGAAACGTTATCAGTAATGATGCATTGCGATGGAATGGAAACAGATTGGAGCAGATCACTTTTTTTCCAAAGAAAAAAGGTTTTAGATCGGAAAATTTGAAGTCAGCTGAGTAGCAAATAGATTATGTGAAAGAAGTAAGTTTTAAGAATTATATATAGCTATTTAAAGGAGTGATATTGTTGTAAGTGAATGAATAATACGGGAAACTGGTGAGGTTTCAAGATATTGCATATGGGAAAGATACTATTTCTATGTGATGTTACTGATTTTAAATGGAAGCAATGAGCTGTTATTTTGAAATCTTCAGTTGCTGTACTGAATAGAGAATTAATCAATTTTGTTCTTGGTGCTCAAATAAAATTGAGACTACTGCATTTTTAAAAAATAGCCCGGAGTGGCTTATGGTTTTTTGCTTGTACTGAAGTTTGCAGGTCTTTAGGTTTGTCTTGCTGTCTTTTTAGACTCTTCTCCCTTTTTATTTTGTCAGTCTCTTTGAAGTAGTACCAGACCTGTTTTTCTAGTTCTAGTTTTTTTTTTTATCTGCTCCTTTCCAGTAGCCAGAGATTTAGGTGTTTTGAATGAGCACATCAGTGCTCCAGACAGAGATACTGTTTGAAATTATCCATGAACCCAGTGCCTCTGAACATTATTGAGTGACATTTGTTTCTGTTGGTTGTGTCTGCTCCGACTAACTGGTTTCTTTCAGATTGGCAGCTGGGATTACGCTGTGCTAGATGGACAGCCGCATGAACTGGAGCTTGCAGGAAGGCTGGCCTAGGCCTCTGTTTAATATGCCTGGAATGCACGTATTCAGATTGGAGCAACTCTGATGGCCCTGAGGGGGAGTCTCCTCGTTCTTTCACAAACTGTGATTACTTCCCGTTTTACTTTAATGACTGCCATGTAATTGCCATACTAATTTGTCTGGACAAAAATGTTTAATCTTCTTGTTTCTCACAGAAAATTTCTTAATGGAGTTTAGGAGCTGGATTAGTGTTTTGTTTTTAAAGGCATAGTTGCTCCCTTGCACACTTTTCTGTGATGTGAGCAGAAAAAGTAGCACTCGTATGTTGAATCCTAAATAGCTTTAAGAAAAAAAAAAAAAATCCAGTATGCCTCATGGTATCTGTAGTAAGTTTGGATCTGAAAAATAATGAGCAGTTAGACTAGTGCCTTCCACACAGGCAACTGGAGCGCCTTGAGAAGACAGGCAGAAGAAGCTTAACTAAGAAAATAATAAGAGATTTTACAAGATTGATGTGTTTCTTGGAAGGAGGCTACAGGGAGGGAAAAGAAATCTGTGCTTTGTTTATATTTGATGGCTCTCATTTCTACCTTTATGTATCGTGCTCAGTTTTGTTGCACATACCCTAATGTACCGCAGCAGGCAGGGGTTGTGCACTTCTTGCTTCCTAACAAGTGACTGGTGTGCATTAGTAATGTCACCCTCTGCAGGTTGTTGACAGTATTTCTGCCCACACTTCTGCTCTGAAACTATAGACCTATGTTACTTGAACAGAGGTAGTAACATTAGCTGCCTGCAATAGTAATCCTTTACATTCTGCTTAGTTAACAGAGGGTATATAATAAACATTTTGCAGATCATAGAGAACATTTTAACAACCATAGAGAATAGTATGTAACTCTTGATCTTGTAATTTCTTCAGTCTTTCTTCCCTCCTTACTCCCTTCCCTCCCCAGCAGCTCGTTAGGTTTGCAAAGGTATTGTAGGCACGTTTTCCTTACAACAGTACAGTAAAGGAGTCGTTAAATTGATGGAAAAAAACTTGAAATGGTTCACTACAGAAGGGTTGGTTTGTGAAGTTTAAAAAGTAGAAGACTTTCTGTTTTGATGTGATTGCTCATTTTATTTTTAAAACAGTGGATGCAAGTGTGTGAGTTTATGATACTAACACTTGAGTGCTGTATTTTTTCCTGGGTGAAGTGTAGTGCAATATCCCCAGGGCAGGTGTACAGCCAACAAGCATATACCTTGTTTCTGAAAAGTGTTTTGCAATTTTTTGCAATCTTGATCTACCGGGAATTGTTACAAAACAACAGGACATGGTACTACGACGAGCTTCTCTTCTGTAATCTTTAGCTTATTTTCAGCAATTTTATCTAATTGTTATGAATCCTGCTTGTTCTCTGGTTAGTGTTATCTGACTGTAGTCCTTGAGGAATTTAACTAAGAGCCTTACTGTAGCACTGTGAGTAACTATCAGGTCAGAAAAGGTTTTCTGATCACTTGTTATCAAAGCTTGATTTTAATCACCGTCCCTTGGGGAAAGGAGCCAGTCAGTTAGCCCCTGAGCCATTTAGCTTCACTGGCTGAAGGGAAACCTGTCAGATAGTCTGTGTTCTCTGGTGCTGTAAAGCAACATCTGGGTGGAAAGAAAGGGAAAGCAAGTAATCATAATTGCATTTCGCTCAAGCCAATAGAAATCACTGAGGAACATGTGTGTAAACCTTTCTGAATATTGAAAAGTGAGGTAGGAACGGTGGAGAGCCAAAGTAATTATTTTTGCAAGGACTGTTATTTTCTGGATGTAAATGCAGGGTGGAGAGTGGGAGGGTGAACCCAAAACCTTTGCTGTCCCTAATACATATACTGAAGGAGAATATATTACATTGCATGGTGTTACTTCGTCTGGGCTTTCAAATGTTTGGCATTTAACTCCTAGTGATTTGAGAATTACTGAAAATATTTGCATATAGATTTGTAAAGGCAGAGAGTAGCCTTCAATTTTCCAAGTCAGTCCATTAGCTTGTAGTAAGAATGACAGGAGAATAACTGCTGTTGCTGTTCAAACTGCTTTCAAACTGCGGCATGCGTTTTGACATGGCTACGCTGTGGCTGTTGGACTCTTCAGACACTTTGGTGTTTTGTGTCTGAGCATGCATGATGGGAACAACTCTTCACTAGGCTCTTTAAGGGCCTTTAAATCTGTAGTTAAATAGCGTGTGTGTTACCTTTTCCTTCTGTGGGCCTTCCTTTCAAAATCTGGGTTTAAAACTTAGAGACCATTTCATTCTTTCTCTGAGACACTCACTGCACTTCCCCCTTCACCCTCCCACCCTCATATTTAATTTTATAGTTCTTTCAGACATAAACATGAAAAAAAGCAATTTTGACTTAGTTTCTGAGTGTTGCTGCAAAGAAAAGTAACAAACATCTGTTTTTACCTTAACTGCGTCCATATGTTCAACCTCCCCATCACCCCTCCTTCCCCAAAAATTTACAGCCATATTTGGTGGGTACTGCGTACTGTTGAATTAACTTTCTTCGCAGTTAGATTAGAGGGTAGATTCAAAGACTGAAAATGTCTGTGCTAAGCAGTGGCCAAAAGCTACATTATAGCTAAGCCAAGTTTTCATTTGTTTCTCCCTCTTCCTCTTCCAATTTGCTTCCCTATTTCCCCCCCTCTTTCTCTGCGCCTCCTCACACCCCCCAAAAAAGAGATGATCAGGAGATTTTAGGAACAGATTAAGGTGGTAATCAGATAAATTTTAACTTGTGAAATTTGCTTGACACTTTTATGTTTATAAATTAATTAACATTTGAGAAATGGTATTTATCATATAAATATGTGGTTTGTGATGCATATTGTGTGGATTATTGTAAAGGATTAGTTAGCTTGTTTCATTTTATTACTTCTGGTTGTAGCATCTGGAACAATTCTGGCCTTACCAAGTTTTGTTGCTGTAAAGGATTAACAGGAAGAAGGCTGTTTTACTGAGATATTTGAGAAGCAGTGAAACAAAATGTTGAATGATACTATCTTTTATTTTGTGGTATGCAGCATGCTTTCAGAGATAAGAGTGTGTGGTACTAAAGGTATCCTTCAAACAAAGGTTATTCCTTTCCAGTTACATGATGCCTTTAAGAAAAATTATACTAGTTATGCAGATTTCCCATGTATTTTTACCTACAATGATTTACATCCTTATACGCTCTAGGGAGATTCAGCAATGTGAGAATACATAGCCTTCCTCTGCCACCAGGAGAAGCTGGCTGTCTCTTAGTAATACTGACTAATGCTATTAGTAAGTTTTCAAGAAAATGAAATTAGAAGCTGGGCTATAATTTGTTAGAAAGTGAGTTGATGACTTGTTGACTGGTAGTCAATTTATTGTATGCTCTCAGGTGAGTGGTAAGGTTTTTTTCTTCAAAGGAAGTATTAATTATCTCTCTGAGGAAAGGATTGTCTGCTCCTAGCTGATTTTCTTTGACAGGTTGAACAAAACTCTGACTGACATCTGGTGGCTAAAATGCCCTATATTTTTTTTCTCTTGTTATCCAAACTGGAAGGGAAGGCCCCACTATCACAGGTTTCTGCTGGTGGAGGGAGATCTTGCATTTTTCTGTGTAGAAGAGACTGAGAGCTTATCCAAACATGTACTGTTGATATCTGGATTGATTTTGAGTGCAATCAGGATAAAGAAGTAGTCATCTAGGGGTGCTAGTGCAATGTCTTGGTCATAATGAAGAAGTCTTGAAGCCTAAGAAAAAAAATCTTCGCTTTTCTCCTGCTAATTAAAAGGAATGCAAGAAGTTGTTATACTGAAGTCTAGCTGCTGTGTCTGGTTGTAATTGTCCAAGCATTGTTGCCTTGATTTGTACTCAGCAGTTTCACAAATTTCTCTGAAAATGTGAGCGCCCACAGATAACAATATTCATACCTGTGTTCTGTGTATAGTTCTGATGTTTTAGCAAACCTCGTTACCCTTTGTAGCACATGATCAGAATTTTATTTTTCCTTGTTCCACTGGCTAAAAGGGAATGATGTGTCAGTGGGCTATTACTTTCCTGAAAGTGTACGTCTTCGCATTTCTGGGAGGACCAGATGGAACCTAATGAGTCTAAAAAGCTTGTCTGTGCCTGAACTGCAAATCCAAAACTCTAGTTTGGCATCTAGTAGATCATAAGCGTGGACACAGAAACTCTCTGTTAAAAACTGAAAATCGAGTTTGATGAGAGATTTTCTGCAAGAGCCTGAGGGGTATGTGTGTGGTCTGCATAGAGTTTGTGGTTCCTCCCCTAAGAGCAGCTTTGGCAAGATCGTTGTCCGGTTGGTCAGCAGTTTTACCAGTTCCTGCAGAAAGCCAGTTGAGTGAAAATGGGCAGATCAGAGCAATGTCTATTTACTTGCAGGTTGAGTGGATTACTTAATATTTATTTTTAATATCCCAGAGGGATTCGCTTCTGCACAGAGGTTGGGTGGGAGATGAATAGCTGCTCTGCTGCTGCTGTTGTGTGGTCTAGGAGTGCGATAATGTCTGGCATCGTGCAAGCTGAGCAGTGGGAGCATAGCTATGACTCTTCCTGTTTTTATGTTGCTAGATAGCTGTGAGCTTCTCTGAGATTTGGACTGTGGAAAATAGCTTTCAGACCACTGATCTTTCATTGATTGTAGTAATTATAGCATCTAAATTTTGCTCTAAGTCAGTATATGTTCTTGTTACAGTGATTGTATTTAAAGTGCTCTGCATTAATATATCATATCTGGAATTTAATTTTTCCTTTCTTAGTACTGACCCTGTAGATGGGAGTATAGTTTATAGAGGTAGCATCCTGTAATGGGAGTGGGAATTAAAGGACATGCCAAATTTCATGAGTAAGACAAAACTCTGACTCACTTTAAATGCTGAATATGGGCTATGTGGAAGTGGATGCTTCTATATTGACTGTAGGACAAAATAAAAGGAAGTTTACAAGTCTGAAGCTTATTATTTCTTCCTCTTATTCGTTATATTTTTAATTTTATCTAGAAGACATACATGAAATTGCACCTCAAGAATATTTTACTCATTTTGGATGATAATTAGGAAATATATTTGATAGGAAGTAATTGGGAGAGCCTATAGACTCTGTAGTAAAATTTTAACATGCATGGAATAACTTGAATCCAGGGTTGTCCAAGCACTGGCCCTCTATGTTCTTCTGGTCTGCTCTCAGTGCAAAAAACGAATTCCTATCTGCTGTTAAAAATATCCCAATCAACCTGCAAGTAAATGTAAGTTAATCCTTTTAATCTGGATATTTTGAGACAAGCAGTTTCTCATGGAAACAGTAGAGTTATAGACCAGTGTGATGGTCTTATTTTGCCTCATCTCTTGCGGGATCTCAAATTCTGTGCCCTTGAAGTCTCTAGCCACCAGACCCAGCCTCAAATTTTGATGTAGCATCTATAGTCACTGGGAAGGGGAGTATGATGGGCTTATTGAGCTTTGCTGTTTCATGAACCTGATACTGCTATTGCTCAAGAAGTTCTCATTGAATCTCCTCATTTGCATGTCAAATTATGGCCAGGTTTTTGATACAGTTGCTTATTGAGCAGTTACAATACCGTAGGACTGCTTGAAGATTAAGGTGCTTCCCAGTGTGGGGAAGAGTGTTAGACCCTCCATAGAGTCACTAAAACTCTTATTCTGGTGAGTTAGGTATTTCAAAAACCCTTCCAAATGTAGTAAGATCAAGTGTTTTGGATGACATGTTTCCCGTCTTCCTTATTTTGATGATCTTAAAGCCTCAAGTGCATTCCACTTTCGGTTTTGTTCTTTCTTTAGCAGGACTGTGTTAAGTGTACCAGTAATAATCTTTATTATTTTCTAAAAATAATTGTTTTTAAGAATAAAATCAGCATGTTCACCATTTTCTCAAGACCACCTTTTTCTTGAAAACTCTAATGGGTAGTAAAATAGCACATGCCACATAAGCATGAGGACCCTCAAGGCATACTGAAATTGTTGAACCACAGAAAGAAGAATCTCAGAGAAAGCAAGCATAATATACTAAAAGCTAAAGAAGTGTGGAGTGATTTTGTCTTTTAGCGTTTAAGCGCTCCACTTGAAACCCTTTATAGAGACCTCATTTTCAGGAGACTTCCATTGAAAATAGGACTTGCTGATGCCTCAGGTACTCAACATCACTAGATGCTTTTTGAGAGTGTAGGGCTCAAAGCACTGTCGAATTAACATACAACAAAGAAATCAAAATATTTGTGTGTATGCAAACTGTTAGATCGCAGTGAATGCAAGGTAATTGGACTTAGTTTAGCTCACAGTAAAAGATTCAACCTAAACTGAATTACTTCAGATTTTCTATAGGATTAATGTGATCCCAGGAATAGTACATGGCCTTGGCTGATAAGAGATAACTTGTTAAGTTTTGGTTGTTTGATTTTGTATTTGAGTCACTAGGCCCATAACTAGTTGAACATGTATAGGCAAGAAGTGTAAGTTCATATTTACATAATAAAGCTCATACTTACCTGATTTCAGAATAATTACCTTTAAGACATCACTAAGCGTGAGATTGCGTTTTCATATAGCACCTATGAAGAAAATGCTAAAGTATGTTGCTGAAGATTTAGAGAAACCTTAAAAAAATGGTGCTGCATCTTCAAGTTTTCCTTCAATTCTATTTAAAATTAGTCTTTTTATCGGTAGTTTAATACATCCTAAAATTGTTTCGTTTCTCTGAATAAAGATAAAATTCCAAAAAAGCTCAATGTAGTTTTCATTGCAGTTATTGCTAAGAAACTGGGAAACAGAGTTTAAAGAAAAAATAAACACTTTCTCAGTACCTATAGAAACTTTTTTAAAAATAGCTTTTGTTTTTAAGTTATGATGCAAACAGGATAAGCCAGTGTTAGAAAGGAAAAATGGAGCCAATAAAGAGGGTTTCTGATTATAATAGCTGGTTTCTGTTTAATATCATTGAGCCGGATGAGGTTTTGCAGAGGTTCTCATGGAAATAGCATCCACAGTACTAAAATGATTACCTCATTCTTAGTACCAGTGCCAAGCACTTAGCCCCACAGTGAACACACGGGGTTGATTTTCAACATGAAACAAGCCAGAAGTGTGGAATGACATTTTCAGGTGACAGTTATGGTTCTATTGCCTGTAATTAGCACCTCTTAACATGCAAACCTGCCTGTGCCCTTTCCAGGCTGTTGAAGCTCAGATACGAAGTTTTGGACAGACCCCTTCCCAACTGCTCATAGAACCGCATCCTCCAAGAAGTTCTGCCATGCAGGTTGTAAGTACCACGTTAACTCTTTGTGACCGACCATTTTGCTCACTTCCTTTGCTTTTTTCAAGTTGCTGTGCTTGCTACTTTGCTTTTCTTTTTTGTGGTCATGGAATTGGGTTATTAAAAATAGCAGATGAGTTATGAGTTTGTGAGTCTTTTAGTGTATGCACTCCTTAACTGTTACTTTATTTATTGCTAAAAGGATTGTTTTGATTCCTAGTACAGCCATTTTTTGTCAGTATAATCTAAGAACACTTCATCAGTTTATTTTGTTAATACCATACCTGTACAGGTGAGAGCCAGTCGTCGTGGAGACAATTTAGATAATCTTTGGCAGACTCCCTGAGAGGCATGGATTTAGGAGGTGGAACTTCCTTGTCTTTTCCCCCAGGCATAGATTTTCCCCTGCAACCAGGGTTACTAGGAATTCATGAGCTGAAACTTGCATAGCAAAGAATGTGACTAAATGTGTTTTGCAGTAAAGCTAGGGTGATAAAATCCAGGCAGTGAGCATTAACATGCTTTCCCTTTTACCTCTACTTGTGTCTAATATAATTTTATTATACAAACTATTATTTTATTACTGATTACTTTCCATATCACGTTGTGTGCAGTCTCGAGTCTAAAATATCATTTGTGTTGTCACAGATCCAGAGCTAAGTATGTTAAGTGATACTGTGACAAGTGGAGCAAATGGTTTGCTAATTCACAACTTTTTCAAAACGTTACATTCCCTTGCTGCTAAGACAGGCATTTTATAATGAAATACAGAAAAGGAGATTTTCTTCTTGTTTATTCTGTAAACTGTATGTCCTACTCTGATGGACTAGGGTTATTAGATTAAAAACCTATCTGAAAAGCAAGAACCTTTAGAGAAGATCCACAAAACCCTGAAAGTTTTGCGACGTAACTTCCAAAGCAGGTGCGATGGAAGTCTAAGAAATGTAAGCTTTCTTGTCAAATTGAGCTGCTTGCCTGTGTCAAACGTAAACGTGCCATGTGGGGTACCTGAGGCTGGCCCCGCCGGCCCCCGCTCTCCCGGCAGCCTTACGCCTCGCCGAGTGTGCTGTAGGCAGCCGCCCGCTCTGGAGTCCCGCGCGCTGGGGGCCCGTGGTCGACCGCGCTGCTCCGGGCTGGGCTGCCTCGCACCTAGCGTCCCAGCGCGGGGGAGAGGCGGCAGCCCGCTGCGGGGGGCTGCCGCGTGCCGGCCGGCACAGGAGCCCTGCGAAGAGGGACGCGCGGGAGCCCAGGCGCCCTCGCCACGCCGCGCTGCACGCCGCGCTGCACGCCGCGCTGCACGCCGCGCTGCACGCCGCGCGTCCCCCTCGGCTCTTGCCCCTGACTTACAGCGACTGGCTTCAGGAAAGGGAGAGGCGTGAGGAGCTGGTCGTCAGCGTGTTTGTGAGATCCGTTGTTGTATAAATACATTTGACGCCACTAGGCAGTTTGTGTGGTTTTTATCATAATATTTTTCATGATAGTGAATTAGTAAATATTGAGTATGTAATGGAAGCGATTAAGCTCTGTGATGTTAACTGTTTGTAGCTCCTGGGGTTTTTTGGGCTGATGGGCGCACACACAAACAAAACCTTGGCCCTCCACTTATTTTGACCACTTTTGCAGTTATTAGTGCATAAAAATTTTTATAGTGCAGTATTTTAAGCTTTTTAGAAGTAGTTTTCGGCTTTCCTGGAGCTGAAATACAGCAGGGGTATTTCCTCCGTCGCCAGTCTGAATGCTTTTTAGTTGCGCTATTTACTAAGTTTTTTGTTTTCATGTGTGTGCGCGTGTACACATGAGTACAACCAAATTGAAAGCTACCACGTGCTGTGTTAAGTGCACAAGCCATAATATACACCAGGTGTAGTAATTAGCAGTCACACGAAGGCTGCCTATTTGTCTGGTTTTGCTGCTGTTGCTGTATCCCCCTGTGTTTTCCACCATCAGATAGCTGGATTTAATTGAGGCCACATCAGATGAGGCATTACTGACACCTTTAATTGAATGAGCATCCAGGGAGGATTAACTCATAATATTGATTGGCTTTTAGCCACTTGCTCAGAAGGGTGTCTGGGTAGCTTATTAGTTGCTTTTATTTACACCTTTATGCAAAGACTGTAAATAGGAATTCATAGAGCAATATGTTTTTTTAAGTACTCTTAATAACTTTTTAAAAAGGAGTGATAATAAAAATGCAAATGTATTTAATTTTTTTATTAGTTCTGTATAAATATATATTAAATGTATGCACTTACATACACATATATGTAGTGAAATATTGCAGGTGGAAAATAGCCAAGAACACTTCATTAGTGTTCTAATTCAGTTATTAGAAAAATACAAATACTAGAGGACTGGTGGCTAACAGTAACTAGGATGATTGTAATTCTGCATCTTAATGGATTTCTCTACTGCACAGCACAGTCACAAACTCATTAAATTCTGCTTCTCCTTCATGCATTTGACATCCAGATCTAAGATCCTCAATATTTTGTTTCAATATTTGCAACGTTATTAGAGATCTTACCTTAAAAGCTATTACTCTACTTACTAAATTTAAAAAATAAAACCTAAAAATACTGTGTTGAAAATGAGAGTCTGGATTCATTCCTTCCCTTACATATTTCAAAAAACAGTTTAGGATAGTGTCTGTGATCCAGTCCACTTTATATTCTTTACAACTGCGTTTAATTATATTTGTCCTTTGAAACACATTTCAGTGAAGTCTTCAGCTTTGCATTCATAAATCTTATTTTTGTACATCAGAAATTTATACAGAACATATATCTAGTGTATGTGTGTATCTGTTTATTTTAATGTGCTTTTATGTTCTCATCTGGCTTGTAAAGAATTGTAGTCTGCCAATTTAATGCAACTTGAGACAATCTCTGGGAGCAGGAATTTCTTTTGCTCACTTTTTTTTTTCAGTTCCCTCCTCTTTTGGCATTACTTTCCTTTACACACTATCTCTGCAGATATGAAGGAGAATTCTTTTGGCAGAGACAGGCAATTGGAAACTTTTAGTGTAATCTGCAGTGATCTGCAGCAAAGTTTGAATATAGACACCCCCTGGTCAGCAAGGCTCTCAACTTACTTGTGTACATGAAGGAGGTCTCCCTGAAATTGTTTCCACTAGTCTGTCTACTATTACTGCATTTGCTTTCACTACAGCTGCTATTGGAGCACGTGTATTTTAATCCAATCTTCCTTCTCTTGTCCTGTCCTGTCTTTTCCCCATGTTTTCTCTTCCCGTGTATTTTGGTTCTTGTTGTGTGCACTCAACAGTATCTCCTCCTGCAGAGCCCATTGATGTTCACAGACCAAGCTCAACAGGATGTTATAATGGTTCTCAAGTTCCCATCCAACTCCCCGGTTACTCATGTAGCTGCCAACACCCAGCCTGGCCTGGCCACTCCTGCGGTGATCACAGTTACTGCAAACAGGCTATTTGCTGTAAACAAGTGGCATAATCTTCCTGGTAAGTAAATTCCAGTAAATAGCATAAGAAATCACTGCCACCAAGTAGTATTTCCATTGTCTGTTCAAAATCTGCTGTAGAAATGGTTTAAATTTTAAGTATGAGGTCCAGTTCTTTGGCACAGCATGCTTATGGTTTCTCCATAAGGTCACTCGAACAATTGTGTGGTGAGGTGTGTAGTACACAAGTAACAACAAGCTCTTCAGAAAGATAACTCTTTGCAGGCATCAAGCAATATGCAAGAAGACAAAAACAATATATCGCTATTATATTATAATAAACGGTCACACTTGTCCTCTTGAATTTGTTTTCCAATCAGATGTCCAGATGATGGAAGCCTGAAGGGCATCATGTCTCAGGCAGGTTTTAAAACACGCACAACTTGCCTGAAATCTGTTCTGCTAGCTTTTTCTTGTTGATTATGAAAACTATGACCTAATCTTAAAGCCATTCAATCTGTATTAGAAGATAAAAATACATGGGAAGTCCGTATCTTCTAAGTTAAACATCTCAAAGTTATTAGGTGCTCATATATTTGCCAGTATGAAGGGAAAACAACGTATTCATATTCATAGCAAACAATCAAATTAATTATCTTTAAAAAATGTGTTGGACTTGAAAGTATAGCCACTCTGTTTTCAATTCCAATATCCTCTAATCCTTGAGGGGACTCATCCTCCTTGCCTAACTATGACAGCCTCAAGCCTTGAGCTCTGAAAGGTAGTTTATTTCTTGTGCTCTGCAGTAAATTCCTATCTGGTCAAAGGCTTTTCAACAAAGGGGAAAAAGGGCTTCTACTTAAATAACTTAAATAGAAGATATTTGCACCAGAGTGGTGCTTGCATCTCTGAAATTCTTGCCAAGAAATTTGTACCCATGGCCCTCGATTACATTTTAAAAAAAGCCAGATGACTCCCACACTTTTTTGCTAACTCTTACAAATTACCTCTCAACATTGTGCAAATAGAAACATTTATGTGTCCCTGCCCCCAACAAGAAATGCTTAAAAAAAGAGATGGGAAGGAAGTGAGGAGGAGAGGCTTGTCTAGTTAACAAGTCTTGAGCAAAAACTATTGATGATGCTCTTGTCATTTGTTTGGAAGGAGGAGGATAACATCCTCTTATACCTTAGATATGTGACCTTGTGCAGATAGGCCTCAGACTTAAAAAAAAAAATAAAAAAAATAAAATTAAAAAAAAAAAGGAGTCATGGGAAGAGAAGTCTTAAAGTGGTAGGAATTGATTTTGGTTTCCTCATGAGGCTGCTGGCTGATGATTTGTGAGCAAGCCACCAGTTGGTATGAATAGTAACCTTCATGTTTTGTTCTTTTTTTCTCACCTCTGAAAGGCAAAACAATAAGCTGAACTTTTGCATCACTATTTTTTAATTTAGAACCATTTAACAGTTGTTCTGCATTTGCAAAGAGCTCATTAAAACCTATACTTCAAAACAAACAAACAAAGCTCAACCAAACCCTAAAACCCTCCCTCCACACCTCTTCAAGAGCAAACTGATCATAGCTGCTGGCTGTTAATGGAATACTGCACTTAAGAAATCTGGATCTGGATTCCTGAAAGTAGCCTGCATTATTGTTGCTTTCAAATATTATACCAAAATTGAGATTTGCTGGAGTTAGAGGGCAGCTATCATTACTACTCTGCAACCTGCTGTGGGTTTACCATTGTCTTTACTAATGAGGCGTCATGATAAGAAAGTTAAGTTGCCAAGTGACCAGTTGTCACTGATGTGTAATTAAAAATCCCATTCCTGCTTTTGTGTGTGTGTGTTCGGTGGCTTTACTGAGAGCTAATGGCACTGGTACCCAACAGAGTACCTCTGTTTTGGCATAGGGACTTCATAATGTTTTGTTACACATTAGTGTTTCCTTACAGCAGAACTCTTAGTTCTGTATTACTCCTGCAACTGTGCAATTTCTATTGAGCTATGCTTTGGAGGGTAGTTGTAGAAATCAGAGGAGTAAGTATTTAGCCATTATTTTTAGTTCCACTTCCAAGAATGCCTAGTGGGCTTTGTGGTTTTTTTGTTTGTTTGCTTGGGTTTCTTGTTTGTTTGTTTTTAGTGAAGCTGTGAAAAAAGGCTCTTTTAACACTGAAGGAAAATTCAAGAGGTAAACATTTCACTAGTATGCCAGGTGCTCAGATGAAATATGGGTCTGCAGAATTATATATTAACTTTAATCCAAACGTGCAAATAAATGAATTTTGGTGATGGATGAAACATTAAATACTGCATGACTAGGAGATTTCCCTGTCTCCATCATAAACTGACATTTTTTTTTTTTAAAGTCCTTTGTGCTTCACTTGTTCAAAGCAGTGCTTTAAAAAGTAAAGGGGAAAACAGTATTTGCTACAGTCAGCAGATGGTTGTCACATTTTGTTTTCAGTGCTCTTTACCACTTAATTTTGTTTTGTTGCGACAGGAGAGGTTGCCAGTAAAGCATCTGCTAGAGCTTATGGCCCAGGACTGGAGCTGCTGCTGATGGCATACATTCAGAATAGCACTAATCTAAAATAAATGTTTAATAAGCAGCCTGTGAAAACACCTGGATTTTTTTTTTTTTTAATTCAGTTGATGCAGAAGAATCTTGGATGATTATAAAGCTGGACATAGCTTTGATTTATACAATTTATCTGGCTCCAGGTATTAAAAAATGGCAGAGTTTTAAAATCTTCTTTCCTGAATTCCAGCTCATCAAGGTGCTGTACAAGACCAGCCGTACCAGCTGCCAGTGGAAATCGATCCTCTCATAGGTCTGTCACTTCCTTCTCTCTTTGCGATTCATTAAGCTCTGTATGGTGGCCCTGAAGTGTAGATTACGGTTGTTTTTCACTTGCTGGTTGCTGGGAATGGAATTTTCCTGATAAACCATTTGCATGCAAATTGGAATGCAATGAGCTGTGGCTATGCTGGTATTTCATCAACTCCCCCTCGTTGGTTTGCCTAATTTGAACAGGCCTAGGACGCGTGTCAGTGAAAATTAATATGGATGCTGTAATAATGTGTGATTGAGAATGTGCATGAAGTACTGTCAGGATAATATTGGATCTTTTCATCACTCAGACTTGTTGATGAGCAGGAGCGAGGCACGTTATGATGAATTGGTGTGCTGGTAATGTGATGGAGCTCCTTTGCTGAGGAAATTTTCATAATAACAGTGGGGTTCTTAACTGCACTGTGTTGTGAAAAATAAAACCATGGTGCCAGGGTTTCATCATTAAAGGAGATCAATCCTTTCTTCAGAGACCTGCTGTTCAGGCTGAGGGGATTAATGTGTAATTGCAAAGCAGTTTCAGAGCTGAAATATATTGCCCACTCAGTTTTAGTATTAAGATATTAGTATTCATTTTTCAAGGGTATTGCATCTTTTGATCACCATCACTAGTTACATTTGTATATGTTTTTCTTTTATTAAAAAGGGTGGAGGATGTCTCACTTTTATTTAACGACTCAGTGTAACAGATTCAATTTATGACTTTTTATTATGGAGGTTTATTAGTTTATATAGAGCTGATTTTTCTATTAGCATGATAGAGTTTGGTCAGTTGTTTCATTATAGACACATATTTTGGGGAGTGTAAAGGTTGGCTGTAATTTAGGAATGCATAATATGGCAAGTGGAACCCTAAACGCGGCAAAAAAAGAAAAAACTAAAACAACCCAAGCCCAAACTGCAAACACGTCTGGCAATTCACAGGAGGCAAAAAGAGGGGAAAAAGCGAACAAAAAGTGAAGTGACCCACTGTGCAAGTATGGAAAAATCAGAGCAAGAATGAACTTGTCCAGATAGGGTGGAATGACAGATCTGTCAGCCAGCAAGAATTAAATTTCAAAGCTAATAGGCACATCACAACAGGAACTGTATAGTAACTGTCTATAGATATAGACTGTTGCTGTGTAGCCATTTTGCTAGGTAAACGCTGTTATAATTAAATCAGGAATTGTATGAGCACGTTAAACAATTTTGTAGAGCTGGTAAATTATTTTTCCAAAGTTTTTGGAATCAGCTCTCAGCTCTCTCTGAATAATACAAAACCTGCACTTGATAGAGAGGAGGACATAAGCTGTAACTCTCCTTTCCTTCCTGAAATGCACTTTGTCCAAACATTTGATCAGAAAATATGTATTCTACTTTAAAGCCAAGCAATCTTAAAAATGTAAATAAATATTACAGCAAAAAAAAAAAAAAAAAAAAAATCACAATGGGCCTGTCTGACCATGTTTCCTACACATTGTGAAAAATATTATGAAAGAAGTATAATTTTTATTTTCATTTGTATTTTTAATAATTTCCAGAGTTATCATTCCATTTACAGGCATAGCATTAACTTAAAAAATACTTTGATGTTTTGTTCAGTATAAATACCTTTAAAATGAATGTTCACAGTTCTGAAAAATGGTTTAATATTCTTTTCATACAGTAGATCTCAGATCAGCCTTGTGATTACATTGGGCATAGTTTAAAAGGTTTAAATGTTTCTCTGTCACTATTAAGTAGCATCATTGGGTACAAACAAGTAATTATGTACTTAATATTAAAGGTCCTTAATTGTGGCTAGACACATTTACCTAGAAATGGCACCTAAGAGGACCACAAAATTACACTTTTATGGTTATAGCAGGAATCTTGTTGCTGTCTTAGTCAGAAGGAGGGATTCATGCTGTCCTCCTTTTCCAGTTGCACAGGAAGATATAAAACAGCAGCATCTGATACGACATAGATTCTAGACCTCTTTTTTAAGCAAATTTTTTGAAGGTCTCACTCATAATGAATTTGTCCTTCTGAAGGTTTCTTTGGTTTTACGTACCGTTATTTTGTCATGGTCATGCAGTATGCTTCACTTTATAAAGTGAACATTTTATAAAACATTGTTATTATTTAAGTGGCTGCAGTGGTGATCAAGGCTCCTTTATGTGTTTACCTGAAAAACAGGTTGCTAAATTATTTGCTACCAATGTGGACAAGACGGCATCAACATTGTATACTTAGCTAAAACTTAAATAAATTAAGCATTTGATAGAAAGTAAATGGAGTAAGTGCAAGGCTTAGGGAATGGTTAGCCTGTGAGAAGGGAAGGAGGAAGAGTAGAAATGAAGACTAGGAAAACCAGGACAGGGAAAGGTCCTGGAAACAGAAATAACGGGGCTTGCAAGCAGGAGGCAGAAAGGCTCAGAAGCGCTTACTCTCCTAAGGTGGGAGTCAGGTTTCCTTCAGAAGAAAGCATGTTAAAGTTCTCCTGCAGTGTAGGATTTTCATGATATTTATCTATACGAACCCATGTATATACATTAATTAATGAGGACAAAATATAGTATGAAAATGTGCTCATTAATTGAGTACTGTCCGTTCAGTGAGTTTGCAGTACAAGGTTATATGGGGGAAAAAAGAATAGGTGATCAAAATGGATACGTATTTCTTCTCAATGCTGAAGAAGATTCTGGAGATAAACTAGTTAATTTTTGTGCAGTGCTCAAAAAAATGTGAAGTGCTCATAAGAGCCTGATGGTAATGTTTACTACAGTCATTATTTTTGAAATTACAATACTTGTAATGAGACACAACTTCTGTACAATTTTCTGTACAGACAATTTCTGTACAATATCTTCTGGTTATGAAATCATAATTCTGTTGTGTGCTACATGTATGCCACTGTATAGCACCGTACATACATATTTATCTATATGTATAGATAATGTCTTACTGTTAAATTTCTTTCATTTGTTTGCTAATTTCTGTTTTTCTAGACCAGAAGAACTTTGGGGAGAGGAAGCATTTTACATTTTTATCGGTCATTTAGTTTTGTAATTATTCATTTATATTTGTCAATTGTATTTTACTTGAAAGGATTTCTTCCATTTTTGAATATATACAAGGAATTATCATTGTTCCCAGAAATAAAATGAGCATTTTGTCGTAAAAGTAGAAAGAAAATGTCCATGCCACAAAAACAAGTAACAGCAGTAAGAAATAGTTCTGTTGTGAACATACAGGTTCTGAAATGTAATTTTTTCTCTGCATGTGGATGCTGAATGTCTTCATTTATGTGTTTTTCTGTTCAGCCAGCAACACAGGTATGCACAGAAGGCAAATCACTGACCTTTTAGACCAGAGCATTCAGGTGCATTCCCAGTGTTTTGTCATCACCTCTGACAATCGTTACATCTTGGTCTGTGGCTTCTGGGACAAGAGTTTCCGGGTTTATTCTACTGATTCAGGTAAATGTATTTTTAAAATACAGGAATAGCCTGAATCATTCTCTGTTCATCTTATGCCTACTTTTTCAAATAAACAGAAAGTATAGGGTGAGGAGGAGAAAGCAGAATACATATTTATTCCCTATTACTAGCATTTATTGGATCTTTTCTTCTCTACTGGTACTCTGTATACTATGGCATCAGTTCTGTGGAAAAAATGTAAGACAAGGAGTTCTTGTTTAGACGTAGCATCACATTTCAAATCCATATGATTCTGTGAAAGGTGTTCCTGTTCTTACCTTACAGTTTCACAGGTAAACTAGTCTAATGACTTTTTATGAAGCTTTGCATACTGGGAAAATTAATTGTACTTGGAGCACTTACCTGAATTTAACCCCGGTGGTTTTGAGCACTAGAGAAAACAAAAAATCTTTTTTAAAGAAATGCAGGCAAGCATAGTAGAAAGTATGAAAACCTCTGCCTTCAGTAAAAAAAGTAAGGTCTTGAAATCTGGTAAAAAAATACTTAATGAAGGCCTTTGAAAGCTATAGGATAATAGAAAAATTGATTTGGAGCCACTGAATTCTTTCATACAATATAAACTGAGCAATATAATAGGCAGCAGTTAAATTAGTCTATCAGCCTACATGTACTCAAACAGTTGCAATCATGCATGTGTCATGCTAAGTAGAAAAGAATCTTTCAAGATAAGAGCTGTGGAGATCTAAAAACATGGAGCCCCTGAAAAAAAAGAGGTATGATTTTTCCCTTTCATTATCTTGTAATGAGAATACCGACCTCAGTGCAAGGTATTTCTTTGGGATTAATGACCCGATATGGTTAATGTGTGTGTGTGCCATCAAGCTTTCCAGTAGGTTATTAATCCCTAGGGAATATGCTACATGTTTGTCATCATTTCTTAAATATATTAGTTAATATTGTTTTTCACATTTGGGAAACCAAAGTATTTTATAAAACAGAATGGTCTTTAATGGAAATCTGTTAAGACTAGACCACATGGCATATTTTGGCAGTACAGTATATCTGTCATTTTAGTGATTTTAGAGCCTGAACTACAAATGAGAAGTTCCGTTTACTTTATGTTGATTGACTACAATTCATTTTATAGGCATCTTGTTAGACTCTTCTTATTTTAATTTTCTCATTGTTGCAAATAAATTCACGTGAAAGCTGACAATTTAAAGGAGATCTTTAAAAAATTGGCTGGCAGTGGTAAAAATTCATTGTATGTTCTTGATATATGTAAATAGTTAACTAATTTTTTATGCTGAAGAATACTTTTTATTTTACATCTGTGGTAGAAAGCTGGTATTTTGTTAGCTTTGCCCTGGATCAGTCTTAACTGGAGATATTTCATTAAGTAACTTCCTCTGCCTCTAAGTCAGAGAATATCAGGCATCTTAATTTTAGTATAGCTAATTGTGATCTAAACCAAAATACATTTGTAAAAAAAAGTTGCTATGAGTCTTCTATGTATCTCCTGTTTGTCAGTATTAAGTATGGCAATGCTAACTATAGTTTAATTCAAGTAAATTGACCTTTTTTTTGGAATTAATGTGAGAATATAGCAATGAAATACTTGCTCTGAAATTGAGAAAACAGCAAGGGAAAAAAATGATGTGATCGGTAATGCGTAATGGCAAGTTATCAAAAGTGTTGAATTCAATTATATTTTAGCACTTGCACAAAAAAGGAACCTTTTTCTTATTAGTTTTTTTTTTTTTGACAGGAAATACTTTTAACATAAATCATAGGTTCTCAGCACAACTAGTACGCAGAAGCACAATAAAACCTTCCTCCAGCAGTGGGAATGATTTTCAGACAGCCTTTTAAATTCAGTAGTGCAGAGACTTGAGTCTGATTTTTCTTTTAATTATTTGTAGCACAGCTGTCAAATAAAACATTAACTAGAAAATTTGTTCTGTCAGAAAGGGATATCTGAGTGCATATGGTAATAGTTGATATTACTGCATAGAGAGGACAGCTCATATTAAAGGAAACAAACAAAAAAGTTGGGGAACTCTTATGAGATCAACAAAAAGTATTTTTTACAAATATAAAAGAGCAAAAACTTATTTCTTAATTTGATCATTTTGATCAAACCTCATGATCATGAACCTTAGCTCTGTGACAACAGAGCTTAATTAAAAGGCAGTGCAACTACATTAACAACTGTCAAACAAATAGCCTTGAAAAATGTTTGTTTCCTAGAATAAAATCTATAAACATAGACTATAATTGAAAGAAAAATCTCTCAAACTCGGAGATGTTTATAGCATAAACTTATGTTCTAAAAGTATAATTCACCTCAAGTAGCTGAATACTTAAAGGCACACAACTGAAAGATGTATCACACAGTTGAATTCTTTTCAAACCTAAACCTGATAGTTGACAACTTGAACTTTCAGCAAAAAACACACTTTGTCAGATTTTTTTTATATAGTGCCAGAATAAAGTTAGGTGGTCAGTGCTCATTTCCTAGGTCTGAAGTTCATAACGTTCTGACCAGATCTGTTGACTGGCTCTGCAAGGTCCGCAGTTGCCAGTCTTCAGTGCACCTAAGTAGATGCATTGCGGTGCTTGCGCTCTCATTTCATACAAGTCAGTGGGCAGACTTGGAAACGGGCAGGGCCCCTAGCTGTGCTCGCTGCGGTAGGAGCCAGC
Organism: Rhea pennata; assembly: GCF_028389875.1. Lineage (NCBI taxonomy): Eukaryota > Metazoa > Chordata > Aves > Rheiformes > Rheidae > Rhea > Rhea pennata. The sequence continues at coordinate 48,139,477 of NC_084666.1, forward strand.
CTCTGGTGAGTAACCTCCGTTGCCTGCAGGCACGTTGCTGAAGAAGGAGCTTCCCCTCCTGCTCCTTGTTCCTCTGTGGGGTGGTCTAGCAGAGAGCTACTGTCGTGGGCCTTCAACGTGTTCGCTGTCCCACGTGCAAACCCAATTTCCATGAGTATCCAAATTCACATTTTTCTGAAGACTTTGTTGTATTTAGTTAAGATTAAAGGTCACTAGCCATATTCCTGTTTGTATAAACTCTTGAATGGCACATATTTAACTTCCTAGTCAAAGTTGAATTTTTTTCAGATCTTCCCTTTCATTTTAGCGTTTGTGTGTCTACCAGGGGTCCAAGTGTTTGTTCTCTATGCAATATATAAGAATTTCTTCTGCCTTTTTGCGCATGACAGAAATTCTTAAAAGAGAAGGATGTTGGCTGAGATAATTGGGAAGTGTGTTAATGGTGATAGATAAATTTAGACTTGAATGCAATTTTTTAACTGAATCTCTGCGTTTTCTTTGTTTAAGGAGATGCTCAGACAGCTGGATATGGTGTATTTTCTAGGCTTCTCTCATATTATCATACATCTCATACTATCTGTGTCCTAACTGTTCTAGTGCCTCTTTTGATTCCATTTTCCACGTCATGATCAGACTTGCATTTTTACTGTTCCTTTCATCAATAAACTGCCATAAAAGCAAATCCTATCATGTTTCCTGACTGTAAAATGAATTTAAATATATAGAACAAAAGCAAATCTTCTGGTGTGGTTGGACTTTTAATTAAAATATAATCTTTACTTCGCTATGGACTATTTCACTTTCAAAAAAGCTTCTACAAAATCAAGGAGAAAAAAAAAGTATTCTTATGGTAGTTCCTTAGATATTCAGCTGTAGGTCTTCTTTGAACTTTCTTTTATAAAGAAAATATATCTAAAATACCTTATAATATATTTAATGTGCCTTATAAAGAATAAAAGCAGTACTGTTAAAGCGTAATTGATTTTATGTGTTTTAGGTAAACTGATGCAAGTAGTATTTGGACACTGGGATGTTGTAACCTGTCTTGCTCGCTCTGAATCTTATATTGGAGGAAACTGTTACATTCTCTCAGGATCACGTGATGCAACATTGCTGCTCTGGTATTGGAATGGCAAAACGAATATCATCGGTGATAATACAAGTGGTAAGCAAAACCTGTTTTACAAGGAAATTGTCTAAACCTGTTTTACAAGGAAATTGTCTAAAATGGTTTGCATTTTGCATGACAGAATTTTAGATAACATTAATATCAAAGTACGATATTTCTTTTCTGTAGTTATTTGCAGTTCTAGTTTAAAGAATTGAGTGTAAACAGTGCTTGTTCTGCAGCACAAGTAGAACTTCTCATTTATAAAATTATAAGATATTGAACATTATGAATATATTTTTTGTAAGATACTGAACATTATGAATACATTTTTTCTTGTCAGTCTTATTCAGTTGAGAGGGGAGTGGATCAGGAAGTGAGAGAATTACCACGCATCACTTAAAGCGTACTGTGTCCTCTGCCACTATACATCTTACGTGTATAGCTTCTGACACTTCCCCACAGCAGTATCCTACCTATCAATAGTTACTCAGGTACTGCATTTTAATGTAGACTGAGGTCATTATAATGAGATGTGTAATGACTTGAGCAGGACGTGTAGGTGAAAGAAGGACAGACACATGCGTTGGATTAAAGAAGCAGGCTACAACTTTATTAATTTAACACTTTGGTAGGGTGCTACGTGCCTAATCCTTGCTCTCACATACTAGGCATTTTAATTGGTTCCAGTGCAAGCAACAGGGCTCAAACCATATAACCAAACTAATAACTCAGAGTAGCCCTGCTTCAGGCTAATTCAGTTTTAACTCCTCCACACCCAAATTCACATGACAGTCCCCCTCTCTTCTATCTTACATGATTCTCCATGGAAATTCTCCCTTTAACTCATCACTTCCTGAGAAAAACGGTGAAGCTGTATGTCTGTTCAACCCAGCTGAGACTGTATTGTATAACACGAAAAGCAGAAAGTGCTCTTGAAAATATTCCAGTTTCACTCTACACAAACACACAAAAAAAATAATTCGTGATGCCCAAAACAAGGAAGAAGGCAGACATGCAGCTTCACCAAAAGCCTGGGTGAGACAGCTCACAAGAGTAGGATGCTTTTGAGAAAACTGGTGAGAGCTTGAATAGGTAGATAGAGGGGCACGTCATAGCTGAATTGTGGTCCTCTTCTGCGTCAACCAAAATGAAAATGCCCTGAAGAGGAGTGAGAAGCTGCATCCATATTCTGTCTTTCTTCAGAAAACTATTAGTTTTTCTGCCATTCACTCAATGTCTTCTCTGACCATGTATAAAATACTTCTAAAAACTTAACCTGCTGCATGCAAAATACAAAATGGACATTTGGAAAATAGAAAGTGTTGTTACATTTGACTTATTCTGCCATTAAAACTGGCTTACAATTTCATGTAATTTAAACAATGATGATTCTAAATCACAAAGATATGAAACAATATCCAACACTTCCAAATTAATGAATTTAGTAAAGAGGTGTATTTCATTCTCAATATGTTGCTGAATTGTAGTTACCTGAATTAAAAAAGAAAGGTGGGTCAACTAAAACTGCTTCTCTACTAAAACTACTAAAGAAGCACAACTGAATGCATATTAGAATGAATATCTGAATTGAACTTAAAAATTCATTGATGTTGGCTGATGTGTGTGTTTCAAAACTGTTCAACGAAACTTAGGTTCAACTCAAGGGGTGCAGAATCTTCAGGCAGGTGATGTGAGCAAACTACCATTATTTGACAGTCTGATTCAAGGAAAGGAATGGCTAGCATGATTTTATGAGCATCTTTGGAAAAGATGTTTTTAGTTGAGGGACAAAATCATTGCAGATACTTTATATGTATTTTACAAACTATCAGTTTAAAGAAAATGCAAACTGCATACTGTTTCTGCAGAGCTTGTAAACGAAGAAACTCCAAAAAGCCTGTGATAGGAGCAAGACAGATCAGTCAGGCACAGCTTGTAAATTCTGAAGAGCAAAGCTGTTCTTTTGTGGAAAAAACCTACATATTTTACTGCTATGAAGCAGCCAACATTCGTAGGTGCCTCCTTACATTGGTTTCGCAGCTTGCAAGTGCAGCCCACCTTTGCAGATCTCTAGGCCTGTCTTGAGGGGTTCTTCCTGATGAAAATTTGCCAGCTTTGCCTGCTTGATGAGCAAGACCTTGAGGCTGTGGGCTCCTTTATGACTGTAACTAATCACATGCTGAGATTTTGCACCTGTAATGGCTAGAATAAGTTTATGGATTTTGGTATAAACGATTGTCCATGTTCTCAAAAGCAAATTCTTAACATTACAATTTTGCATTTTTCAAAGTTAATACTGTCTTATTTTAACTACTGTTCTCTTTGTTTGCAATCCTAATAGAACTTGTGCTTATAAGGAAGCACTATGGCTTTTTTATTTTTTTTTATTTGCCATTACTTAGATTTTTTTGCGTGTGATCTAGTCATCCTTAGAAGCCTTTGTGATGAATTGGAATCTCATGGTACTATACGTAGGCCTATACGTGTGTATAGTAATAAGACAGTTTCTGCTTCCAGGAGATGGTAATCTGCAGTTTTCAGTTTTAATTCTTCCCAGAAATAACTAAATAGCTTTCTATAGGCATCTCTGTTCAATCACTTTTTTTTTTTTTTTTTTTTTTTTTTGAAAAGCAAATAAAAGGAGCTGTTTCTGCTTAGTTCTGATTTTGTCAGGAATGGAAAGTACCAGCAGGTTTGTTGGATTTTGAGCCCTGTTACTGTAGTATGTTTTTGGGTTTTGAGCCCTGCTGCTGCAACTGTAACTTCCATCGATTTATGGAATGTCAGATATTTAGCTTGTATAATTTTATCCCTTTGTATTTAGAGGTTATGCTTTGTAACCTCAAAGTACAGTTTTTACATGCTTTTAATAAACATTATTCATTTGAATTTTAGATACTCTAGGGTTGATACTTCTTTCCTGATTTTTTTCTTTAATTAATTAATTACCACTAATTTTCATCTTAAATATGATTTCATAACAACAGACATCCTATGGCACTGTAGAAAAATCATAATACTAGAGAAGTTTCAATAAAAATAATCTAAAACAGGAGCATTTCTTTTCTTCTTTCATAGTATCTGATGCCTCTGATAAACGCCAGTCAGCAGACCACTGTGACCAAGCTACCCTAAATACTATCCCATTGGGTACCCACTACCCCACCATTTTATTTAAGTTACATTTTATTTAAGTTCCATAATCTGGTTTCATTACTCTAGGAAGCACTGAGCTCTTGATCTCTGCCCGCATGTATTCATGTTTTATAATGGTGCTTAACTCAAGTTGACAAGCCAGGTGGGCTATGGCATACTTGATAAATAAGTGTTTTGTTTGATTTTTTTTTTTATCAAGGACAATTCTCTGGCCAAATGGAGGAAAAATTCTTTACATTTTTGGTTTAACAGAAGAAATATGTTACTGCAATAGTCATTATTTAAACTTTTTAATTTTTAACTTTTAAGCTGATTTTTTCAAGAAATGATACTTTTGCAGTCTACCTGCTTACTTTCTCTCTAATAACTTTTGAATACATTGATCAGTTTAAACCAAATTTGATGATTCTAAATCTCAAAGATATGAAATTCCTGCATGAGACACATCTGCTGGAAACTATTCTTATTCCTTACAAAACAGCTTGATTAAATTTACGTTAAGTCCTTTTTTCCTTTTTCCCAAATTAAAACCTGAAATTCAAAAAATATTTCACTGTGCTCTTTGATCAAATGTAGGGTTTTTCCCTAACTAAATTAATTGTTTTTAAAAATACAGAATGTAGTAGTGCTTTACTTTGGTGAACAGACATTTTGTGATGCAGAAATGTTTCTGTGGATGGTTTCGGACCAAACCTAGAAATAATTAAGAACAGAGCCAAGGGTCTGAAATAGCTGTATCCTTTAGAAAAGCCCGGAGCCATGCTGAGTTCACATTAATTTGTGTAATTTGCTGTGGAGGTGTATGGCATAAGAAGTCACTTTGGATGGCGGGGAGGGCTCTTCTTTTCCTCTTCTTGGCCAGTGGCTTGCCCGGGCCGGGGGAGGCAGTGGATGTGCCTGCCCTTCGTGCCCCTTGAAGCGCCCCCTGCGATCTGTATCACAAGGTTGGCTTTGGCATATTTAAAGACTCCAGTCTCCTAGCAAAGTACCGCTCGGGGCCGTGCTGTGATGCTTCGAGACTTGCGTCGGGCACGGATGGAGTGGTGCTGCGCGCTGAGGTTATTCGGAGAGGGCGATGTGCTTGTGGAAGTGCCCAGCGCGGGGCAGTGGGGGCAGTGGGGAGGCGAGGCGGGGAGAGGAACGCATAGGGGGGCTTGGAGAAAGGGATGAGAGGCTGTGTTTGCATACAAATGGTCTGCATCCCTTTCAGTTCCTGCTCTCGCTTTGAACCTGAAGTGGCAACTCTTTAGTGTCTGGGCATTTCCTAGGCTGAGGGATTGCATTTTACTTTGTAATGACAGAAACATAGAAAACAGGGCTGGCGGGAGCATTGGCAGGTCACCTAATCTATTCTCTTTTTGCCCAAAAGGCAAAACTGTTAAAGCTTTGGCAAGGCTTAGCCATGCCAAAACTGTTTTTGACTGATACTTGTCCAGCCTGTCCTTAAAAACTTAGGCAAATATGTTACTGGGACTCGTAAGCCATATCACTGGAAATCTTTTCCTGGTGTTTAACTTGCTTCTTTTTTGCTGCAGTTTAATTCTGTCATTTCTTACATGTTTATTCTTATTCATATAGAGAACAGATTTTGTCTTTACTTTTTGCAAGAACTTGCACCTGTTCACGTTATCATGATCGGCAAATCTCCCCCCCACCCCCCCGGCTTAATAATATAGTTCTTTCAGTCTTTTCCATAAATCTTGTTTTTCTGGACGTCTGATTTTATTGTTGCTCTCCTCTAAAATTGTCTGTCTTCCTCATGGTGGACCCAACATCACAGTCAAGACCCCTCCACTAATAAGCAGAAAAGAAGCTAATTTTCACTGCTGTATTTCTGTTCTCACATAGGATACCTGTTTATTTTAAAACAGCACGACAGTGTTAATTCTTTTAAGTGTAAGCGCCATGAAAAGTTTCAGTCTTTTTGAAGAATTACTATTTGGTCAGTTGTTTCTCTGTGTAGTTTGACTAAGGAACCTTGTTTTTAAACTTACTGGAGGCTATCCTTTTAGATTGTTTCTCCAGCTTGTCAAACTCGTTTTGAGTGGTCATCTTGTCCTCCAGTAGCAACTCATCACTGCAAACGTAATTTGCAGTCTTACTCTATCAAATTGATCATTAAAAGATCAATAAATATGAGATAGCACATGTCCCAGGAAGGCCCATTCATGCGTTTATCCACTTTGACAATGAATAACTGAAAACAGCTTACTGAATATAGCTTCCCAGTTGTTTTTTCATCTGAGCTATAGTAGCATCTTCGAAACTTGTGTTTCCATGTTTTCTTTATGCATTTGCCCATTTCAAATAGTGCCAGAGTCCTTACTAAAGTCAAAATATATGGCATCTCCCTGAAAACAAGTCCTGTTACTCTGTCTTTGTAGGAAGTAAGATTGCTTTGATATGATTTATGCATGTCAAATCCAAATCAGCTGTTACTCATCTTCTTGTTTTCTTGTAGCAAGTTGTATATGCATAAAAAAAGCTGTTCTGCCAATATGTTTCTGCTTGTTGGAATTAAGCTCATTGCTCTCTAGTTTCAGTTCTTCCTTCTCCTACTTCTTAAAGAAAAACAGTATGGTGTTTTTTTCAGTCTTGTAGAACCTCACCCCATCTCTATAAAATAACAGTTACAGCTCTGGGATTGTTTAGTTTCATTTTCAAAGTACCATCAGATCAGTCTCATCAGGCCAGCTGAGTTCCAAATACGTAGCTCATTTAGGTGTTCTCTAATTTCTTGTCTCTCTAGTTTTGTCAGGGGATGACACTCAAGTTTTGTCCAAGAAGACTTTTACTGAAATACTTTGAAATGTCTGGCATCATCTGTTGATACTACTTGCTGTTTACTGAATAACGGGTCAACTCCTGATCATAGGACCTCTTGCGTATGAGTGTGTTTGTTGCAGAATGGCTTGATGTCATTGCTACTTATCTCTTGTCTATGCTTGGCTGTCTTGTTTTTGTCCCTGCTTGCTCATGCACTCTTACACTGGTCCAGGAAAATCTCACCTATTTTGAGCTTTCTGTCTGACTTTTTTTTCTGTGTTTACAGTCACTGGAGAGCTTTCAGTCATGTCAGTTGGTTTCTTACCCTTCTTCAGCATTAGGGCAGTTTCTGCTTCTATCCTTATTACTTTTTTCTTTGTTTTCCTATGGACTTGTTTCCTATGAGATTTTGAAGAAAAATGTTCTGTATCTATTGAAATCTGTCTTCCCAAAACACTTTAAAAAACAGAGAGAAAGAGAAAAAGAAAAAGAAAAATTATTTTTTTGTTCTTGTTCCTTCCCTTACAGAGCATCTGTCTCATATCTTCTCCACTTTCATGGAAGTTCCCTTTCACCTTCATGTTCTTGTTTTACTTTGTTGGTTATAATCGTATCTGGAAGGTCTTCTTTAGTAGTTGCTGATAAGTTAAAAATTGCCAACAAGGACAACTTGCTAAACAGACTTTCCTGTTGAATTCCTTTACCAGCAAATGTCTTTGTAGATGCAAATTCCATTTTCATCCATTCCTTCCTCCTCAGGATTTCTCCCCTCTGCCTACCATATAGGGGCCAATTTGTGTAATAGATTTCAGTCTGTAGCTACGAAGTTTTTTTTTTTCCCATTACAGTTATCTCGTCTGGCATGTATTTTCTTGGAGGACAAGCATACAGTGATGAATTTAATCATTTTAGTGTTGCTTGTGCTTATAAGATGGCAGGCATTTCTGTAAGTTGAGGGCAAGAAGTACTGTTACATTATTTTTTCCCTATATTCAATGAATATGAAGAGACTGTTACTTGCTTTCAGAAGTCCTACAGTTTTGCTCATAATTGTTTTTCAGTTTTCGTATTTTGAAAAATAAAAGAGATTAACTTAGATATATGATTTCCTCAATAAAATTAAGGCTTAGCCAATAAAAGTATTCAGTACTAATGAAATATATAGAGTCTATGCATTACCTTATTACTGCCACTAATGCTAATATGGTCTCTTCTGATTTATTGCATTGATCTTCCACACATATGTGAATAAAACAAATTATATTACCTTTTTTATGTTAGCACATAAACCGAGAAAATGTTACTCTCGGTATGTGTCATATTCACATCATGAGGATCCTAGCACCTTCATTGCATAGCTTTGTATTTTTTGAGGGTACAGTATTCAGGTTTTCTGAAGTGTGTAGAGAAATTAAAGGCAGTTTTTACTAGCATAGTTGTGTAACAGGGTACATATTTGAATGTAAACAAGTGATTTAATACCTAAAATGACCTGACGTAATTGAGAAGATTCATTGAACAGTTTTACTTTTGCTAACATGTACAGTATCATCTTCAGATTTAAGTTTATAAAATATATAATCTTCTAAAATTACAAAATATAAAATCTCTGAAAGGATCTTGTGTTTAATCTCCAAAGATTGCTGTTTTGCCAAAGAAGAGCCTTGCCACTATCTGAGCTAGTTTAAAAAGAAGCTGTATTTTGTTTTTTTATGGATACAATTCCCCAATAAGTACTTAACTATCTCAGAGTCTGTTTTTCAATTAATATGATTATAAAAGTAAAGCTGTAGTCTTGAAACTAGAGAATTCTTTAATTTAAATTACATTAGTTAGAGCAAAACAAACAAAATATCCTGTATTTTATCAGCTGCTATGTACATTTTTCAGTTTGAACATTTAAACTGCTTATAAATGATTGCCTGATAATTAGTTTTTTTGTTTTTTGGTTTTTTTTTTAAGTGGATAATGCAGATGATTTCAACTCTGAAAATATGACCTGATAAGCATCTTTGCACTGGTTGATTAAAAAGAAATGTCTTGGGTAATAATTTGTTTGTACTCAGACACACAAATCCTATAAATTCGATGAAGATTTACAGATGTGTTAGCCTTTGTACGCAGTGAATAGTTGCACTGATTTCAGGCAGGTAATATTTCTGATGCTAAATCAGTAGCAAAAAATCACCTCCTTACCTGCTTCCCCCACTCTTATCCTTGTCTTGAATTACCTACATATTGATTCTCAACTTTCTGCATGATCTGGACCTTTGTTTTCAGTTTAAAACCCATGTTAATACAGCGGATAACATTCCACATTTTCAAAGAATGTTTGTAGCATAAATATTTATTTAGGTTTTTAACTCTTATTTTCTAAACAAATATATTTTAGGAAGTGGTGTACACAGAAGCTTTTCTTCTTAAAAAGTTTAATTGGGAAGTATTTCTAAAAATTAAATCTGTCAATATTTGCCTTTGCGTTTATCATGCCGCATAGTATAGTATCAAGGTGCCCATAATTCAGTAATCACGTTAGTTATTAATGGCAGTTCCTCTATTAATGTTGTTAATTTCTATGGCATAGTGGTTTCCCTTAATAACCAAAAATTTTCAGAGCCTCAAAATATTAAAACGTTTGGAACCACTGCAGCTGAAGTCCATAGATGCCATTTGCTGTAGTCAGTCTTAAGAGAGTTGCTCTACGATAATACTGAGCTGAGAGTTCAAAACCAGTCAGCATGTGCGCGTTGTCTGTGTTCAGCAGCACATTTATTTTTTGATCCCCATACATTATGTTACTGTGTGTGTCCCTTCTCCAAAAAAGCCGGTAAATAATTCAATATTAACACTGTTTAACTGCAGACATAACAAACACTCTTTGTTTCTCAAAAATGGCTGGAGGGAGTAGCACAGCGGTGTGTGTAAAGCAAGAATCCTGTAGCACCATCTGCTGGCATTGAGTTGGTGTTGAGACATCCTCACCGAAACACTGCTTAGTAAAATATTTAAAATACACGTATTTTGAGGTATTTGGTGCAAAAAACATTTGGGTTTCGTTTGTATATAGTATAGTATATACTATATATATATAGTATAATTTTTCTCCCTTTTATTAGCATTGTAATGAGAAAATACAAAGTGAATTTAAGATTGATATATGAACTGAAACAGAAATGTATCAGGAGTGTTTTGTTAAGTGTGACTGTAAAAAGAAATGGAGTGTTTTTTTCCCTAGAACTTTACAAAGTTCAATATTACGTTTTTCTCTTCCTGTAAATCCAATTCAGTAAAATTGATTTCATAGAGAAGACCCACAAGGCATAGAAAAATGGCTGTAAAAGTTTTGAAAAGGGTAACAACCAGCAGCTATCCTTGTACCAAACGTTTGCTGCGTTACTCTGTGCTAGCCGCTAAAGCCTCCTGAGAGGTTAGCGGACGCGGGCCCTGGTGCCCGCGCGGCTGAGCCGGGCGTTCCCGGGGTGGTGCCGGGGCAGCGCTGGCGCCAGCGCAGCGAGTGCTGCGGACGGCTGCGCGCGCCTGGAGCAGAGCCCTCAGCCGGGCAGCTCTGAAAGGCCACTCTCGTGCCTGTTTTTCAAGCTGTAGCACACTGATACCTCAAAGAGATTGAGGCCTCACTCCTCCAAGTACTCTGTAAATCACGTAAAAAAGATGGTCCGAGTCTCCAAATACGTGAACTGATAAAAGATGAGGTCGAACAGGTGGATGAATTCTAGTATGTTTGGAAATCTCCGATGATGCTGTATAAGCAATGTAATTCTATATTTATATAAAGCCAAGAAAGTCATCTGATAGAAAGACAGAAGGACACAGTCTTCATTCAAAAGAACCTGCGACTGCAGTGGCTGAGGGTTTGGAAAATACTTTAATTGTCACGGTGATTTGCTGTTGATGAGCTTGTAAGTTCTGTGTAATACAAAAAATTTTTTTTTTTGTACTAGACGTATGTCTCCCAGGGTTATGCACAGCATCTTTAGTATCCTTATTTTCAACTGGCTGAGGGAAAACCTGTTTCAAGAACTGTGAATCAGAGGAAGTATCTGTAATTTTATTGTAGTAGCACTATGCAGACACAAGTGAAATCAGTGTGTATTTTAAGACTGGAAATATAGAGAAAGAATTTTGATAGTGGTTCGTTGGCAGTATGCAACTTCAGGTGTCACTAAAACTATATAAGTGAAATTCTCCAGAAGGATAAGGATATTTAGTGCTTCATGATGTAATGCAGACCTTCAAGTTCCAGGAAAAACAATGCTATATTTACAACTTGTAGCTAATAGTTGATGTGGTAAAAGGAATTATATTCATATGGTAAATGAATACAACCCTAATGTGCACCATATGCATAGTGGCGGAATGATGTACTAATATATCACATTTATTTACTTTGTTTGGTTGCTGGGAGAAATGACTCTACCGTTCAATTCTAAGGCTGCATCGAATAGGACAGAGCAGAATAATGCAGAAGAAGTAATAATTTGTAGTCTAGAACTGATAATTTGCGGATCTTCGTGATCAACTTTAATGCTGTAAAGATTGTTTGGTCAGGACAATAGTTCCGACTCAGGCAGGAAATTAACCTGTAAGAGTTTCTGGAATTAATTTCTATTAACGCTAGCATCAGAGGTAAACACTTCTCACTGAGCGCAAAAATACATTATGTAATCAGAAGTATTCCTAGTGTACTCCTACTTACATTGATTAAAAAAGGTGGGAAATGTCTATCTATAAAATACACAAATGATGCATTGACTTGAAATTAAATTTACAAAAGCAAACAAATAGCTAAAGCACAGACTCTCACCACATGCGCTGTAGACTGTATTATTTTGAAGTGATATATTTTTGTTATTTTCAACAGATATAAATTATTTTAATAGGGGGAAAAATCAGAAACTGCTAAATTGAGCTAAATTCTCATCTGAAAGCTCTCGTCTCAGATTCCTCTTTGCCCCAGGTGTAAAATAGTATTTCAGTTCCAAATTAAACTCAGTTTCAGCAAATTGTTAGAGAGATGTATTATATCTCACTGCAGTTCTGCAGTAGGTGCTATTTCTGACTGAAATAATTGCTTTATGTTTTTTTTTTTCCTTTTTCCTGTTGGGCTTTTAATTTCTTTTCTTTGACTCACCATGAATGGAGTAGTTATAATATAAACCACAAAGGATAAGTATGAAGAAAAGCTAATATTTTAAAAACAGAAATAAAGCAAAAGCCCCTCCATAAACTTCTTTTAGAAGATTCTCAGACAAAAATGACTGTGTTTTAACACTTCAAAGCTGATCGCAGTTTATGAAGTCTGGCTGGTGCAAATATTAAAATATTCACCTGCAGATACTTTCCAGGGGCTTCGGAAAGGTCGGTGTTCGTGGGAGGGGGCCTCTGAATGACTTCCAGGACTCCGAGCAGATGGATCCCGAGCCAGGGCGAACCGCTCCCCGGAGCCTCGCGTCGCCCCTGGTGTGGGAGCTCAGGGCCCGGGGATCACTGCCGGTTTGAAATCCGAGTGGTCATATTCCATTCACGAAGGCCTGGTAAATCTCGTCCTTTTCTTTACCGTGCTTGTTTTGGAAACACCGTCAACCTGTCTCCTCGAGAAAATGCGTGTGAGAAACAGTCTGTTCTCGTGTTAGTACTGAGTAAATGTGAGTCACTTTTCACACAGTGCGACTGTGGGGAAGAGTACAGCAAACCTTGCCTGTGTTACGTTCAGTAGAACAAATTCTGCAAGATGAATTTAACATTTGTCTCTTTGCTAAGCAAATCTGATAGCACTATAGCACCTTTTGTACTTATATTTTCAGATTTTGTCTGGGGATGGAATGATATTTTATTCAAAGATGGTCCCTTTGCAGAAAATGTATAGCAATGTAAAGGTTTTTTGCATAAACCAAGCTTGCACCTAAGCATAAGATTGCGCTTTTTGTTTTTAAAAGTTTGAACGGATGGGAAGCAGTTTGAGAAAAGATCGAAGAGATTAGAGGAAATGCTGATGGGGTGTCACATGACAACCAGGACAACAATAAAGTTCCTGTGTAATATGAAATATTCACTTAATTGTATAAAAATGCGTGCTACAAAGAAAGATCATTCGAACTGAAGTTTTAGGAATCCTTCAATAGTATTGTATAGTATCATTTTAGTAAGATCTCACATCCATCAAAGAGCAACCCTTTCTGTAGCAGCGAAATGGATTTTAACCAGTGCTGCTGTTTATTAAATGTCTAATTTATAACTGTATAATATATAAATAATGTTAATATAGAGAGTTTATATAATACTTGACAGTAATGACTTTGAAGTAATTAAACTGCAAAACTTGATATATAATCAACAGGGAAACCTAGCAGTAAATTAGATAGTTTCTTGATTTACTTATGTTTTGCTGAAAGAGTACCTGTGTCCATATGTCATATGTTCTGTAAGTACATTTCTACTTCTCAATTCTATTTAAAATCTATTATTATTTTCTTCAATTTTTGTCAAAGAAACTTCAAAACCAGGGATATTTGAAAAATGATTTTTAGAAGACTTATCTTACACACATCATTTTGTTTGGTTTGTACTTTGAGTAAGTACTCAATCATTTATTTTAGCAAGAAGTAGGTAAAAAGATAGTTGGGTTAACTGATGCTTCATTTAATTAGAATTTTATATTGACATAAAATCACATAATTAATTTGCCATTTAAAAGTGCCCTACAGCCTTGACAATCACGGAATAATAATTTAAAAATTACTGTTTGGCTGTCTGCGACTTATCATAATTAACTGTCTTCTCAGCATAAAACATTAAAAAATTGACTATACTACTTTTTATGTGTTGCATAATATTATCTCATGCAGAAATGGTAGGAAGAGTATCTCATATTTCATTGTGAAATAAGTTTTTCACTCTATCTCTAGCTTGATTTCTTATTACAGGGACTTTATTTAAAAGCCTATATTTGGCTCATGCCATAGAGCACAGAAATTAATAAAGTGATTACAGCTTAGTAATTATTAAAAATGTATTATTAGTAGTAATTAATATAGAAAATAATATTTTTATGAATTTACTGATGAATTTAATTTTTTAAAAATCTGTTTTATTCTTCAATGTCACAAAAGTTAAAAAAAAAAAATAGAGGAGATAGACCCAGCAATACTAAACAATTTCTTGTTATCCAGTAAGGCGTATTGTCTTCTGGATATCGTTAAACTAGAAGAAAATTTTAACTTTTCTATAATCCCACTATTTCTTTTTAAATGCAGTTTCCGAACACCTAATGTTTTTTTCACTGAAACATCACCACAAGCTCACATAATACCACGTGCTCTTCTTTTATCTTCTGAAGCTTGAGTTTTATGATTTAAAATGTACTTTAGTCACTTAAGGAAGAGTGATATTTTATGCTATTTTCTATGGGAAAACAGCTTTGCAGGAATTATTTATTGTGATGTAGGAGAGTTCTTTTAAGTAATTTGAGTGGTTACTGTAAAGTATTCTGTCCATTACTGGGAAGTAACTTTTACATATATGTCCTGTGACTTGCCTAAATCATTGGCTACATTTGTTGCAATGCGAAGGTGGCATTAAGGTTCTTAGAGCGTTCAAGTAGCAATCCAGCAATGGTATACATTAAGGATATTATTGTATACGTGCGCATATATGTGTGCTGAGAAAAGCACATCTGTAAAACTGTTGTGTCCTGGTTATTAGAGCTAGGATTTGAACTGTCTTTAATCTCATTTGACTTGTTCATCTTCCCTAAGGATCTCCATAAAGATGCACTGAGTATTCTTTTCAGCCCTTAGTTAGGGTTTGCATCAGTGGTCGTAAACCTGCTTAACGGACAAAGACTCGCTTCCCTTTGAAGTCACTTCCCCAGCGTTTCAAAAGGTCTGCAAGCCTGTTCCCTAAAACAATTTAGAAAAGTTTGAAGTGGTGCCCCTTAAACCAGCTACAAAATAAAATTTTCTCTTTGCATTATTGAAAACCATGACAATCTTCTGAAGCAATAACAGTGTAAAAGCTTTTAAAGAAGTCTGTTCTGCTCTACGACCAGCTTTTAAGTTGACCCCATTATTTGGCAAATCAGAGGCTTGGAAACCCCTGAGTACTTGACATTCTTATCAAAGGAGTCAGCCTGACTTTTCACAGGACTTATGTTTTACAGTATTTATTCAGTACTAATTTCCTAATTCCTAATTTCTTTAAAGATTCTCTTCAGATTTCTTTTATTCCATTTTTACTTTGAAGTATTTCTTTAGAATGAAAATAATTTAGTAAACAGCTGATACAATTTATGAAAGGCTGACCTGACCACCTATAGACTTAATTCTATTATGTTTGAAATCAAGTCTAAATCAGAAAATACAACACTATTTACAAAAATTTAATTCTCTGTGGACTATGATCAATATATATGCTCAATTTATATCTTTTATTTTACAAGCAACATGTTGTGTGTGTACGTATTGTGTGTGTATATTTACTTACAGCCTAAAGTAGGGAAAGCCTATAGGAATTTAGTTGCTGTAAAACAATAAGTGTACTATGAGAATTTTGTTTATCTGCACCTCTTAATAATTTATTTGCATGGCAAATGGATTCTTACAGGTCCTGTACATACATCTTACATTAATTACCTCCAATACAATATTGTATATTTAAAACTACTCTGATTCTAAAGTTTTAAACCTACAGTTTTTCATTAACATGTATAGAATACAATTAGATTAAGAACTTGCTGATTTCTGAAAGCAAAACAAAATAATAAAATCAGAACTCCAGAACCTGGCTAATGTAGGTATCTCAATTAAAAGAAAACAATCTAACAGAAGCCTTAAATGCATAAAACTGCCTCTTGTTTTATGGTTTAGGGACAACAGGGAGAAAGAATTGAGTCAAAAAATAAATTGTTACTGGATAAGAAGGCAGTTACGGTTACTGTTAGAGTTTTCCCTAAAACTTTGCAAATTTGTGGATGGTCTACACATTATTTTTAAATATCTTCAGAAGTGCCTGTCCCACGTTTAGGTGAGAAAAGTTCAATAGCGCAAACTGTCTCTAACGTGAGCGTTTAGTGGAATCAGTTACCTGAGAAGTACCTAGCGGTCGTACGTCTACCCTTATGCTTCCAATTTGTTGGGGGGTTTTCTTTCCTTCTGAACTGTCTGCCATACTTCCTGAGTTTGAGTGTGTTTTGCCAAACATTATATGAAACAAAAGCCGTAGCTTTTAGTGATTATTTATTAAGAGATTAGAGACTATTCACTGAGTTGCTCCAAAACATTTTCAGATTTAAAATGCTTCTACATACATACACACATACATAAATACATGTAAAACTACATGCTTATATATATAGTCAAGAAGAAATAGATTTATTTACTCTTCAAAATTTTGTATTGTAGATATAAATTATAAATTGTAGCAGTTATTGTAGAAATAAATTTCAAAAATCAAAATCCCTTATTTGATACTGGATCGTAGATTATGACCTTTTCTAAAAGACCATTTGAACATGACAGCTACATGGACATTCTGGGAATTGGTGAAAATGGTCTGAGTAAAGAATGTAAAGTATTAGTGTAAGCTAAACCTTGATTTATGCAAGCCCAAATCTGCATTTCTTCTCCCTAAAAGTTTCTCACTGCACCTATGCAAGATCTGGGTAGTTAAATGTTTTATTATTTTATGTAATTTCTAATAAGACACAATACTAGAATTACTAGTACTGTGGTGGCTCTATACAGACAAATTAATCAGATTTTTGAAGTAAAATAGTGTGTTTTTACCACTACTTTTACTGCCTTGTTGACATTTCACAGAAGTCATAGCATCATTTATTTTTAAGTGAAAGTGTTTCCTGCTGCTTACAAACTTGCTTAATCCCTTTTGCAGCTACATAACATTGCCAGACATGCATTCTTTAGAGTTTTAATGCTTCATAAAATGCTATGAATAAAATAATTATATGGTAATACAAAAATAACATTGTGCTTTCGATGAAATGCTAGCACTCTCAAGATGGGTGATCCAGGGAATGAGCTGCGAGTGAAGGTACAGAACTATTTAAAAAGATTTATAGCATATGCTTACTCTTTCTCTGTCTTTGTCTTGGAGAATAAAAAATTCTGTTCATTCAGATGTGCCAGTTGCATAACTTGCCTTTCATTATGGTATCCAAATACATTTGGTGGCAAAGAGAAACTCTGGGAAATACTGTTTTGTTTGTTCTTTTTGCAGGGATCTGTCTAATAGGAACAACAGTAATTAATGTTGGGTTTGGGGTCTTTGATTTTGAAAACTCATCCAAAATTCATATTGAATGTTCCAAGCTCCACTTTTTACAAAGGACTCCGACATCATAGTGAAGTTTCAACACTGTCATTAGATTAAAATGAAATCAGCCAGTGGATATTTTGCTTCATCTGGGGGCCTTGTAGATGTTTCCTTTGAGTACTTTTGTAGAGACATTTGTGTTTAGTTATGCTTATTATAGTAAAAGGTAGTAACTGACTTAGATCTCTCCTTGCACCAAAAAAAAAAAAAAAAAAAAGAGTGGAGGGGGAGATGGAAGGAGGGGAAAACAGAAATCTATATGCTCCAAGTTGTCCTACATACCCAGCTTTTGTATGAATGTCTGTTAGTAAATGCACAGGCTGAATTCCTATAGCAAACTGCTGCTGTATGGTGCAGATAAGAGTGCAGACCGACTGTCTGCAAACGATCATAGAAATGATTTACAGAGAAGGTAAGCTCAAAGAGCCAGCAAACTGAAGATGCTTCAGTGGTGGAGAGCATGGAGTTTGAAATGGATTGTAACCAAGGACTGCTTTTATTGTTTTTTCACTGAAGGTGATTTTGCAACTCCTCGAGCTGTTTTGACAGGACATGACTATGAAATCACTTGTGCTACCGTTTGTGCTGAACTTGGCTTGGTAATAAGTGGTTCAAAAGGTAAGGAAGCTGTTGTCTCTTTTTTGACTCATTAAGCTATAGAGCTAATGCAAAAATGAATGTATTCTCAGGTAATAGAATTTATTTACTTTGTGTTGATTATATTTTTAAGCTTGTTTTAATTTCTGCAGAATTTGAGTGAATTTGAAACCTCTTTTTAAACATGTTAAAACTGAGGGATATTCAGACATCCAGGAGAAAAAGCAGATCATTAGGCAACCACATCAGTTTCCCTGTTTTAGCTTTTGTTTGTTTATGCAGCCTAATTGCATGTAGCATACAGTTGGATGCAACCCTTGATTGCCAGGATGGTCAGGAATGTATTACTGCAGTTGGATTTGCTTTTGTTATGGATAACTTCTCAGAAATAAAAGCAAGAATTAGTTTAAAGAGAACGAGAATGTACTGTTCTGTTTCTTTGATGAAGGGCACATACATGCTCCCCACTAAAATTGGTAGTAATTCTGTTCAGGCTTTTTTGAGTTTACCTCCAGAGCTATACCACATTTGTGTTCTCATCAAAAACCTGCATTTGCAAGGCAGCTTATAAAAAATGCTATTGATTGCACAGATACTGTTTATTTTATTTTCCTCTTTTGCTGGTCTTCAGTTATTTTTAAATTGGAAATTTCTTAGAATTAGGCTCTTTCTCCTTCAGTGTTTCCAAGGTACCTAGTTCGAGACACCTTTTCAAAGTTGAATGTACTTTCTGTATGCATCTAGGTGTGTTTCTGTTTTACGCATGTGAACACTTGTGGCTTACATGCAAATCAGGAATTTGGCCAAATTTATTAGAAGCACGTATTTAGTTGATCATATGTGAGTTAAAATCTTTATTAAGAATATATGTGAGAATAAGCACTTTCAGAGTACATGCATCTGTAAATTCATTACACTTACATATATGTGTCTTCATATTCTGAAAATCTTATTTTAGGATTCAAAATAGTAAATATATTTATTTTTCTGCACTTAAAATTAACTACTACCAATTTTAAAGGGAAATATACAAAAGAAAATCTTTATTAGGTCTCTAACTAACTTTGTTAGGTGCTCTAAATACTCTTAATACAAACTTTAAAGGGATAAGCTATTCACCTCATTCTCTGGCACCCTTAAGTTCATAAGCTTTCCACTTAAATATGATACAAGTGAGTATAATGTATTAATGTATTATAATAGTAATTACTTAAGAAGCTATTACTTACTGTTTGATATAGGATGTCTTTAAATGAACTTCTAAGTCAATGATTAGACTTACTAAGTAGACTTAGTAACTTTTATTCTGTCTCATTAGAAGGACCATGTCTCATACATTCTATGAATGGAGATCTACTGAGGACATTAGAAGGTCCTGAAAACTGCCTGAGACCAAAACTTATTCAGGCTTCAAGAGAAGGCCACTGTGTCATATATTATGAAAACGGCCTCTTCTGTGTATTCAGTGTGAATGGGAAACTTCAAGCCACTATGGAAACAGATGACAACATAAAGGTGAGTGCATGCAAATGTGTGCTAAGGACTGTAAGCTACAAAAACCATCAGTTTTGGAGTTGTATTGAGCTTCTTTTTGTAGCCAGGCCATAAAAATACGTAGTACTAGAGCGTAGCAGCAATGTTTTGAAAAAATTTTTGTTAAGAGTGGCAGGTACTCTTAATAAGATTATTTTTAGTTTATATGGGAAGGAATATCATGTAGGCATTTCCCTGAAGTGAAGGATACAAATATTACAAATTGTTCAGGAGTATGCAGTCTGCTTCTTCGCTTTTGAATCTGGAAGGCAGAAAGCAGTTGGACATGCTATTTTGGATCTTGGCTTTCCCATTTTGGCATCTGTGTCTTTTTATTCCTTCATCTTAGCTTGAAATAGCATGTGCTGTGCTGAGGAAGTGTACAGGCATATGTCTATAGTTCTGCTCTTGAGCCCTTAAAAGTTTGTCTGGTATTTGCTGCTCAGGAAGCTAGGTTCCATATTTTTTCTGCTGCAAGAGACGTGGAGCAAGTTCAAAACCACTCAGGAGGCATTTTAAGCTTATGGTTTTGTGGAAATTACTTGATAATACAAATGCAGTTCTTTTGATATTCCCATGAAGTAGTACCTTTGAAGCAGAGCAGAACCTGGCAGCTATGCTACAGCAGAGCAGAAATGTCAAAAGAGTACTTTCCTTGAATTACAAACATTCCCACTTTCCTTGAATGAGATGGAAACGGGAAAAGGGATGAAAAAGCATGACCAAATTTAGCAGAAACTTAACGCAGCAAAGATATGAAGTCAGATCCCACTGCGGAGTTAGCATTTGGCTGCTTGAGGTTGCAGTCTGTCTCACCAGTATTCTTGGTGTGAGAAGCAATTTTTAACATAAGCTAAAGGAAGCCTTTGGTTGGTTGTTTTTGTTAGCATATTGCATATTACATTATTAAACCTTCAAGCTGACTTTCATAGTCTGATGGAAGAACTCAGTAACTCAGCTGCTGGGATTTCCACTCATGTCTTGAGTTGAAAACTCTCCAAACCTTTCTCCTTTATTTGAATTACTTGTTTCATGAGAAAAACACCTCCTCCTGCTCATGCACATTTAACAGAATTATTGACATTTATTGTAATTCTTTCATATTTCACAGAATTGTGAGCATTAAATTTGCACCCACACTATTTCTTAAGATGGACTTTGTCCCCAAAGAAGTAAAAATGTGTCAAAGAATGTCAGCTTCATTATTTCCGTAATGGGAGCTAGCATTTAATAACTTGCACTGAACAGTAAATGCTCCTTTACCACCGAGGACTCCAGTGTAGTTCTATGTATTCTGCTTAAAGCATTATAAAACTCTGACATGTGCTATATTCTGCTAATCCAACAGCCTGATGTTTTTAAATACATTGTTGTGGAATACGCAGAAATAGCTGTATGTGCAGGTGTCTCTTCCACAGTGACCGCTGTTCTGCGGGAGATGAGAGGACACACAGTCTTTGAATGTTACGGCAGCTGCAAATGCAGATTTGAGGTTGGGGAAATGAAGTGGGAATGTGTATATCTCTGTCCCAAGCCATTTTTAAAAACTAATGTAGATTCTTGCTTCAATTTTTAATCTCCAGTTCTCTGAAACTGCACCTTTGGCTGCCCTTTTACAAGTGCTTCTGAGTTTTTCAGCCTACCCTTCATCCCAGCTCTTTCCATTAAGCGTACACATCACAGTGTTTTCTCTTCCTTCTCTTTTTACAATAATAACGTTGATAATCTGTCACTTTCAGCTGTGATTATGTTGTCAACTAGGCTAGCAAATCTGTAAAATATCTAGAAATCCCTCGCTGGCTAAAACAATTTCTGTAGTGTTTCAGTCAGTACCCACGCTCTGGGAGTGTTGCCTGAGGCAATGGAAGTCCCGCTCTCCACAGGCCTGAATTAACATATGTACAGGGGGTTGTTTTTGTTTTGTTTTGTTTTGTTTTCTCTCTCTCCCAGTGGTCCCAGTTGGGCTTTAGGCTTAAACAATCTACAACTTTTTCCCCAGTGCTTCTGTACTATGTCATGCTGGAAGGCAAGCGGCAATGCATGATTAAAGTAGGAGCATTTAAAATGAGTAGTACCTACCCACAGGCTGTGCTGACAAACTCCTTTAATGGGGTTTTGTTCATGGAGGCTAAAAAAGAAAGGAATAGGCTGCAAGTGTTGGGTCTATAACGTAAAATTGTGGTTTGTATTGTCATGTGTTGTTATGTACTGGTATTTCAGAATGTCATTGACGAAGCTAGCAGTTTACAATAATGAAGTTTGGAAAAACAGTCTCATTTTCTTTCTTGTAGTCTTGTGCAAGAAAGCTGCTAAAATTTCAGAATGTCTGGGCAAATCCAAAGTCTAATCAGTGCCTTCCACCTGTTTTTGTTTAAATACTGTATTGCTCAGTAGAGTTTAGGCATATCACAGTATGTCTACCATGTAATGTTTAGATATCTTAATGAATAACTTAACTCTAAATAGTCTGCTTGTTCTGAGAAGTGAAGTTATTTTACCCTAAACAAAGACTGTATGTTGTTTCACCCAGAGGAACCAATTTATTTTCCTTTCCTGAGTCTGTTTTGAAATGTGGAAGTGCCCACAAGGCTCTTGTTGCTGTAAGCCGGTGCTGTCGCGGTGTCAGCTCTGCCTCTCTATGCAGCACTGCTTTTCTAAGGGCTGGGCTGGTAACGGGTTTGTGCAAAGTTTAGCCACTTTCCGAGGAAATACAAGTCAGAAGTGCAGCTTGTAGAGCCTTGCTGAAGTTGTGTGCTCTGGGGATTGTGTGAGAGTCTGAACCTTATGCTGGGAGGAAGATCAGCTGAGGAGTTGTTTCAGCTTCATACCTAGCAGACTTCTAGAAAAACTACGCTGGGGAAAAGCAGAACGGGAAAATCTATTCATGTCATCTTCTAGAGCAGCTGGAGTACAAGCATCCTTCAGTTTGTTAAAATCTTGAAGTGCATGTCATGAAACTGAAATTTTGACAGGGTGACGTTTTTCTTTGATTCATTCATTCTTTCATATGTATAGGAAGGCAAACGGTGAGATATTTATATATAAATAATAAAATAAATATATCAACATGTCATCTCGACAAGCCAATGACTTAGTAAAATTGCATAGGTATTAGCAAAGGTTCAAAGCCTATTTTTTATTTAATCAAGAGATCACAAAAATCATTGAATTTTGCAGGTAGCGGAAGAGTTAAAGATTAATGGCTTTAATTTGCCTTTTAATATAGCATTTCTCCAGTAAAAGCCTCAAGTATAAAACTCAAGTGAACCATGACCGTAAGGTTAATGGATTTTCATCAGCTGAATTTTATAAGTGTAGCAAATAATTATTTGTCATGGTCTTCATTTCAATTTGAAAATACCCTTAGGAGATTGCCATTTCTGTAGAGAAAAAAAATTATATTGATTTTGCTTCTAATGAATAATCTTTTTAGTAATTGTATGTGGTATGTTAGATCTCATGATCATCTACTCAGTGCATACATAGTTTTAGATAATTTTCACTGTCTTAGTCTGTTTCTACCCCTATTTATTGACTTTTGTTAGTGTCTCTAAATTAGTCTTCAAGGTCCTTGGGGTTGTGCTTTGGGAGGTGCTTATCATATTTTTATGGGATGATAGAAACAATTTATGGCTGGAACATTTTTTCATTGTCGTTCTGGAGGAGCTTCAGTCTATAATAGGTTAGTGTTCAGTTTTTCTGTAGTTGCATGTGATTGAAAAAACTCCATATTCTGCATTATTTTTTCTAAATCTATGTGTATTTGTTGTTGTCTTAACTCAAAACACAGTTGAAATAGGTTTATCATGTTTTTTTCCAGTATTATCACAGTATTTTGTTTACAGTAATTTTTATATTTCAATTATACTCAAAATTATTGTATGAAATAAATGTTTAGCAATGTGATTCATTCTAATAACTTGAGAGTTGTTACAGTAAACATTCAAAATTGATAATGTCACCTATAGAAACTCTTGTCTTACTATATGTGTTGTATATTATGTAATTCTTAAAGTATATATTCAGCATTGTAGCAGTAGTGTATAGCAATATCCAAAATACAGATCTGCAGTGTGACTGGCTTAATTATGGCTGTTCATGAGGCAGTCTCTAACACAGACTGTATATTTTGGTTTCTAAACTTGTCAGCGGTCTGTAGAAATACTTTAATGTTGCACGAATGCAACATTTTATATTTTAATTTCCCCCATTTTTGTGATGCATGCTCTATAAATTCTGTCTATTAAAAAACCAACAACTTCCTCTTCCTGAGGAATTTAAAAGCACAGCATGTTACAAGTTCTGCATATTAAAAAAAATGTAGAAGCAGAGATTTAAGTGCCACAACATTTGCAGACTTCAGCACAGAGAACTATGAGTGCAAGACCAGTCATCAGTTGTTTCTACTATTTCCTGAATTCCTAAATTAAAATCTTTGAGCTAGTATTCTGATTGCAGAATATAATCTTGAGGCAATTGCCTTGCCTGTGTTTCAGTTGAAATGGATCAGTCCACGTGTAGTACGAGCTTGGACTGTACAAGCCATTGCTCTGAACTTCCTGCATGCTTACGGCGAGCTCCTGGAAAGCTTTTGTGGCTCCCTGCCTTGGCTTGGGAAGTGGATGTTTATCATGAGTTAGTGCTGGTGTGAAGGACATGTTTTGTGGAAAAGCTGCCCAAATTTAGCTGATTCACAGATCTTTGAAAAGTCTCAGGTTAGATGCGTTCTGTAGATGACGCTGAGTGTGTGTTAGCTGTGGTCTGTGCTGAACCGCTGCAGCCCCGGGACGCAGGAGTTGCAGGGTTTCCCTGCAACGAGCACCCTCACCAGCGAGGTGCATGTAAGTGCCACAGGGAGCAATGCGGTGGCGTGATCCCGGAGGAGGAGGATGAGGAAGAGCCTGATGGAAAGCAGAGGAGAAAGGAGGCTAGAACCAAAGACAGGAAGAAAGAGGTGTGTTGTCACAAGAGCAGTGGGAACAGAGAAGTAGAGATGGAGATGTAGAAACTTGTCAAAGACTGGGAGAAGACAAGACAAGGCAGAAAACAGCGGGGGATTAGAAAACAAGAACTGGAGTTAGGAGCAATGGAGTGGCAGATAAGGTAGGATCAGGAGCAGCAGGGCTGAGCTGAAGTACTGGATAATACTGCTTAATGGCAGCAGAGTCTCTTTCTTTCTTTTTGATACCAGCAAATAATTTGGAAGCAGCTAGCACAGTATTTCTGACCCTCCTGTGTGCACAAATGAAGATGAGGACAGCCTATGGCTGTGCAGAGTATCGCATGCAAAAACAAAAGTAGGCGAAGTAGAGGGCAGAGAAGGGGACAACAGAAGTTAAGCTGGGGAGCGAGAGTCAGGAAGAGAACTGAAAAGAGGCATCTGTAACCAGGAGGAGAGAATATAGGAATAGGTTTGGGTTTAGAGAAACTACTAATAAAGGTCTGTACAGTAGTTTCAAAGGTCTCAGTCCTCCTGGTGGCTCATGCTGATGTCTTCCACATGGTGGAATTTAATTTGATTTAGAAAAGCCAGAAACTTAGAATGACCCATTAAAATAAACAATAGCAAAAAGAACAAAATGAGCATTTGTCTCATATTAATCAAGTTGCCAACGTAAGACTCGCAGGCATGAAATACCAAGTTAAGATGCATGATCAAGATGTATGTGCTAATGACACAGAAACATATGGTGCATAGTGAGGTCTAATAAGAAGACTAAAGCCTCCTTTACCCTAGAAATGTATGTCTGATATATATATATATATATATATGACTTGTTTTAGTATAAATACGAATTTAAATGACTCATTTCCCGCAGAGAAGCTTGTTTCATAGATCATCTCAGCAGAGTATCAGCTTTCATATTGTGCTATCCTTTGTATTTATGTCTTAAAGAAAATACTTCAAAAGGTTTAGAACTTTAAGTCTCTTCAGATGGCCCTAAGTATGCTTATGTGTTGGTTATATTCATTACTGTTGTCTAGAAAATAGACTCTTTTTCAAAATAATAGTCTGAGGGATTTTGTGTGCCTTCAGTTTTCCCAAATAGTTGAAGGACGAGGCTATGAAATCAGGGCCTCATGTCCTCTGCTGCCTAAGTTGCTTTCATGCACAGAAGCAGGCAGGGCCTTCCTTTCAAAGTAAGTTTTGTACTTTTTACAGTTATTATAATAATATTTGCCAAGACTGTTACTGAAAAGATTTGTAACCCCTTGGTATTATTGGGAGAAAAGTCAGTATTAGGGTCCTCTGGGGACTGGTGACTGCAAATTAGTTTTATTCAACATTTTCATTGGTTACGTAGGAAAAAAGAGCATGCAATGAAATCTGTGGTTTGTAACTGTTTTGGTGTAGTTAAATTCTGAACTGATGTGGAGGAACCCCAGAAAGATCTCATGAATCTAAGTGACCAGATTCAGAACTCGGTTTATATTCATAGAGCTTCTGAAACCTTGTGTATATATAAAAATAGATAAATAGAAAACATTGTATTTATTAGCTAAATGTAAGATAATCTGAAGAGGGGAAAAAAATCATCTAGACTGTATCTATATGCTGCTGAACTTGCAATTGGTCAATGCAGGGGACACTATCTTGGAGTCACCATTAACAGTTTGTGGAAATTGCTGTCTCAGTGCGCAGCGGCAGCTAGAAGGAAACAAACCTAATGTTGAGTGTCATGAGGAAGGTCCCTGAGAGCACAGTGGCACTGCTTTGCCCCCGTACCAAACTCGTACTTCACTGTGAAAACGTATAATTTCTGATCTTTCTCCAAGATCTGGATCCCAAACAAAAGATCAGTTTTGACTGCTGAAGCAGCTGGTTTGGGGAAAGGCTTTGCTATACCAGTAGGAGATAAGTCCCAGAGCCACTTCCACAGCAGATATAAATAAAGTTCATATATAACTGAATGGAGAAACTAAGATTATAAATGTAATTCTGCTATCGGTCCCCATGACCCAAACAAAACCAGGGTGTAAACCACTGAATTTGTCACAGGCAGTTTTAGGAAGGATGATGAGAGGAAAGACAGTCCCTATGAATAGGGGTGGATCATGATCTAGTTAAACTTGAGCAGGAATCTCATAATGCTGGTCTAAATTCACTCTGGTATTTTTTACATTTCAGTTCCTTCCTTCATGCAGCCCCAGGCCAGAGAGAAACACGAGGACAGTTTCTGCTAGGCTGGTATTAAAGACATTTAGGAGAATGTGATGTGCTATATTTTAATGCCAGTGCTACTGGCTCTCGTAAATCTAGCTGATCAAAAGAGTAAATTTCTTCAGCTGATCTCATATTAGATCTTTGGAATAGATCATAGAGGAGGTAAAACTTAGTTAGTGCCATCTAACTGAGCATAACAACAATAATTCTGTTGCTATATAGAGTAACATAACGTTTTCTCAAAAGCTTGTATTAAGATCAAGTCTCCTTAGACATACAACTGTCAATGAAGCATTTAATGACAGCAAAAGAGGGGGAACTGAAGGAACATGTTTATCTGATATAAATGTCCGTGTGATTTCCACTTAGGCGATCCAGCTAAGTCGAGACGGGCAGTATTTGCTTACCGGAGGGGACAACGGAGTCGTCATGGTCTGGCAGCTGTGGGACCTCAAGCAACTTTTTGCTTACCCTGGGTGTGATGCTGGAATCCGATCCATGGCCCTGTCGTACGACCAAAGGTTAGAGCAAAGTCTCACAAGAATTTCACAAACTGTGTTATTACAATTAAATTGTATTTTTTTTGTACTTCTGATTTTGATATTTCATGGAGCGTAAGATTCTGGTGATTATATTAAGAATTCTGCACTTAAATAATTTTCTTTCTAACATCATATTTAGACAGGAGGTTGGTCGTTGCCTCAGATTCTCGTGGCTATATTGATACACCTCTTTGGTGTGCTAATTCGCGTATCTGAACAGGAGGTGAGTCACTAACTAATCTGGTGTTGTACTTTTCTTAGGTGTATAATGACTGGCATGGCATCTGGGAGCATAGTGGTTTTCTACAATGATTTCAATCGCTGGCATCATGAATATCAAACCAGATACTGATCTTGAGACAGACCAAGATTAGCACTGATGTGGGCAACTGCTGTCAAAATGCAACTGAAGATAGCAAGCCTCCCTTGGTATCTTGTCGCAGCATTGTTCCTTATACATAGCTATATTACATCTGAATGTAACTTAAATTTGTGGGGAGAAGCAACCTATTTTTTAAAGTTAATTGCTATTTTTGTAGACCTTGCTTGACTTTTTTGGGGGAAGGGCAAAGAAGCAGAAAACTGGCTGCTGGGTTCTGTAGTTAAAAATCTATATTTTTAGTCATAATGAGAAGTCTATTTTGATTCACATATGAAAAGAAACCTAAAATAACGATGGTTAAAACTCACATTCTAGCTATATTATGAAGAAACAGATTTTCCATCTGAAGCTTTATGTATAACCTCGAAGAATATATGGTTTTACCATAATGGAAATGAATCATGATGTGTGGGGAATTTTAATCTGTATGATCTCTATTACACTTTGTCTCATATTTTCCAAATGATTGTACTACTTCAGCACTGAAGTTTCTGGGAATCAGTAGTAATATTTAAATTATGATTAATGTAATTTTAAACATTACAAAGAGTTGTTTCCATCAATTTTACTATTTGAGCATGTTTCTAGACCTAGACAATTAGTTCTTTTTTAGTTGAATGTTTTGTGCAGTTGAGAGAGAGAGAATCAGCAATGGAGTTTGTGTTACATCAAGTGTGAATCCTTCTAGTTTTTACCTGATAGCTCCTTTGAAGCACACCAAAATGTGGATTGTTCCTCAAAATCAGAAAGGCTGTTTGAAGAGTTTGGACTGGAATTAGCAACCCATACAGGCACGTATTTTTAAATAGGTGCAAGTACCAAAGCACACTTCTGCTGTTTGACTGTGAAAGCACTGAAGAGGCAGACGTGGCAGGCGCACAGCCTCTGCGCCACAGCAGAAGCACCTCACTTGCAGGCTGCTTTTCCGTTTTTTCCCCCAGACTCGCCCCTACAATACTGTAGCACATACGTACTTCTTTTCTGTGTATGGCACAAAATCTTTTATATTTTGCTATCACCAAATCCCGTCCAATCATGTTAAATTATCTTTCTCGTAGGAAATGAAAAACAATTTATACTAAGGAACAGTAAGTTATTTTGGTGTTGCACAAATCTACTTTTCTACAAGATTGCTGTGCAGAATTCTGTGAAAACATTAGTGAAAAGAACTGTTGTTGTTTTGTAAGTCTGTATTGCATAAAAATCTTCTTTGTATGTTGTGAGCTCTCTGACTTGAAATTTGCATTCCTTATCTGTATCAATGCATACATTTCACGAGCTGCCTCCTAGAGCAGTTCCTGGTTTTCTAAGCATTTAACTACTATCTCTTTAAGTAAAGATTTGGAATGAGAAAATTCAGTTTAAGTGAAGAAATTAAATAAAATGGCATTTGTAATTGAGAGCTTCAGCGGAGTGTACTGGGTTCTTGTGATTCGATGCATCTTCAGCCTGGAGAAAGTAGCTGCTCTCCTGGATGCATCGAGAAGTATTCTTGGTGTTCAGGCAACCGTGGCCGAGTTTCCTGTGCTGTGTCCGCCGTCTCGGTGCTGCTACGGGCTCTGCTGCCGTGGGCGTCCCCGGCGCGTGGACGTCGGGCGTTGAGGCGCCAACCTGCCCCGAGCAGATGGAGCTCGAGAAGCGGCAGCTGCTGCGGCCCGGCCGCCGGCGCCTTTCTTCTGCCCGCCCCGTGCTCGGAGGGAGAGCTGGTGAACGTGGCCGCTCGCGCTTCCTGCCGGCTTGGTAAGTCCAGGCGGACGTTTTGCTCGCTGGGGTTTATGGCCGGCGCTCTGCAAAGGGCCGTTGGCGAGTGCCGCGGCGGCCGAGCCGTCGGGGCTGGCCGGGAAGCGGCCCCGCGTTT
Organism: Rhea pennata; assembly: GCF_028389875.1. Taxonomy (NCBI): domain Eukaryota; kingdom Metazoa; phylum Chordata; class Aves; order Rheiformes; family Rheidae; genus Rhea; species Rhea pennata. The sequence continues at coordinate 48,168,934 of NC_084666.1, forward strand.
GCGGCTCCGAGCGCTGCGGCGCCGGCGGGGCGATACGGTGCGCGCGGAGCCGCGTTTTCTCCGGGGGAGGCTGGCGCTGCTGAGAGAGGCTGCGGCTTTCCGTGTGCGTTAGGAGCTGTGAGAGGGACCCGTGCGACTGCCGTCCCCTTAGCTTGCGCTGTAACGGAGGTCAAAAGAAATAAAAGGCAACTACGAAACCGGCTGCGTCCTGGCTGTGCAAAACCAGCGTCGGGCCAGTCGGTGGGTGCTGAAACCAGTGCGACCTCTGCAACGTAGGGGTGAATCTGGCAGTGAGTCACCCCGCAGGTTTCCTGCGTGACACTGAGTTAGCCAGGATCCAGGCCAGTGTCCGCGTTGTAGAACCAGCCTGGGGACTTTGGTAAGCTGATACGTGCAATGGTGCACGTCGGTGTTTATGTGTCATAGTTTAAGGCTGCTCTGTAAAAGCTCTGGATGAAAAACTGTAGGAAATGGTCTCTGATTTTGTTTAGGTTTACGGAAATCTAACTGCTGTAACCAAATCCCTGCAATTTTAAGGCTGATGGTCTTGGCGGGGGGGGGTATTAGAAAACATGCAGCCAAACTTGAAAGAACAAATTTTAACCTGTATTTGTAAGAAGTTTATTTTTAGTGGAGTTTTGGTATTATAGAGGACTAGAGAATGTAAACATTTTATGACTGTTTATAAAAACACTCTTTATGCAAAACCTTTTCATGACTTTTTATACAATGAAATTAAGGGAAATTCAACTGTATTCTATTACGTGTTGTTCTGTTGTATTCTGTGATTCTTGTAGAATGGTTTGAGACACAAAATCAGAAATGCGAAGAGAACTGTGTATTTAGTAAAATATGAAATTCTATGCAAATCCATACGTTGAACTTCCTCAGTAGTCAACTAACGAAGGCGTTCAGCTGGGATCCAGGCTGCGTTGCGGGCGGCAGGAGGCGGCGGCTTTTGGCACGTGGTGCTTGCTGCCTGCTGAACGTGCAGAGACCTTTGTGGCTGTGTGAGAGAGGGCTGCGTTCAGGGGAGCGCCAACATCTCCTGGAGAGCGAATGAGACCGAGCAGGGACGATGGTCCTAACGCGATGGTTTAGCAATAATATAAATGAGTCTGTGTACAGCTGTGTTTGCAGGTTGCTCTGTTTTTTTTTTTTTTTTTTTTTTTTTTTGCCTTTTCTCTAGTGTACCCGGTGTGCTGTGTTGATCCTTCTTCACACAAGCCCTGGTGGCTGCAAAAGCAAAACGTGAACCTTCTGAACTGCCTGCAGAGCAGTAGAACCAGTCTCTTCTTAAGTACACTGTTTGTTACTGAAATGTAAACTTTAGTATTTTAAAGTAATTGGGAAACATTTTGGGGTGAAGGGAATAGTTGCAGGTACTTCCTGATGAAGTTCTGCTTCTCTGAAAACTGCATCTCGCATCGGTCTCGCTCTGTGGCCTCCGCTTCCGAACGGGAGCCAGGCGCGCAGAAGTTGAAATGCTGTTTTGAAAAAAATCAAGAAGAGAAGCAGCAGTTTGGAAAACGCTTTCCTTCTCAGTGGACGTTTGCTTGGCAGCTTGGTTCTTCAGTCACTGCCCAGGTAATTTTTACAATGCTGATTTAGTATTTTAAAAAATAAAAATAAAAAAAAATCCCACGAATGCTGCCCTTCCCCCTGCTAAAAAAGCTCAAAAAAAGACACCAAAATCTCCTGCTCTCCCTTTGGCCCCTCAAAATTATAAAAACAATTTTGGTTTGGTTTGCAAGTCCTGAGTGAGTTAGTGCCCTCAGAGATTCATGGAGGCACCGTTATCTTCTCCCGTCTGCCCTGGCTTTCCCCTTGTTGGTTCAGCTCCTGGTGACAAGGGCTCCTGCCAGCTGAATTGTTTTGTTTTAAATCGAAACAGCCCAGCAAAGACCTATTTGTGTGCATGTTATAAACAGCATTTGAAAATCACTCCCATGATCAATAGAAGTAATCTCTCAGTTTCCTGCCAAATTAATACTAGAATTAAGTATTGAAACTGATTTCAGTAGCAATGTGAGATTATTTGTGTTAGATTATTAGTTTTGTGCATTTCTGTTGCATTGCAACTGCCATCTGAATGTAGCTTGGAAGAAATCATGAGTAAGCAAGAAATGTAATTTCCCCTTTTCAAACTGTTAAAAACGAGGATGATGAGTAAACATGCATGTTTACATAAAAGTAAATGATTAGTCCCATAATTTTACATCATTACAGTGTATCTCTTGGGTTACTAAAGTACCAAACTTGGAGTCAGTGCGCTAATTAGACCAGTGACTACTGGGAGGAGAGGTATGAAAATCAAGATTAAATGAGGATTCTTAAATCAAAATCTCCTGCTTATCTAAGAAACTGACTGGTTCGTCCTAACTGAAACCATCAGAACTGTTTTGTGAACAAGAAGTTTTCAGTGCATGGGAGCTTTGAACCTTTTTGCTGAGGGTACAGACATCAGAATATAAGTTGATGCTTTCTATCTGGCCTAATTTTTTATTTCCAATAGGTTGGGAAAACAGCAGAGATCAGAAAGCGCAACTGGTTCTCGTCGTCTTGAGATCCGCCTGGGTGCTGGAGTTCCTTCCTTTCGCCTGTGCCCTCCAGGCTGCCGTGGGAGGCGTCTTGTGCCGGCTGGAAGATGCCTGATGGTAACTTTTCCTGCTTTTTTTGTGAGCCTCTCTTTCACATACAATCAGTAAGATCTTTAAACATAAAGCAAGAAAAATGGCTGCGGACGTTACTTTTGGAAGGTGCCGTTGTTACTGTAGCCCTCTCACTGCATACCTGAATCCTAAAAAAACCTCTATTTTTTGGGAAATTAATAATGTCCTAGAATACCAGCTTTCTTGAATTAAGGAAGTGATCTTCCCCAGCTCAAACCCTGCCTCGTGCTTCTCCTTTCCAAGGTTCGCTCTGGAGCAGCAGCAGAGTTTCAGCTCTCGGGCTGTGTCATCTCTCGCTGCGTGCTCTCACTCCTCAATACAGCAGAACTACGCACAAACCTGCGCTTTAGCTCGTCATCCTTCCCCTGCATTCACTTTGCACCTTGCCTCTCTCCCTCTTTTGCTACCTGATGGTGTATTCCTTCAGAACATTGGATCGTAAGTGCTTTTTATTTCTGCACAGTCTCTTTGATACGATTGCAAGACAGGCCTACGGGAAAAGGTAGCCTATATTTTTCTTTGCAAGGGAGCCATAAACGGGTTTCCACTTGATAATGAAGAAAAGATTCAACCTTTCATTATTTTTCTGTTCTAAATGCACGAATTTATTTAAGATCTGCTTATCCATCTACTGCAGGAACCTCAGCAAGTATAGACAGAATCCATAACAAAGGTTTTTCAGCTTTTCTGTTCTAGAAATACTGCCTTTTCTGGTATTACAAAGGCACTATACCCATTTTGTATTCTTTCTTGTTTTCTACACTTCTGGTTTTGTTTGTTCTTTTTTTCTTTCTGTATATAAGAACAGTCAATGTTAGTCTCTTCACTCTGCAACCAGAGCTTCTCTTTGATACTATTATTGCTGGGGTGTTTCTCTTGTATGTTCACCTGTTAAGAGTGACTGGAGAATTTTTATAACCAATACAGAAATATTTCTGAGATCCTTACAAGGAAGATGTAGTCACCAATGATAGAAAACTCTGACTGTAAAATGGAATTTGTGGAATCTGAATGGGAGCAGAAGTGCCCTGTAAGGGGTAAGGCTTGCTTCCGGAGCCATAGGAAAGGTCTGATCAGGCAAGATACTAGTGCCTAGGATGCTCCAGTGCACTAGAAAAGCAGGAAGGGATGAAAGGGAAAACCCGGAGTAAGAGGTAAGTGAAAAATACATTTCCTACCTCTATTACAGATACAATCGTGCAATAGAAGAAAAAATACCCTAGAATCTGTTAATTTTAGTCACTGCTTTGTCCTGGCTTCTGTTCCATGAGTGTTGAGTGGAGACGGGGAGGGAAGCAAGTCTGCATCTAAAACCAAAAGCTCTCTGCTTAGTGAAGTCGTCCCAAGTAGGATTTACTGACCCACTAAAATATTCTTACTGACCAGCTGTAAGTACAAGCCAGTGCTGAATGACAGTGACAACATCACAAAACACATTCCATCTTCATGTAGACTGACAGTTACTGTAATTAATTCTGCAAACCCAAGGACGGGCAAGAATCTTGATGGGAATCTCAGTGAACTACGCTGATTTAAAGCAGAGATTTCATAGCTAGAAATGTATGAACTGGACCTATTTGAATATATTAACAAGTAGTCAAGTTCAAAAGAGCCAAAAAAGGCAAGAGACTTCAAAAAGAAAAAATTTTTTTTGAAGTAGACATGGTAGCAGTTGTGCTGTCACTGCTGAGTATTTGAAAAACTAGCATTTCATAAATAGTTATCAAAATAGCAAGTATTTTTGAGCTGGTTTTACAAACCGCAAAAGGTGACAGTCCTTTCTAGACAACAGTGTAACTGGAGTTTACAGTTTCTATAGTTGTTTGTCTTCCCCTTTGTATCAGATGATAGCTTTGTTTTAAAACTTTCATACTTTCACTTTCTTCTACCAAATGATGGCGCTAGAAAGAGAGGAGGATTACAGGAAAGTGCAATAGGTCAACAAACCAAACAATCCTTATGAGCCTTCATTGTTTCATTTTTTAACCAATTAATTTCTTTTTTTAATAGATGCTAAACTGTGATACTTTCTGCAGCACGAAGGTACAGTACTTCTTCCTCTATGCAATACCACAGAAATCACCTTGTTTGATGATAATTGGAGCTAATCTTAAGGTATCTATCTCACACTTCTTGCTACAAGAGCCATGAGGGCCTAGAATAATAACCTAGTTTTTAAGAATGGAAAAGATTAAATATGGCATCCCAGGCTCAGGTTGGATTAACAAAAGTATGTCAGGTGTTCCTCACCAAACACACCATCTGTGCACCTAGAAAATTAACGTCTATAGAATTAAATTAAGGCATAGAGAAGATACAGCTTTTCTAATGCCATACACAGAGTTAAAAGTTTGCCTAGATATCCCAGGCACTGTGTATTGTCCACATGAGCATACGGCCAGCTCATATTGCCATACTGTCACTATTTTTAAGCAGGTGTTTTGGTATCGTCTACTGCCCACTTCTGCTCCATGAGTGAAAATACTTGTCTATGACTGTTTAGATGTTGATCAGTCATAAACATAGCAACGTGAGTTTAGAATAAATATGCATCTGAACCCTGTTCTTCCACAAACAATACTTTAGAACTACTGGCTGCTGTTTATAATCAAATTCTCATCCTTTCTTTTATGTAGTTTATATATATATATATATATATATACACACACACATATATATATGTGTATATATGTGTGTGTGTGTATAGATATATAATCAGTTTTGTGGAACACAACCTGTTAGGTATTTCTGCTAATCCGTCAGTTTATTAATGGAAATTGCCTGTAAAATAAATATCTAGGCCTTGCACAGCTGAATATGCAGACTCTTAGAACAAACAAAATCCAAAATAACCCAGTGTTCATTGCTTCTACTGTTGCTTCATCCTTACTAATCTCCCATTCAGTTTCCTGCGATGGTCCTCTGTTAGGGGTTGCCTTTCTGTGCTGGAGGTGGTGGGTTAGTCTATACTCTCTAAATTAACCATCCTCTCTTTAGCTTACTCTCAAATTCTCAAATATTTATTTATGGAATTTACCAATTGTAAACACATTGCTAGCTATTGGGGGGTCTTACTAGCTTCTGTTCTGAGTAAGGGTAGAGTGTTATCTTCATATTTTTGCACTGTGCAAAAATATAAACATAAATAATCTCTTATACCAAGGCCATCCCCATATTCTCCAACCTGTATCAACATTAATTCATGATGACTTGTAACATGGATCTTTCTTTGTTTCTGGTCTAGCTACACCTCTTGCTGATATATTTTTAATACCTCTAATACCTTTTAATACCTTACTATTTTTTTTTTTGGTAAATGTGCCTGTAACTCTTTTAGTTGTATCATGACCTTAAGTTAGCACGTCTTGCTCTTTAATCCCATTTTCAAAAGTAAAGCACTTACTTACTTACTTACTTACTTAACTTACTATGTTCGGTTGTAATACCTTTGTCTCCTATAGAAGTCAATGAACTCTAAAAGGTTACAAGGACATCAGATGATTGTTCTTTTATGAAATGTTTTTGCTAGCTACCTATCTATTCAGTCTTTCAAGAAAAAAATGAGACACTTACTTACTTACTTACTTTCACTGACAAAATGAGTGAGTTCTCATAGAAATAAATGACGTTCTTTTAATGAAGAAAGTTTATTGCAGGTCTTTCTTTTACAATTCTAGTAGAAAGTATACCTAAGAAAGACAATGAACTATGACAAATTTGTAAGAATGAGCAAAGGATGAGTAAGCTGAATACATACAATATTGAACTAAGCAATATGATAAAAACCTCACCTATCCTTTACTACAGATTAAGGTAACTCTTCCCCAATCCTTGTTTCCAGTGCCTGCACCAGGTGAATAGGGGATAGCACTGACAGACCTTGGAGAGCTGCTGATGGTGGCTAGTTGTAGTAGCTCCTCCGTCAGCTCACCCTAGAACTAAGGAATTGCTCCATCCATCCTAGGTTAGATAACCTGCAGCAGCCTTTCCATAGTAGCTTATCCAGTAGGTAGTCTGGCTCCGGAGAAAGGTGTGGATGGGACTTGTGGGAAGGAAGAAAAGGACTAGAACAAAAAAGGCTTCCCTGACCGCAGTCCGCTTTACAAGTAAGTATCCAGTGTTCATGTTTACATCCGAAGTCAATTTATTTAAATTCGTATTATCTATGCTACCCTGCAGCCTACAATTCTGATAACAAACTTGATGATACAAAAAGGATTATCCCTCCCTCTATCTCCAGTGCTTGTCCCATGATATTTTACAGTTAGTCCACTAAGAAGATTCTTCATGAGAAGTTGCCTCCTCAGGTTCAGTAGAAACTTGACTGAAAATAGAGGCATTGGAACAGCAGGTGAATGCAAGTTACTTTCCCTTGTCTTCCTCTCCTGCTTTTCTGAGCATCCTCATCAGAAGAGCGCAACAGGGTCTGTTTGCGGAAGTGAGGCCTGGTAACAGCTCCCCATTCTCAAATACTTCTAGAAAAATATGGTTAGCTACACAGTAAGTTAGTCTACTTAGAGCCCAAGGCTGTGTGAAATGCAGGAAATTAAACTAACACAGATAACTTTGAAAAAAAAAAGTCATCATCTAAAAATACCAGAATCTTTCCCCTACTGCTGTTCTCTAGACAGGGGCAAAGAGCACTTACTTAAACACAGGTTCACTCGCCCACTACTACAAGTTCATGACAGCCTGCCTTGGCCTCGCCACAAGAGGGTGCAAGCAAACTGAAAACAAACTGTTGCGAAGTAAGAGAAACTGTGAGGACAGCGCAGGGAGCTTCAGTTGGATTTGGTTTGGTCAGTCCTACACATCAGGCTGAGCCCCAGCAAACTCGGGACATGCTGGGGCAGGGAGTGCGGGGGAGCTGCCTGGTGCGGCAGCGGCAGGGGTGAGGGCCTGGGCCCCAGCCGCGCGGGGATCATCGGCTGCAGCAGCAATTGCAGAGGTTTGCTCCAGTCCAGCTCTACCAGAGTCCTGACAGCGCTTGCTGCAGAAAATTTGACTCTCTTTATCTAGAGCTGTGTTCTAAAACAAAAAAAACAAGGCAAAACATAAAAAGAACAGTTAAATCAAAGCCCTGTGTACTTCAGGCATAGGACAATATCTACAAGACATTGAGTGCATGCGTTAGAGCCAGAAAAAAGGAGAAATAACATTAGAAATCATATATAACTAGGTTTTTGTGGTGCTGATTTTGGAAAAAATCTAAGGAAAAGTTATCTTCCAGATATACTTTAGCCATAATTTACAATTTTGCCTTGCAAGTCTGATGTGGAAAAGAGATGACACAAATGGTTACAGTGTGGTCTGAACTGTTCGTATTAATTATTACAAAGATTTATGTGCCTCTGTGTTCATAAACATACTTGCTCATGTGATACCACATTTTCATATAAAAATAATGCATGTTTCTGCTTAAAAAAACCCGAAACATATACAAACATGAGGAAATGCAACACACAGATTTGTCTGCTTTTGAAGAGAATTGAGAGAAACCTAGGGAATTATTTTTCTATTTTAAATTAGAAGCCTTTACTGCTTATTGTTGAGAGAGGGCAAATAACTCTCTTGAAGTTGACAATACAGTAGCAAAAATGTGTATTTTTGATTACTAAAAACATAAGTATTTAACAGAATGGACTAGTGGGTTAGAAGGGAAATAACTGAGAACTTACTTACTTACTTCACTTCATAGTACAGTCCTGAAGCACTTGCTACTTGAACTTCTAGAGCATGTGGTGTATCATCTGCCAAAGCAGGTGACTTTCATACTTTCACGCTTTTGATTGCTCAGGACTCTCTTTTCTAATGTGAAAATTTCTGTGTATTTTTAGTGGAATTTGGCTAATAAACCTTTCACTAAAAAGTACACAGTCTCAGATACTGAAACAATTTGCTGATTCAATTTAAATTCAGCATGCACTTTTTTCAGATGAAGTTTTTAGCACTAAAGTCAGCAAGGAGATGGCAGAAATGGGATAACTACCATCTTCTCCAAACTGATCATACAGCTTCGTAGTAACACTTGCTTCATTATGGGATACCTAAATTCAATTTTTGCTTTTACTGACTTGGCAAAGAGAGATAGTTCAGTATCTACCTCCAAGGTCTCAAGTAGAAGACTTCTACAGTATACAGGTGTAGGAAGGGTAGGTTGTTCTGGAATCAGTCTTGGAACTCTCCTGTTGAAGCTGTTCTACCACCTTGTGTAACAATTTAAACTTACTAAAACAAAAAAATAGAGCCAGTTACTCCATTCTCCCCTGCTGATGAACATGCCCTTTCCCACTGACAATTCCCTCTGGAATTGAGCAGTTGCTACAATGTAGAACACAGGCAGTGGAAGACACTGATCACGCTGGATTTCCCTAAAGATCAGTGAATGCAAGTGTTGTTTTGGATCAAGGACAACAGGGCTCCTCCTACACCTGCTTCCTATCTATCAAAATGGTGCTGCCAAGACCTCGCCTCCCTCTATTTTTCAGATTTAACTCTGTTGTGGTTTGTTAACTCTGTGTTTTGTGCGTAGGTCACCGACACTACGACGTGGGACTCTAGCATTAAGTACAGATGTGGCTGTATGCTGGGAAAGGGAGGCAGCAAGCAACAAGGGGCCCCCGCTCCCCAAGCCTTACTGCCTGGCCTTTTAAGACTACAGTACTGAGGATTAGACCCCAAAAAGCCTAAGTAAGTATACTGAATTTAGGATATATTTTTTTTTCCAGTTAGGACAAAAGATAGTATACTACATGCATACAAGTACAGGAGAAAATTCAATGGTTTACATTTGAAGTCTCTGCTACAAAGGATATACTTCGCAGAGGAACTGTACCTAGGCTCCTGAGATTAGCTGTGATGTGCAGTAGTTTCACGGTTATCGATGTAGCTAAATTAGCAGGTTTGCATGTCCTTGTTCATTCACTTGCTAGAGAAAGAATTGTGAAGAAACAGATTCCTGCTATTTCTGTGGCAGGCTACGTTACTGCACAACGGAAAGAAAATGCTTTCACCGTTCACACTGAATGTGATGTTTCTCATGTGCTCTCCTCACAGCAGCCTCCGCTGATACTCATTCCTTGCATGCAGCAAGACAAACTATGCAATGTGATTTAGGATTTTTTTTCTTTCTTTTCTTTTTTTTTCTTTCTTTCCTTCTTTCTTTTCTTCTTTTTTTTTTTTTTTAAGAATGAGTTAGGAGGTTTAATCAAATGTTTCACTGTTCCTAAGGAGGAACGTTTTTTTTTTATTATTATTATTAATTTAGGACTGATTAACTTTTGAGTAGCTCTGTGATACACATACTAGTTTCTGCTTCATAAAGTCGATCTTTTCACTTGTCATGCAATTCTACATTTCGTTAGTTTGGGCTATTGTCTGTGTCACATTCACAAGGAGTGTACACCGGTTGTCAGACTCTCTGAACCTGGGTATCTAATGTTTTAGCTTTGCAGAGTGAACAGCAGCAGATGTGTACTTTTTGTAATTCCTTTGAGAGATTGTAAGATACACACCGGCATAAAATAATTCTTGTGGCAATAGACCAAAATATGTTTGGGGAAGCAAAAAATAACTAGTATGTTAACATTACCTTAGAAAGTTTCAAACATGCATCACTAATACAAGGAACTTTTTCAAGTGTTTAAAGGATTTTCTTTTTCTGTTCTCATGTGGCTGTAAAGCTCTTTCTTTCCATTTCAGACTGGCCGAGTTATTTCTCCTTTCGATAAACAGAACTCTTCTTTCTTTGTGCAGCAGAACAAAGCATTGCAGTTAGTACGTACCATTGCCTTGGACCTACTCAGAGGAAAGCAATGCAGGCATTGGGGAAGGAGGAAAAGGAAGAAAGCAAGGGACAGAAACTAGACTTACTTTAAGCAGAACCAACACCATTGCAACAAATTTAGATTTACAGAACATTTTTAAATTCAGTTAAAAAAAAAAAATCAGTTATGACTTTACAGCAACATGCTTTTAGGAGCAGTAGTTTCCTGTGTAAAAACACTGAAGTAGATATGTGCAGTTTTACTTATCTGCCACATGATGGTATTATCTATCATCAGCATAAGCCAGATCACAATATTTGAATGAATTAATTAATGCTAAAAGTAATTTAAAAATATTCCTCCTTGAGTAAAAATGAGGGTGAAATGATACAGCAATGCACTGCCATACATGGGAATTACAATACTGTGCTTTCTAAATCTGAACTTTTCTTAAAACAATGAGCTCTACTACAAGTGTAGAACTTGTTAACATAACTAAATTTCAATGTCCTAGATAAACCAGGGCAAGAACAGCAAACTGGGGACCTAACCCTCATTATTTTACACAGTTCCGAGCAAGGAGTTAATTTTTCCTTCAGCAATAACTGGAAGCTGCATTCAGAACCAAATAGCTGTATGTTTTCCAACCTTTCATACCTGTTAGAAGGAAGTAAGGAAGGAAAAGGAAAAATTAAAATAAAACTTAGTTTTAATGAGATGTACTTGACTGGCTGAAGGGATGGCAGTAGCTAACAGAAAAAAAACCCACACTAGTAAGAAGCCAGAAGCTTTATCGTGTCAGAGATTTGAGATAAGCTTAAGTGGCATGCAAGTTGGAGAGGGGCTGAGAGTTAGAATTAAAATTGCTCTTATTACATATACTGTATTTTATACCAGGTTTCAGCTTCAGGCTTATCCATAGTCTCAACAGTATAAAGAATGAAGCTCTGAAGTCCCTCTCAAACTCTCAAGTCAAACTGTCAAATGAAATGTAAACAACAGCATCAACCTGAAATCAATCTTCTGACTTCTTTTCTGCTACCATTCTTTCTACTTTGAAATCTTGTGCCTATTTAGTTCACATGCGCTGTTCATGTATATGTATTTGCAAAAGCATATATACATATGCAGAAACATCTAAATTTACCTTCTTTTAGATGACAACAACAACTCTTTGTTAACATTAGTGGGCTGCACTTGGAGAGTACTGAATGCTATATGCTATGTGATAGTTCGATCTCTATAACTGCTGCATATTCTGTGCAGAAGTGACTGAACATTTACAAGTGCATTGCTTAGTACTGATAATAGTGAAGTCAACTTCATTTCGTCTACTGTGGTTCACATATCTGTCTGTCTTCTGGAATTATTGTTTAAATAAGTAAGTTCAACTATAGTCCATCAGGATTCCTTCACACGTTTTGAAGGATGTTTCCCATCAGGAAACAAATAAAACATAGCAGAGGTTACACTGGAAAAAACACGGTAAGCAACACTATGAAAAAAAATTCAGATTGTGAGTCTGTTTACCCACAAGCATAGTGTTAGACAACAGATCAAATAATCCAGATTGAATAATGTGGGGGAAGAGGGGAAGATCTTAAAACTAGATAATTATTACCATTCAAATTACAGTTTTTATAATGAAGGATTTCAAATGGTTAATAAGCTTCATTTCACCATATAACTAACTACTTAGTGTTTATAGGTATCTGAAAGCTTGTTTTTATAGCTTAGCTGGAACACTGTGGTAGACTTGGTTGCTCTTGAGCAGTGATGGCACAATGCGCACTATACACCGATAAGGACGAGAATTAGAGACTGTTCTAGCTTTGGTTTTGCTATTCTTGCACTAAACATGCTCATAGAACGCTGTTAGGAAAATATGCGAAGTATAGTATCAGTATAGGAAAGTACTGATTTCTCTTACCATGATGACAGAAACTCCAGCAGATGTGGTGTTTTGCTTGGGCAGGGTACTGTTAAAGTGCTGCTTCAGTTTACCTGTTACTTCAGCTTGCATATTATTCTCCTGGGATGCATCATCCTATTTAAGAATATATACAATATTCAGGTTAGAAGAAAAAGAAACCCTATGCTTGAAAATAAAACAAAGAAAAGGCTTTCAGTTATCCTGTGGTGCTTTCTTCTTTTTAGTTTGAATTAAGTGTTCAGATAAGCAGCCTGAAAACGAACGCCCTTTGCTAGGTAAGATACGGTTCAGGTGGGTTAAGACAAACTGCAGGGGAAAGGAGCTTAGCCACCACTGTGTTCTGCACGACCTTCTGTTTCTTAAAATGCCATGTGACATGCATACTTTCAATCCATCTTATTTGACCCATTAAATGTAATGCCACAAGTTTAATCCACGCATAACTATCATGTTGCAAACAAAAAGTGTAATTGTTATTTGGCTTTACTTAGTTATCAGCATTTTAAATGGCCCACCATGTCCCAGAAGTGTGGAAACACTATCCAGCACTATCAACATGTTTGAGAGGAGCACAGAAACACACTCATTACAGTTGTCTTATTTTAAGAGAACTCCACAAGATCTTATTCAGACCCTCTTAAAATGAGCGTGGAAATACATACTAGCTACTTACATGTAAACCTAATATTAATCAACAATAAACTGATTTTCAATTGATAAGCAATCATGCACTTCAGCTTTTCCCATTGCTATTGTCAGAAAGTGAAGCACATTTTTCTCAGCTTTTTCTGACAAAAGCTGAAGCTATCAGCTTAATGTTCATGGCAAAACCACCATTTTAAATTACATACTTTTTATTTGGTTATTATTTTGTTCCTCTTGTGAAGCTTGGAGCGCTCCAAAAAACCAGGCCATTGTAATTTGTTTTAAGTAGCACTGCAGCAGGTAAGATGCCAACCTGCACAATAGTGCTTCCACATACATAGTTTGAAATGATTGTTTCCTGGGCTGAATTTGAAAGAATGAAAAAGGTGCTCAAGTTGCACATTTGCCTGTCATGTCATGTTTAAAAAGCAGGTTTCTAGCCACTCCTAGTACCTTCCCATCCTGGCCAGCAGTGTTTCAGAGCACAGAGCAGCTGACCATCTCTTCCTGTAGTACGCGGGATGAGAAGTACACCATGCTAAGCTGTGTTTTTCCAGATAGTATTTTTGCTATAGATTTTCTCCATTCCCTTATTTAAGTAGGGTTTTGACATTTCAGCTTCAGTTGTTTTGAGAAAAGCTTTCAATAACCACAAGGGATCAGCTGAAGCTAGAATTTCAGACCATTGCAATTCTCTTTTCTGTGGAAACAGAACTAGTGGATCAATAAACAGAAATGGATGCAATAGAATTGTATTACCGCTTCTGAGAACTACATTGTAATGCTAATGTTTACAGGTTTAATTTCAAAGTAGAGAAAAGTAAAATGTAATTTACTCACTGACACCCAGGGATGGCTTAGTATCTGGGCTGCTGTGTATCGGGCTTCAGCATTCACATGTAGCATCAGGCTAATTAACTCCTAAAAATAAGAAGAGTTTCAGGAGAGTGGGGAAGGACATTCAAATGGAAAAGAGACTTTTTTTTTTTTTTTTTTTTTTTGGCCTTCACTGAGCTCTTCTAGCAACCACTATCAAATTTTCGTACCAGCTAGGTGAAAAATCAACATGCACTCATACCAGAACGCCAGTGTGACTTCAGTTGGACCAAATATTTGCCCTTAGGTTTTACAGTATGATAGACAGTATATGCCATATCAAGTTCCTTATTGTACTCGTGTTTCACTAAGTCTTCTGAAACCCTATGAAAAGGAAGTGTTCCAAACATCTGCTATAACGTCACAGGATGTTCTCTGTGTAATCGTGCAAGTGATGAGATCTAAAACAAACCTGGAACAGACAAGATCCTCTCCAGGCAGTGTTCATGCAGATGATCACAGTGCATTAAGGGTATAAAAATAGATGCAAAAGAGCTCTTGTAGTTTTAGAAATTCAAGAAACTGCTTAAATTATTTGAAAACTATTTTCCTTTATGATGTGTTGCTCCAGAAGAATACTCATTTCACTAGCTAAGAATTGACTGGTATAGCAATAAGCAGATAGGAAAAAGTGCTTAGTTTCAAGTAAATGTTTAAATCCCAACAGATGTTTCACTGGAGAGTGGCTTTTGTCACATTTTGGAAGCACTACAGCAGATATCCTCAGTTTCACTGAATACTTCCTTGGCCCTTCTGTTAATGATGTGACTAGACTGCCTTGAGATATGGTGAACATTAAGAGGTCACTGATGCAAAGCAGTCACTGAAGTTTGGATTATACTTTCTTTACATGTTTATTCATTGAAGTTTCTTGCCTTTATGGCAGCAAACCTGCTGGCAACTGCCAACTAATTTGTTGGTGAACCTCATGGTTCTACAAGCCTATAAAGACAGACCAGTATTTCCCTCTGCCAACTGAGCAATTTCCTGTGACTAGAGCTGAATTCCTCCAGCTGAAGATCCTTTTATCACCGCCCCCCAAACTGTCAAATTCCATATTCTTAATAAAGGTATTTCATGGCAATTGTTCGCCTCTTCAGTTCTGGAAAACACCTTTTTCAAATGGATAATTGCATTGGTAACTGAGCGGTTTCTAGACCAGCAAAGTTACAGTCTGTGCAAGTTTGAAGGAAAAGGTTACCTCTCTGATCAAGAATGAGACACACTAGTCTTGTCTGTTCAGAATGTAAATCTGGAAGAGTGCAAGATGGCCGGTGCCTGGGAAAGTAAGTTTGGCAAATAGATACATTTGCTCTGTTTTCAGGTAACTGCCATTGGAAAACTCAAAGTAATGCAGCTTCTCATTGGCTGGATAACAAATGCTTGTTCTAACCTTCACTTACTAGTGAAAAGATCCTTGGAAAAATTGTTCAGAGGACATTACTGAGTTAACTTGTGAAGTAAGGCTTAAAATTTTGAGTTTGTAAGGGCAAAGATTCCATCATTTTAAGCACAAAGGGTGTTGCTGATAATATAAGAACTATGGCAATCAAGTTCTTGGAAGTTCTAGTTGGCTGAAGAGTGGAATTAGAATAAATAAGGTCCATTACGTTCATTCCACATGGCAACAATTTTTTCTTTTAAAAGAGTGATAGGAGGGAAAATTCAGAGAGACACTTATTTTACAATTGTAGCATTGAATTTACTTACTTACTGTAACAGTCCACCATTAAGTAAACTGAATAATGTGATTGATATTCTCTGGATTCAAATGACATTCTATTACACTTATTCATTCAGACAATAACATGACGGTAGGGCTGCAAAACCTGTACTTTCATCAAGCACTGTTAAGCTAATTTAAAAGGCAAATTGCAAGAGTGGGTAATAGTCTATTCTGCATCTCCACTAGGGCATAGTCTTTTCAGTGGCTTGTCAGAAACACTTTTCCAGGCTAGACAACATCTGTACCTTTGCCGAATCAGTGATATTATCCCAGTATGGAGAAGGAAATTCCAGCTTCCCAACAAGTATTTGATCAAAGAGGTCTTCCTGAAGGTTGTTTTCACTGTAAAACAGCAGTAATGACAAAAAGACCATGAGAAAGAAAGAAGCTTGTCACACAACTATTAAATTTAGTTTTGAGATGGAGCAGAAAGAATGCCATCGTATCAACTTTTGTAAATGTGTAATTTGCAAGCTTATATAATGGTAGTCCTTTTGAGATGTCTTTGCTATAGTTATGCAGTCAGCAGTGATGAGAATAGAAAAATAATACTGAGGTGAAAGGACTCCCACTGGAATAGAGACTGCACAGCTAATTAGATACAGTAACAAGAATAGGAAAGGAAATTCAAAAGTCAGTCAGTCACTTGCCTACCTAGCTGTAAAGGATCTGCCACAGAGAATAAATGGTAGGAGTAAGAAATGTAGTGAAATGATACTCTTCAGTGAAACTATTTTTGTAATGAACAGTTTATCTCTTGGCTTAGTTTTGCAGCAAGTATTTGTTAACCTTGGTTAAAGACCTCATTCTGTTTAGTACAGTAGGGATATCACCTCTTCCCCTCATTCAAAGCAATTATAATTGATACAACGTATCCTTTGAAACATATGTTAATATTAATGATGAACTAACCACATCCAGAAAACAAATACAGACTTAAATGATAACTTTTCCATTGACAATCATTTATATTGTATTTTTCCCAGAATATTTTTATCCACTCTCATGATTTTTTTGTAAAAACTCTTAGTGTAATTATACCTACATTTAATATCACTTATAAAAATGAACAAATAGCATCTGCATCAATACCTTAGAAATTAAGGTGAGAATCCCTTATTAAAAAGTGTGCTAATTGCTTCTGATTCCCAAGCAGAAAAACTACTGCGTAAAGCATATTAATCATGCATACTGTGACACTGAGTAGCAAAAACCATGTTTAGTAACCCAATTATATGACACTTTTATCAAAAAGACTAAGAAGATTAAAAATGCACTAAGCAACTTCTGTTACCTCAGTTTACCATTAACCTTTCCCTCAACACCAGCAACGGGTAAGCTGCTGTGTCCAAACAGAAACACTAGAGGGCAAAGAATACATGTTTGCTGAACTGAGAAATTCCCCATAGAAGACAAAAGGAAAAAGGAAGTACGCTGTCTCACACCACCGTATCCCTGCACACAGCAGCAAGCCACTTGCTCCCTTCTTAAAAACAACCCCCCCACCAACCCAAAAGCTGGTAAGAGGGACAACCGAAGTCAATTGAAAAAGGTAACGGTAAAAATACATCAGTCTATTTCCGCTGTTCCACCCCTCCCGCCCCCAAAATCTCTTTTCCGAGGAGATAGGTAAGACTTTTATCTAGTAAAAATTCATCTCTTCACTATTCTTCCCTTTGACGTACAGGGCCACTCACCTGCGAAAGGGTGGAAAACCACACAGCAGTATGTATGTGATCACACCTGCAGCCCAAATATCCACCTTTAAGCCGTATCTGAGGAAACACGACAGTGATGTGGTGTTACTCGGGCTGGAAAATGATCCAGTCAAATAAATGACTGACTGGAATTACATGAACATATATTGAGAATCTGCCCTCTCCAGAGTCTTCTGGATAAGCTCAGATTCAAATCAGCATCAAGGTTTCCTAATACAGAGTCACTGATGATAAAAGACAAGAACATGCTTTTCTTTTACTCTATATTGGAGTTAACTGTATCTCTAACATTATCATGTGTTGCTAGGCAACAAGAAAGCTCCCACTTCTCCAGCCTCTTACATGAATGAGTAACACAGGGATGATGAAGTGCACCTTTTTTTGAAAGCACAAAAATAAACCCCCACATGGCAGAGAGTGGTCTGCCATGATTTCCCTGGTTTTTTTTCCTACCCCATAGATTTAAATGTTTTATCCAAATCTAAAAAGGCCTAGTTGAAGCCCCCTTTGATGTTTGAGCTCACTGCAGCTCTGGAATATTTCTCGGTGTAACAAATGCACTGCAATAGTCAAACCAAAGCAACAAACCTCCCTCCAATGGGGAGACCAAATTAGGAATGGCTCCAGCAAAGACAACAGTCAGCTGGGATGGAATGGAGATCTAACTGTCTAAATGGAAAGGAGACGTGTGAAGTTGTACCATTTTATAAAATACTTTGCATTTATTTTTAAATAAAATCACCCAATAAATACAGAAAAAAGGGGTTTTGTTCAATTAAACCAGCAGTTCACAAAGAGCTAATATCACGCAAACAAGGTAGCTTGAATGAACATGATCGAATTAGACATCTTTTGAGAAAGGGTTTAGACTAGGTGGCCTCTGAAGTCTCTTCCAACCTAAATTTTTCTGTTTGTAATATACTGTGTGGTGTTGGTCAGAGTTTCTACCCAAGCAGATGGCACAGCTGGTACAATGAGGTGAGGCAGAGATCACACACCAGTAAATCCCACTGCACCAGTGCTGATCCTCTGGGAGATGGTAAGGAGGCCGAGGTGAGTCGGGATGCAGGGCGAGTAGGGAAACTGGCCTCTGCAAAGAATTGAATGCTGCCTATTTTCTCATAGGCAGTGAGGTTACAAAAAAAAAGACCGAGGATCATCTTACCCTGTTAGGACATACATACTAGTTTTCATATTATTAAAAAAAAAAGGGGGGGGGGGGCCGTACCTGCCAAAAAAAAAATGGTTATAAAAGCTATGTCCTAGTTACTCATCCTCACCCAGTCTCCGCGATGATCTCTGGAGCCACATATGTGGGTGTACCACAGACAGTATATAAAGGTCCTTCAACCACAGTTGCAAGTCCAAAGTCTCCAAGCTTCAAAGATTTGGTTCCATCTGGATATTCACATACCTAGAATCAGCAAAAGAAAAATAGAATGGGCAGAAGGAAGGACTGCATTTTTCTTTCATTTGTTTGGAAAATAATCACACAGAAAATGCAAGAGAAAGAGGTAACTAACTTCCACAGCCCTGCATTGTAATTGGTTCAGTCCATGTTTCTTGAATATCTTTTAAACTACATACAGACTTTCAGATAACAAGTATTCTCTTGGAAAGTTTAGACATGAGTAATCTCAATTTGAGAAAGGAAATACATGAAAACATTTTCATACTATGATCTACTCTGATTTGGGACACTGTAATCTTTACAAGCTCCTGAAAAGCCAAGAACTTACATAAAGCTTATACAGAGATGATTGTATGCTTCTGAGAAATGCTAGGTTACTGTCTAGAGAAATTCAGAGTAATTTCTCAAGGTAAGTGCCATAAATAGCCAAGAAAAATGTACTAGTACTTGGGATGAAAATCCTTGATCACTCTATCTGTAGCTATCTAAATAAAATTATCTGCTAGAGAAATACAACGCAAGTTTTGAGCATCTATACAACTACTGAATTGACTATTTCCCCGTCTCAAAACTCAGAATAATTTGTGAGGGCTGAAATAGTTGAACATGAATAGACAGCTTATGAAAGTTTCTTCTTAATTTTTATTCTTTCATATGAGCTAAGATGGGCATAAAATATTCAGCAGTTAAAAAAAAAAGTGTTTATGTAGGAATGGAATGAGCTGTTGCTTAAATTGCTACAGAAAGCCCACTTTCCTTCCTTACCCTCAACTGGGTTTAATTCTGTGTTCCATTCACTACTGTGAGCATTTACCAACGAATCCTCATGTGCTTGTTTTTAGCCATGCAATTAAATGTAAGAGTATTTATAAGGTCAGAGCTACCAACAGAAAAACTTTGTAACAGGTTAAAACTGGGTGCATTTGTTTTGGACAATATCTATGGATATGACATTTTCCTGCTTTTTTGCACTAGCGGAAAAAAATTATGCCAAGCGTATTAAAACCTGAGTTCATGAAAACATGAGTTATGTCTGCCGTGTTACTTTTAAGTACAATGAAGAATCTGGGAATAATGCTTGTTAGATCATTGATTTTGCCAAAGAAGTAAGAGTCCAGATACCTTTTCTGCAGCATTTTACAAACATAGTTGTTTGAAGAAAACATATAGAAAAAAAAAAGATGCATTAGAAGAAATGATATTTGGAATCAAGCTTGCACTTGTCTTACTTATTTACCTTTTCTGATTCTCAGACTTCAAAACTAGCAAATGTTCAGTCCTTTTGGATAGCTTCCTGAGACCAATGTATGTTTACTCCTATTCATATGCCAAATAAATAAATAAAAAGATGGATTGTTCTCAAATGAGAACAGCAGGCTATCTGGACAAAGCCTGAAATTCGCACCAACTGCATTACCAAGTGGAATATCAACACTAATGAAAAACCACACACCTATTTACAAACTCATCTGTCTGCCCCAGCTGACAATTTATCACATATTATGATCACTCACACACATACATATATTTATAAAAATATATATTATTAAACTTGTATGTAATTTTTTTCTCTATCTTGAGGACTAAAGAACTGACTGTGAAATACTTTGGCTTGTTCTAATAAGCAACAAAATTGATTTAGTGTTATTTATTACCTGACAGTAGGACTCTCCTTCCGTCTACTTTCCATAGTACTAATTCACAAAACAAATGTGAATGAATACTCATTCACCAAAAAAAGCAAAGAGATTAAAGTTACAGTAGAACAGAACACTTCTATGGAAGTAGGAAAGTCAGTCAAACATCAATAACTACCCTCCTGAAAAAAGACCCACAAATAAAGAAAAGCTGGTAAATATAGTCTCAGGCTTTTAAATGTCCTTAAAATAAATGGACGGTAGCCACGTTATCCGTGCTAAGATGCAATACTGTCAGATCAGCACAGTAGAGATGATTCTTTCCCTCTCCAGTTTGTTCCATGAGATGACAACAGATTATTCCCCCTGTGAGAGCATGGCAATGCTGGCTGTTAAATTATGGATTAGGGTTAAGTTTCTGGTTGCTTGCTCTAGGGAAAGAAGAGAAAAATGGTATGGCAATTGCTTGCCATAGTGCAGCTGCAGCCAGTGTTCAATGGAACTGTCTGCTGGCTATGTAGGTCAGACCATGATTTAGCCTTCAGCAATCAGAGAGCAAAAAAATATATATATACACTGGAGTACTGAGCAGGTTTGCATATGTTAAGAAAAATACAATATATTACAATCAACTGGAGCATAGAATTTAAAATGTGATTGGCTGTTACAAGCAAACTTGTTTAAAATATCTCATTAACTCAGCAAAAATCTAGTCAGTTTGTGAGCTGCATATTTCATAGGCAAATGCCCTCCATGAGCTTAGTTCCTCAGTTGCAGCTGTACTAGTAAAGTTTCAATACAGCAGTGAGAAAGCTGACTGATAAGTAAGTGTCTCGATTTCTGTAAGGACCACAGTGGCCCTACCCAGAAGCCCCAAAATGAATCTAGCACAAGTTAAGTTGCAGAGTACTGTACTACCATCTCGTTTTGTCTCACTTTTTGAAGAGAGGATAATATGATGCAGATTGTAATATAAAGAAAAGTGTTTGTTATAGGACAAATACAGGAAAAATAGAACAAACCAAATCAGCAACAAAGGAAATATCCCAAGTAATCTTAGTTTGTTCTCACAGTAATTATTATTTTATTTTTTAATAGTTACTGTGGTTTTGACAGGATCCAGTTTGTTGAATGTAGGGCTCTAGCCATCTTTAGAATGGCTGGACAAAGTTGGCTTCTTCAAACAATTGAATACCGCTAAGAATACCTTCCCTCCTTCCTGTGTATAAATTCATAGCATTAATGGAAACATTTGTCCTCATTGATACAACTCCTTCGTATGTGCTATTATGGGCATAGCTTATATTTTTGAAAACATGACTGGTAAAGAAAATGCAAGTGCAGCACCTGAATGATCTTGTTTGAAAGAATTAGTTACTTCTAAGTAAAGGTAGCAATGATGGGAATTATTTACATTTCCATGTGATACTAGTGTTTTATCTTAACATGCGTGCAACTGTCAATCACAGTAAGACCTGCATCTCTTGAATAATCTCTACGCTTTCTAGGAAGAAAGGACAATTCTGCCTATTTATACTTGATTCAGTTACTTATGAGAGCTTAAAGTGTCTTCAGACTTGCTGTGTTTGAAGATGCAGTGATAAGAAGCCAGAATTTCACCTTCATTTTCTTCAAGTGTCATGTTGTTTTGACCATGTTTTCCAAGAGGAAAAAAAAAAATCCTTTTGCTAATGAATTGCTTGATTTAGAATTTATAATATGTACATCCTATGTACTTTAAAATCAGCAACTTAAATACAGAACTAGAATACTGTCACCATATAAGAAAACTGAAATGATCATTAAGAAGTCAGAACAATTCCTCTCACTATCCTTAATGGAAAATATATGCATTCATACAAACAAGTCTTTTCCTCAAAAACAAACTGATTTATTGAAGGGCTTATTTAAACTGCTAAAGGCTGTCAGTGGAATTAGTTGTGAAAAAATCTGATCATTCTTTTGAAAATATTTTCAGCTTATAGCCCTATCTTTGTAATAATTCAAAATCTCGGATTAGCCACAACTCCCACTCTAGATGCAACCCTGTTAAGCCATTAACAGGATTGACAAACACCAGAGGGCTTTAGGAAAAGCCCATCAAGTGTTGATGAAAACTACTAGCACTCCGTAGCTCTAGCGAGGGAGATCACGGTCCCAGTTGCTCAGTGCACCACATATACTATCTAATACCCAATATGTAATACCTAAGTATCACCTCTGCGTATAAGCAAGATGAGTACCCTGCTCCTACTCTGTGCCCTGTATTCTAAGCAATCCCCAGAGTAGACTTAATGATTCATGGAATCATAGAATGGTAAGGTTGGAAGGGACCTCTGGAGATCATCTAGTCCAACCCTCAGCGTAGCCCATACAGGGATTGAACCCGCAACCCTGGCATCAGCAGGGCCATGCTCTAACCAGTTGAGCTAAACCTGCTCCCATGATAACTCTTGTCAGCAGACACATAGTTATTTTATGGCTCTGCTAAGAACAAAGTGTAGTTCCTCAGAATGGAGTAATGTATGGAGTTCATCGCTAGGATGGTTAAGTCATCAGAAAGACGTCCTGCTATTAGGATGAAAGAGTTAAAAAAAATTAAAAATAAAAAAAAATCCCACAATATTGAGATAACTGTATGATATTTAAAAAAAAATGACATGCAGTCTATGTTCTCTCCCACACGCAAACTAGAATAAGTAGCTGAGATAGATGATAGCTTTAAAATTCATTGTTTTGTGAGACAATATTCCTGCTTATTCACATGCTAACCAATCAAAATGTTAATAAAGCTACGTCTAAGGATAGGTCTGAGCACAGCTCAGTTGGGTTATGGTGACTGCTATCTCATGGAAGATGACTTATTTTACACATACTTATTCTAAATTAATATTCCTGCTGGTTCCTGCTCAGGTCCTTGACGTTTATATACAAGCATTTGCATTAATGGGAACAAAGAAAAAAGACAAAATATTCGAAAGTAAATGGGACATACCAGGAGATTTTCTGGCTTGATGTCTCTGTGCACAATGTTAAGGCTGTGAAGGTATTTTAGCGCACTGGCCAGATTGTAGACCATTGCACTCCCATCTCGCTCTGTATATTTTGTAGAAGAAGTGATAGCATCAAATAGATCTCCTCCCTAAAGTAATGAGAAGATAACAGATCAGTACAGGAAAAATAATTAAGATGCTTAAGATGTTTTACAAAAAGCCACGTAAACAACAGGCATGCTCAGAAGCCTGGTAAACACCTGGGAAGAAATAGGGCATTCACTTTGAACAACAGCTGTATTTGGGAAGGATGACCTTGTCACCAAGATACTAGATTGAGAATTGGGTCATCTACATTAAGTTCTCAACTGTACTCCAGGCTTCTTATGCCTGAATTTGGGCAAATCACAGATCTCCTCCTTTGGCCTTAATTTCATTCTGCTGATTGGAAACACTCAGTTATTCCACCTCTCCACCTCTGATTTGTGGCACATGAATACAGTTTCCCTTTTCCGCTTCTTATCAGTACAGTACCTTTTTATAGCATAAATCAGCCCTTGATTTCAAGTAAAGCCTAAGATAACATAAATCAGCTTAAATAATGAAAGTTCCAGTGTAACACAGATATTCAGTGATTGTAACAAACTGTAAACTGGAAACACTGCAAATATTGCAAAAATACCAAATAAATATGGCTGAGCAAGACCAACATAAGCATTACATTCCAATGTGCAGAACCCACAGATGAATTCTGAGTGTGACAGCAATGTGGCATCTGTTTGGGACATGCTGTAGCTCCTAGGATACATAATAACATATGAACTAATTTCTGATACAGCATTTCCAGTCATTGCAGCAAATTTTAAAACATGGGTGTCTCTATGATGGTTACCCTGGATACATCTGTAGGAGTGATCTGCCTGGGCCGTGGGTGGCATTCCAAGCATTTCAGTATACATGGAAGAGAGGCAGCATTTCAGGAAGTATGTGCCAAAAATGTCTTAGAAACTCTCTACTATATAAAACTAACTTCTAGAGAGAAAGAGAAATAGGCAGTTTTACAGAAATGGTTAGTTCAACAACTACAGATTTTCTTTAGAGGTTTACCAAGCTGGTCAAGTATTCTAGAGTGGGTCCTTAAATCTAACAATTTTAGGCAGAGACACAAAGTTAAGTGATTACTGAAGTGATACAATAATTTGTATCTGATATGCTGATCAAGTCTATACACAGTATTGCTGTCTATGTACACCCATATGCAAGAAAGTGCAATAATAAAATGTGATATATCTTGGGTTTTTGATTCTCAAAGTGTCCTCTGCAGTGCTGTGATTTTACCTGCTCTGCTGAAAACTTTCATTTCAAGTAATTAGGCAATCAAGATGTTGTTGAGAATTCCATCAGTCAAAAGTTTATGGACCGTTTTAGAGGTCTTACACATCTCCTTGCACCATGATAGAAGGTATATTTTAAACTTAAAAATGGTGCATTTCATTCAGTATCACATTTACTATGTGTTACCTTTACAATATTAACTGTCAAATCTCTGCTGCTTTTCTGTTGTAATACATGTAAAAGCATCATAGTTTATTTAAGGGGTTTGCAGCACAGGTTTTCAAAGATGATTTTAATGATGTCATTGGTTTAATCAGTTTCAGGTAGGGTCAGTGTCATGCACAATAAATGGGAGACTGAGATCTTTTCCTCTCTGTATATCCATGAAAGTGCCATCTGCTTTTTGGCTAATACGAGATAAGGGGAGCAATGGTTTGATTAAGTAAAAGAGGATTTTTTTTTTTTTTTTTAAGTTTTGATAGAATGTAATCATTTGAGTTTATATTATTCAGCTACCTACAGTCTACTAAGATACATTCATTAAGTAGTTTCTGCCTTTAAATGCAAACAATTAAGCAAAAATATTGGTGAAATAAATGCAAGTGTTCTTCCCATACCTTCACATAACTATTAGTCCCCCCTACAATGTAAATATGATATAAAAAAACCCTATCCACTTTCTAGACTGTAAACATACTTTACAAAATTCCCTAAAATCTGTGTTTGAATAGGCTAATTACAACTAAGAGACACGAATGCCATTAATATTGTCATCAATTGATGAGAGTATTTGCATGATTAAAACCAGAGGCTGTCACTGAATCTTACCTAATTATGTCTCCCAAGACCTTAATGTTCCTGGATTTTTCTCAGATTTCAAACCAACACAGACAGTCTCCTTAATCTTACCTTGACCAGCTCCATCACCAGGTAGAGTTCTGCTGGGGTGTCCATTTCCTCTATCAGCATAATGATATTTGGATGCTTCACTCGACGCAGAATAGATACTTCATTTTCAATCAGGTGTTCCTGTCCAGTAAAAAAAAAAAAAAAAAAAAAAAAAAAAAAAAGGAAGTTTGAGTAGACGTGAAATTTGAACAGATACGAAATTCCCAATTCATTTTGTCTTTGATCAGCTTTTCAGTGAGCACCCTTTTTGCAGTGTTACTTATACAGTAGAGGGCTATTGTGAAATGATGAATTTTAACTTGTATTTTAGCCCAACTGTACTGCATCAGTGACCGAGTTTGATTTAAAATACCATATTCTCACATGCAAAAACCATGGGTCATCTACAAAGAAACCCCCAAACAAGTCAGCAATTCAGGAAATGCAGATTATATTTTTATGTGCATAATATGAGGGGAAGTTTACCTCAGAACTTGGATTACTGTAACCTACCAGCTCCATCCAAAGTTAACACATTCTTGATCCTCTCCAGCCTTTACCTCTCATTTAGTTCTGATTACTCAAGGACGCAGATTACCTAGGATTTATTTCCAATGGTTTACACTTTTAAAAAAGGATGTGGATTATATGCAGGAAAAGTATGGTAACTGTTTTAGTTACGGATTTCATTCAAAGAAGAAAAAATGATTACATATATAAAAATATACAAAATAGATCTGTGTATATGTATACACGTACATACACACACACACACACACATTCAGATTTACAATCTGCATATTTATCAACCCAATTAAGTCATTCTGGCTCTAACAGCTTACATTACACAGATCTGAGTTTCATTTCCCCTTCTCCGTACTTCTGAGAAAGTAAATGGAACTTTACTGTAATGCAATGGAAGTAAAAGAACAAATTCATTTGGGAATGTTTTGCTTTCTAGAACATCTTGAAGAAAGTTACATGTCCCTTTCAGCCACTGGAAGCATGATTCACTTTTTCTTTTATAAAATACCTGAATACAGATACTGCATTTAAGTTCACTGCAAAATAAGCAACAATTCCTGCATAAATATATTCTGGCAGACAATAAATTACTTCACTGGAGCTTGAACTTGCTGGTGTTTAACATACTAATTAGTAGCATGCACTTCATGCATTTGTGAGCACAGCACCAGAAGGAGGAGTGATTCACTGTACATAGACAAGTGAGTGAAGATCTTATGCTACTTCACTTTCTATTTCCAGGGTTATTTGTGATTTTTTTTGTTTTGTTTTGTTTTTTTAGTCAAAGCTTACTTTATGTGGTACGTAACTCAGAAATCACATGCCATGTGTGCATTTAATTTTGTGAGAGCATGGTGCGCCATATAGTGATTAAATAGTCACACCTTTGAAACTCAATCTGAAAGAGCATCAATTGTCATTCTGAACAAACATACGTCTGCTCCAAGCACACATGCTCTGGAGAAAAGAAAAAACAAACATGAAGCAGTTTTGTTAAGCACAATGCTGAGTATCATCTACAGACAAAAGTGAACAGCCACAGCATACTAAGCCTTATGACAAGAAGCCTGTAAATTCAAAATAGAGTTAAGAGTCCAAGCAAAAACTAGAATCTTATTATAGACTTTCTGCCTGAAGAGATAACATATTCGATTTAATACATTCATTAATTCTGACCAAGACACAACAGCTATACCAGTACTTTTTTCCTTTCACTCAAATAGCTGAATTGTTAATCGTTTTATTTAAGACTCAGGTGTAAGTAATGCTTATTTAAAATAATAACAACAGGTTCCAAAAGGATGTTGAGCTGCTGCTTTAATACCTGTCCTCAAACTGCTGACTCGTGCATAGTTAGTTCTTTTCAATTATTCCACTGTTCTTGATATACTTCATCATTAAAAAAAAAATTTTTTTTGAAACTTACTATAACATCCTCCTGGATAATGCAATATAGCTTTTAGTGTATGTTCATAAGATCTATTTATGTGGAAAGTAATGAATAATTAATGCTTATGCTTCTTGTTGAAATTAATTGTGGATTGAAGTTTTAAGGCATTCAATATAAATTGCTAGATAACAGTGAGCATATGCAACATACAAGCCATGCATATTTTAGCCAGATGGTTGCTTGTAAGATGAGGCTTATGCTGGCATGTGAAAAGGGGTGAGAGAGGAATAAGCTGCAACAAAATTCCTGAGTTTAGTTATTTTTTTTGTTGGAATTCTTCCTGGACTGTTCTGCCACTGCCCTAACAGGTGTAAACATCTTCCTAGCAACAGTCCTCTGCTTGTATGCACCCATATATCCACATGTAGCCATACAGACACAGGTCCTTGCAATCAGAAAAGTATGCATCTATGGGTTTTTATGTTTTCTTTTGTTTTAAAGCATCATGATAGATAGAAATATATGATAGAAAATATGTCTAAACCCTACTGCAACAAATGGATTGTCTATCTCTGGACCATTAGAATTTATGATAGTTAAGCTGCCTCAGATAGGTAATAGAAAAGCATTTGAAATGGCAAGCAGTATCCATTACTCAGTTTTCTTTTGGGGGAAACACTGGTTAATCCTTCCAGCAGTCAAATAAAATGCAGCATTTTAATGCTGGAAAAGCAATTCTAGCACTGTTTTTCTTGCATTTAAGATGCATTTTTAAGATTCCTTTCTAAATTCTCCCTTAAGTAAACCCAGAAAATATGAGATGGGGTAGGGGTTGGAAGAAACACTCATCTCCTAGCACTAATGCACAACTTAAAATCTACACAGATAAAACATTTCTGGTTTTGGATCTCTACTTAAAGCAAGTCATTACAGCAGGTAGTGCATTGGCATACAGTAATATACAGCTCCTTATCATATAAAGAAAGCCATTCAGACTTCCCATGTCTTCCTACCAGCTCACATTTAGCATCTCGACCTCTGCATTACACTGTAAAGTGGTTACTCTAGTTCAGTGACAAAAAGGGTATCTTTGAATTAAAACCCTGACTTGGTCTCAAAGCTGCCTCCCAAACCATATCAGTGCAATCGTTTGCATAAACAAATGGAGTGTCTGCATAAAAAGAGCACATCTTTTTTGTCATCCTTGAGGGAATGGACGGTATTTTCTACTCTCAAAACAGTTTTCAAATGTAGAGTCTGATTGCTACTGAATGCTGTGCCCTCAGTGTTCATTTAACTAACCTAAACTATGATCCATTGTTCCCTGAGTCCCTCAAGAGCACTTTGTTTTCAAGGTATTACAAAGCAGTGAAAATACAAGTATTTCATTTGTTGCTAGCTATTCCATATTGCTTTTGAACACTTAGTCCAATGGCTGCTTTTTTGTTGTTTTTTAAAATTCTGTACTTGGAAGGAGAGGGAAAAGTTCTGTGATGCTCTAGGACAAATGCTTCAATTATTTAACATGATTCTGTGTTGCAGAGAAGTACAGATTTATTTGTTGAGCTTATATTAAAAATACAGTTTAAGGAGCTCTCTCATTAAGGAATCTTTGTACTAAAGGATGGTGAAACTAGATGAACAGAAAGAAATGCCTGAGAAATATGTGTACCAAAGGATCATGCACACACATGAAAAGATAAAAATTAGAATCAGAAAAGGATGGATGTTATATAAACACACCCATATCTGCAAGCTTCCTCTATCATATTTTCCAGATGAAAATCACTGTGCTGTTCTTTGGCAATTTCTCTTTTGTTTCAGTTTGGACAAGTATTAGCATTTTCTTGGTTAGTCTAAAAAAGTAGATGACAATTTTTTGTTTTTTATTGTATTATCTAGCAGATAACACTTTTTTATTTGTTTTTTTTGGGTGGAAAAATCACCCTGTTAAAATAGGTATTTTTGAAGACAGTCCAAAAGCCCAAATACACTCACCACTTACGACTATTCAACAGTTACTAGTGCTATTTCTGCTATTTTTCTAATTGTTGTTTATTGTTGTACATTACCTTTCCACAGCATTTAGCCTTGTCTATGATCTTCAGCGCAAACTCCTTTCCTGTGGATCTAACAATATGAGAATTGTCAGTTAATCAAAAACTGATCAGTAATTTCTGGTACTATCTGTAAAATACATAGAATAGAATATTGAATGCCTTGACTCATTGGGACTACTGACAGACAACCCACAGGCCTGACTTGATTTTGTTTTTCCTTTTCTCAGTAACATTTGTGCCTGCTGTTGCCCTGACTACCACTACTAGCTCACTTTGTGTATTAATCTCCAGCTCCAGTTGCAATTTGTTCTTCTGTGACCAAGCTCCAACTCTCTGCTACTTCTTTAATGCAAGTTGCAAAATTTGTCTCGAGTGTTCCACTTAGCTCTATTCAACTGGTAGGCTCTAAAGATAAAATCATATACATTATATGTAAGTGAGCAGCAGAAGAAAGACTGATACCCTAGTAAAAAAATTCAGCAGGATTCAGTAGAGCTAAAACCCAATGGTTCATCAGAGACTAGTCTAATAGCCTACAAAATTTATTAAGTGCTGATGTCCTTTTGTATTTTGTTCAGGTTTTTTTCTTTTCTTTTTTTTTTTTTTCCAACTGTTCTGTGGAACTTACAGCAATATCTAAAGTATTATGGTATTTAAAAGGGTGATTATACAAAGTAGAAAGGGATGACTGTTTTCAGTAAATTCTGTAAGACTCTGCTTGTCCTCCAGACAAAGAGCTCTCATTTGCTTTTTGTCCCTTTATGCAATACTAATGCTCTCCATTTTTCCAGAAGGGGGAAAAATGAGAGTGGGGAAAAAAAAAAAAAAAAAGAATGAATTGCCTTCAGAAAAAAAGGCACTGTTTCCTATATTAATTATAAGTTAAGGAAAACAAGAAAATGCCACAAAGTGCTATTACTGCTATTATTTTGTATTGTGTTACTACTTGGAGACTCCAGTGTGCATCAGAACACCGCTACTACACATATAATAAAAACAGCAGAGGGTGTAACAAAAGCAAAAACCAGGTATGTAATTAAACTTAAAGGTTAATTTTCACTATTCTTTTTTGCATTAGATACAGCTTATCAAAATTAGTATCTCACAGAAAAGGTTCTGAATCAATGTCTCACATTGAAACTTTTCATTATTGAAATCCTGCAGTAGAGAATCTCTGCTTGGAAGTGCAGCTGTGTCTGCTAGGCTGTTAAAGTTACAACCTGATCCAGTCTTTAGACTGACATGTTATCTAACCAGCATCTGTGAAATGCTGTATCTTCTTATATTCTAGACCTCATGTAAAATCTACTATGAACATGGTGTAAAATTCAGAATTGCAATTTGTGTTATACTACATTAAGTGCATTATCTGAAAGCCTGCAAATGACCAATCAGCAAAACCCACTTAGGCAACCTTCAGCGTTTATGTTACGCAGAAAGAGGAGTTAACATTCACAAAGCTAACTCATTAACTGCCCTCAAATCCCTCCTGCAAATCTCCTTTACTACTGCACCTAATTAGAAAGCTGGATAGCAACCAGCTATTTTGTGTGCTGATATCACTGCCCAGCCCAGTCCTCCTGTTCTTAAAAGCACAGATAAAATTTCCAAACCCAAGTGCCTTAGCAGCTTTCAGTGGAACTTAAGTGACTTTAAAAATGGACAGTAGATATTCCTGAAATGCACTTTTAACCTGAGATCTTTTATGAATTCTATTCACTATATACACAACAAAGAATGTGTGGCCAAGTTTAGGGTGCATGTGAAGACAGTGTGAAACATAACTAGTTTCACTCAAGTTTCTACTAATTGGTACCATTTGTCCGTAACGAGAGTGTCTCAATAGAAAATGATTCACCACTCCCCTAAAAGAAAAAGATCTTGGAATCTATATTGATTGAGAATCAATATTAGCTTAAGCCTGCGCATGAAACAGAAACTTGTTTGAAGAATAGTAGCATACTCAGAATATTTAGCCACTTTTTTTCTGTAATGGTACCATGTTCATCTATTAACTTTATGAGATGCCCCCTCAGTCTTTTTTCCTTACTACATAAACCTTAGATGCTTGTACATCACATTCTCAAAAAGGTATTAACAACAATTATCACCACTTGTTACAAGCCAGAAGGGAATATTAGATGAGAACATCCCAAGCTGTTTTATACACCTCCTGCCAATACAGCCTTGACAATCAAGAGAAATAAAGTACATCAAGATAACAACTCTCTTGAGAAAACCCAGTAACAGAATCACAGCTGCAGAAAAGTTATGGAGCATAAGATCCATACATATATGCTTCATGCAGAATTCAGCAGACTCAGCCTCAGTCCCCACTGCTTTTGGACATTTGTCCGAATGACTCCAGAAAAGTATTTATGAAAGACAGATATCTAGAAAGATTGGAATGACATGTTTCCATTCATAATCATCTTTCCTTTCTTTTAAAAGAAACTTGAAGAAAAGAATCAAACCAGAGAAACTGGTAACCTCTACAGTTTTTACAGACGTTTGTTGAATTTGCCCCAGTCATTGTGTACAAGGCAGAGATTCCTCATAATATTTAAGACAGTGACAAAACTTTTAGTTTGATGAAGATAGTACAAGGTGGTTCTAAGAAATACACTGACAAACTGAGAGTCAAAGTCATCTGTTATGTTTGCCCTAGCAGCGAAGTGTGACACAACACTTGCAGAGGAAGAGCAGTAATACAGCCCAGGCCTATCTGGGTGTATTGGATGCTGCAAAAAAATCACCTTAGCAGCAGACCATTAGGGGTACCATAGCAGCAGAATTGCTGAAGCAGGCAGGGGCTCCTTGAGAGATCCCCTTTTTGCCATATAAAATTCTTTGCCAACCATACATGTCTGCCTTGTGGTGTGAGGGGGTTTCTTGAGGAGCTGTGGGTTTCTTCAAGAGCCTCCATTATAACGTGATACCTCCTTTGTTTGGGGGAATAAAAAAAAACATATTCCGCTACTGCTCTCATATTCCTTTGCTGGAATAACACATAGAAAGATCTGCGTGTCTCACCATGCCTAGTTTTCTCAAAATGTAAGCATATCTTTGCAACTGTTCTTTGTTTTCATCTAATCACATTTTCTGTGCAGTTATGCTAACACACAGGGCTTTATTCAGTAAAACAGATAGCTAAAAGTACTGCACATTTTCCTTGCTCACCGTTCTATGCATTCCTTTACTACAGCAAAATTGCCATCACCAATCACCTTTCCCACTTTGTACTTCTCGAGAATGGTAGATGACCCCAAGCACTTGTTTCCATTCACACCTGCAAAAAAACAAGGTCAACAACTCAAGCCGAAGAGAAGTGTCAGCAGCATGTAATGTATCCTCCATAGACACAAAACAAACAGTCCTAACTACAAAACAGAATTTAAATGCAAGTTGTTTCCTGTGCAGCTTATTCTCTTCTTGTTACCTCATACATAAGAGAGAACAAGATATGACTAATCAGAGTTGTTTGACCTTTTAACTTACAGGTCAAATATTACTACTATTTGTGTTGAGGTATTTGAACAGTAATGACTGCAGTCAGAAGTCCTTAGTTCAAATATTCCTAAACTCAAAATGCCTTTTTTCTGAAATATCCTGTGGATGCTTTTTTGCATACTCAGTAAAGAAAAAATGCAAATAACATTTATCTACAAGGTAAGTAAAAATGTTACAAAAATATCATGTAAAATATATTTTTCTTTAACTAACAATGAACATAATTCAGTCCAATTGTTTTTTCCTCAGCCTATGCCAGGCTCTACAACTGCTACGTCCAATCACTGCCTAGATGTTTTTCAATTTCTTCTAATGAAGCAATAAAAACATTCACCAAGGAATTAAGATACATAGTCACTGCATCACATATTCCATGAGCAGTCAGTAAGCTGAAAGATGATACCAAAAAATTTAAATTGATATAAGGAGAATTTAAAAGTGATTCAGAGGTACCAAGTCTTTAAGAATTGCTTCTGGAAAGCATCCAAAGTTTTATCTGCTGGATTTCTTCAATTTTCCTTAGCTGCTGCTGAAACAGCAAAGTACAAATAAGTTTGACAGATACTTATTTAGTATTTTTAAAATAAAAAAATACATTTAAAGTAAATAAAGTAATGAAAAATTAACATTGTTTCAGCGAGCTAAGGAATGAAATGTTACATAAGCCTAGTGGTTTTGGTTGAAGCACAATGTGCTGCTAGGAAGAAGACTCCATTTCCAATCCAGTCACAACACATTTCTAGTGATATATTGCAGGTCATTTTCATAATCACTCAAATTCCCAGTGGTGATTACTGAAGAGCAAGGTCGACTAATGTGCTAGTACTTGACAAAAAAAAAAAAAAAATAATAATAATATCATTTCCTACCTTTAATGCCTTGTTGTTGCAACTGAAATAAGTTTTTCCAAGAGATGGTTGCCAATAAAGCATCAATCATTTCAGAACAAAAATTGTTTTGGAGTTATCAGAAATCATCTAACGTTGCTAAATATACTCTCATCTACGTCTAAACAGAGCTTTTGCAAGGACTGATAGCAACTGTTGGTGTCCTACCTTCAGGACTCTGCGGATGTAGTGATTCAGGTACACCATTCACATTGGAAGATGATCCACCATGTGGAGGGAGCTATGGAAGTACATAAGGTCCTGTTATTTATGATGACAAAGTAACCACAAGAAAGAACTAGGGATAAATTTAGATAAAAAACAACATTATCAAAAAAAAGGACAAAAACCCTCAAATCCCCAACCCTAAAAACCCATAGAGAGTCAGTTCGCTTTTCCCCCTCCCATCTTATTCTTGTTCTCTCATGTTTCACCATCATTATAGTATATCATTATCATTTACACCAACTGAAGATCCAGCTCTGATACTCCTATTGCATATGTAGTTCAACAGATTTCAACAAGCTTGTTAACAGCAAAGAAAATTCTCTCCAGCTGCACAAAGTCTCATCTGAAAATTAAAGAGCCAGTGCCTGTGAAGGCATTTCTTCCTCCTCCTATGTAACAAAATCATTAGTCTTTTCATACTGGCTAACATATATTTTCACCTCCACACTAGCAATTCAGACCTAGAGACAGTCACCACCAGATACCTGATCAGGGGACAATGCAAACAGGTGGTCTCATGCTTCATTCTAAAACATCTACTGCACAGTTTGTGCTGTTTGATGTTTCCTTAACTGAACCCAGTCAATATATGCTCTCTTCAGATTAGCACTGAAGCATGGTACTAAGGTCATATAGAAATGCCTGCATGGCCCTACTAGTTTACATTTAAAAAACAAAATGTTGGCACAGACAGCCTGGCACACCTTTGATTGATAGTCAAATTCACTTTATAATTTAGGATTTTATAGGATTATTATGGATGTGAAGATTTAGGACATCAAGTACTTCAAGTCACATATCTGACATGCATCCAGACATAGATCCAATTTTAGCAACTGTGTCACTGCATAAAAACTAAATATTTAAATAATTTTGGAAGATGAAGTCTGAAGACGACTACTT
The DNA here is from genome assembly GCF_028389875.1 of Rhea pennata. Taxonomy (NCBI): domain Eukaryota; kingdom Metazoa; phylum Chordata; class Aves; order Rheiformes; family Rheidae; genus Rhea; species Rhea pennata. The sequence goes on from NC_084666.1 coordinate 48,204,037, forward strand.
TTGCTGCACCACTACCTTCATTGCTACTCAAGCTGAATCTTCACAGTTCTCCTTAAAGTTCTTCTGTCATACTGCCTAGGGGACATACACAGCAATTCTTTTTTATTTTAAAAAGGGGTAGAGACATATGAATGAATGCAACAAACATTAAGACAGAGTGGACATGTTCTGTGCACCAGCATAGTGTATTTTAAGCTTTCACATTATAGTTTAAGCATAGGGATCCTCTGTTAAATTAAAATATATTTTAGATCATTCCCTCTCCTCTATACAATACTTCTGCCTGTTCTGTGAAGTTCCATACCTTGTTTCCTTCATGGGTTATTACAGTAGTTCTCACCACTTACCACATAAAGGATTAAAATGCTTTTCTGCCTTAAGCTCAGTATCTGCTGAGATGGCTTTGCATGACACCAGAAATGCAAATGCAGCATGTTCCCTTCTAGCTGACATTGTCTGGTTACACTGCAGAATATTTTAAATCATTAACGCTATTGTCAAGGAAAGAACTGAACTGACAGATAGGGATATTGTCTAAAGGCTCATGAAATGCTAATGAACGCTTAAGTTTCTAGTGGCAGCTGAGCAGCCAAATCAGCTAAAGGTACAGTAACTAGAAGCCAAACAACTTAATTTTGCAGAGCCACAAAAACAGCTGTTTACCAGCATTTGGCACAGAAGTAGCATCAAACAGTAGCCAGGCAGTGATAATTTTCTGCTAATCACTTAAAACCAAGCTATGCTAATACAGTTGTCTGAGCGATCTCTTTATTTAACAAGGATCAGGAACGAGGACATCTGGATTAAAAAGCATTGAAGCAAAATCGTGAGTCACTTTTAAGCTGTCAGCCACATTTTCTGCAGGCATAAAGTGGGTAACAGTCCTGATCTGCTGTGTCACTGGGTGGGAATCCTCAAAATAAATCACTGCGAAGTATTAGTCACCAGCCAGAAATATTAGTCATGTGTTTTAGGTTCTGAATGAGTGACAATACATGGGAATATCTAGCCCACATTTCCAATTTTCTTCATCCTTGTAATCAGATCACAGCATGACTGGACAAATTCCTTCTTACCATAATACTAATAAGGAAGAACAATCAGGAACAGGAAAAAAAAATACAAAAGAGGAATAGGAACAAGATCTAATGCTGCTGCATTACTAGATCAGAAACTGAAGCTGCAGGTTTAACCTTAGCTCTGCCACTAATTTATCACAACTCTAGACATGAGTCCAAATTCACTCTACAACAGAATTTTTCTGCAGTGGGGGACCTGTGGGTCCTTGTTTCAGTTTCTCAGCAGCAAAAACAGTCCAGTCTTTCTTTACTGCATCAGTCACAGTACAAATGAACTCTCTAACATCTGTGAGTGCTTGACTAGTCAGAAACAGTGGGAAAGAGGTAAAATGGATAGTGACACAGCAATGGTTGAATAAACACTTACAGTGATCAACATTTGCCTTTTTTTTTAATCCAACAAACACAACAGAATAGTAATGAGAAAACTACCCAGAAACAGAACTAGAGATAATTAATAAAGTCATTTTCTAATTATCTAGCCAGTGACATGTAATATTTAGAATACATAGCACTGTTGGTATTCCTACAGCTGTAGGTATTTTGAAATCAAAGTAAAAAATTAGGAAGCACAAGCAGACTGAGTGGTTCATTACTCATTCATTCTGTGGGTATTAAAGATAAAAGAATACATATTGCTTTGATACTACTCTAGTAAATATGGAGTAAATCATTCTGGAAAATCAAATTTATCAATAATTCCGCCTCATGTATTCAAGTCCACATAGCACTACTGCCCTCTTCCAATAGTTTTTCCCTTACACATGACAAATTCGAAGTGCAGAGGACTTAAATCCAATTCTTGCATCTATCTACAACTCCTAGAAAAATTCAAGCCTATGGCAGAATTTGATTCTTTGTTTTTAAAAGCTCAGAGTAATCCAGAGCTGCAATGTCTCTTCAGCAGTTTGAATAAACCAAACGCCTTAGAACGTAGATGCTACTGGCCAGGAACATCTTACACTAAGAGTCACTCCTGCTGCAATTCTGTACTGCATATTGTTAAAATGCAACCATTGCCTTTATTTCCCTTAGGTTGTTTCCCCATAGGTAACTTGTGTTTTGACAGCACATCTAGAGCCAAATGCACAATGCAACACAGTTCTCAGAGAGACCGAGTGAACACACCGTTCTTGAAGTTAGCTGCGCATCATTTTACAGCCTAATTAAAAATGTAAAATGTCTTAAGCCTTGCATACAAAAACAACTGTTTCAGTTTCTTTATATAGAAGTCTGCTGAACTAATTTTTCAATAGAACAGTAATCATTTTTCCAGGTTCACAAAAATACTTAAACACATTGTTTTGCACATGACATTGTTTTATAGAGTGACTGTGCCTTGAAATAGGCTCACCAACATGATGTGGTTTTGTGAGAAACACTCACACTAAATATGCCATACCCACATAAAACATACTGTAATACTCAATGTGCTAACTGCACCTTGACATATTATCTTAGCCAAAAATATTTAGTATTCTTCCCTTCCTCTCTACTTAAAGTTATTAAACCTATTAAAAATTCTTATTTTAACTAGCTCTGGTTCCTAAGTGTGCAAAGTTATTTTCAAACCTATTTAAAGGAATTAAATTCTTTTATAGAAGAACGGGTTTTTAGAATCCTGTCAAGCTATATCATTTGCTTCAGGTTACTACTGGCTTGTTATTTTAAGAAGCCTGAAAAAATAAAATACTGCAAAGAAACTATGTTCTACAGAGAAAATCTAAATTCTGTCAAGTCTGTCCACAGGAAAATCTCCCTGTACAGAATGTGTTTAATGACCCACTAAACTATTATGACTTCATACACTGTAAAGTTTCTATTTCTAACATAACAGAAAAATATCCAACACTGCAGTGTGGGATTTTTTTTTGGGGGGGGGTCTTTTTTTAATCTGAAGTATCCAATGTATATTGTGCCAGACAACTGCATCCTGACAGATACTGTGCGTCTTGGGTTTTCTCCTTTTAAGTTAATGATAAAAAACTGACAACATACAAAAAGATCAAACAAGAACTATAAATCCCCTTAAACAAGTACAGAATTCAAGAGCATAAACTGAAGTAAGCGTGCAAATGTAAGGTGATGTTTAAATAGCATGGAGAGACTGGCCCAAGTGTCACTTAAAATTCCGTTCAGAGTCTGAGTCTCTGATCTGGGAGTGAAAAAGCAGCGGCTTGACAGTCTTCATTTCAGTTAAGTTACATCAACTGGTCCAGTAGCAAAGAGCTTTCAATAAATCTTTTGAGTTAAAGTGGTACAATATAGTTGGAAGAAAGAAAACCTAGTGTTGTATTTAAAATATAAATGTGGAAAGAGGTAAGAAGGTAATTGCAGATAACCGCACATCTGGTGGGATTTTATTTTTTCTGTCATGACGATGTGAGGAAGGATTTATGGATATAATTCCATATTCCAAGTACAATGCTACCTTCGGTGACAAAGTTCTGTCAAGGACTGGGTTAATTGCCCATGATGCAAATATTTGTTTAAATGCTTAGGTTGTCATAATGAAGGGAATAATTCATCTCTTGGCAGCTATATGGTATGGTGCTTTCTACAGCACTTACTTTTCTGTACAGTTACAGCTTCCTACCTGAAGGTTGCCCTGTGTCTGTCCTTTTTGTCTTCTTGGATAGAAAAGGATGACTTTCATCATCAGATTGCTGGGCATATAAAGTCTTGTATAAAGGGTCTTGTTCAAATAATTACTCAACAGATCTGTTAAAATTGCTCAGCACTTGCATGCTATGACTGAAGTACACTAAATCTGCTGTCCTTGTCCTCCAGTGCATTCATAATGTGTTGAACAGACTCTGAACTGTATGGCATTAAGTACACGTATCTGTGTGCATGTGCCCACTCATCCCTGTCTGAGAAATTCTGGGAATAAATATGGGATGCCATGCAAATATTACTGTTATTATTTGAGGTCCTGCAATACCCTCAAAGTGCATCTAGCCAAACTGAGAACAAGTCTGTCTAATATTGTTAACTTTTTCTCCAGTTCTGTTTTGGCATTACTGTGATAATCTTTTACCTGAGAGCTTAGAAGAAAGAGTGAACTCCTACAGCTTCAGAAAAATTCTTTGATGTTCTCAAAGAAGCCTTCTCTGTCTTTTTTAAAACACTAACACTAACTGTAGACCATGAATATTTTATTGAAATTTTGATATGTTTGCAGAAGTATTCTCAGAAATTTGGGAACCCTTTCACAGTTTCAGTGTAATTAAACCTGAAAGGTTGTGATCAGGAAAGGCAAAAGGACATCTGAAAAACAAATGAAGTGGTATGTATATAGTCAGTACTTCCAGTGAGATATTATCAGTCATTCATAATGCTCGATACTAACATAATCTGTAAGACAGAAACAATATACAACATTTCTTTAGTTTTCAATTAATACTCAAACTCTGCTAATGACACTGTGGAGTTACTTGTAACAATACAATAGCCAAAAAGAGAATACTGATTTTATTAGCATTAATTCGAACATCCATGGTACTGAAAAGGTATCATGGCATGCAGTTTGGTGTACTGCTCTAGAAACACTGAAGAACCTCATAAAGATCACCCTTTTTCTGGAGAGATTTTGAGTTGCATCACATTATGTAAAGTTTTTAGCCAACTAATGAGTGGACTTACCACTAAGTGTTACACCTCAGTTCCCACAACGGAACAGATTAGTTATATATTTCTATCCGTTGTATGAACAATAAAGGTGCAGAACTGTAAATTACTGAGGACAAGAGGAATAAAGAACTCCTCTGTGTCACTAGGCTGGATAATTCCATGCAAATATTTGTAATATCCAACTTGCTAACAGGAATGTATGTGTGAAAAATTGAAGACATTAAAGCTTTGATGAAGATAGTCTCTAATCCATCAGATCACTTAAGCACATGTTTAGCTCCAAATATGTTAACAGTGCTATTTAAGTAAAAGGGGTTACTCAATAGCTTAAAGTTAAGCAAATGTTTAAGTGATTTGCTGGATCAGATTTTAATTCCCTTTCACTTTGGTCATTTGTCCAATCAGTTGGAAAAGTATTACTGAGACAAATTCAAGCACAATACTATTTAGCATAATTGGATTCCGAGAAATGCCTCCACTGTAAAACTTCTTTATTTTCAAAGATGTCTAGACTTCATGGTACTTAATTTCAAAAGGGACAGCAAAACACATCCAAGTAGGCACAAGGAAATTATGATACCACTTTTCAAGGTCTCATATTTTAATCATTTCTTCCTATAATGCCCTGTATTTTCAAATTGGGAATTAGATTTTTATAGTATAAATTATTAATAACAGATATACCAGAAGAGTTAAAGCACCCCTAGCAGCACTACATATCTAGGTCTATAAATACTCCCTTAGAGCCCCAAAAAAAGGCTACACTTTTCAGCTGTCACTTGCCTGGAACAGTAAAAAGTCTCTTCTCAGTCATTTGTCCTGTGTCACCTAACATACTATTATTGCTTTTCTTAATCTATGAACAAATTTTAATCTCCATGGAAAAGCTAAAAGAATTTTTTTTAAAAACAAATCACAGCCCACTCATCCAAACAAGCATACTGTACAGAGCAGTCATTTATGCTTGTACTTGTTGCCTTTCATATTTAAATACTTGTCTTGAAACAAACCCTCTGTGAAGTGAAATGTTTAATAATGGGCTAAAACTGGGAGGTTAAAAATGAACAATCTTCAACAAAAATAAATAAAGCAATTGTGTGCGCTGCTATATTTATTTACTCAGCTATACTCAAAAGACATGACATCATGTCATCTGTACTTTTCCTTACTGGAATGAAAGGGGTTGCAGGAAGATCCTACAGCTTTTGCTGAGGTTAAATTCCTATGACTTCAATGTCATCTCAGTCTCCAATGCAATTTTTTTAAATGCTTCTGCAAGATAAGGATCTTGGACAGGCCTAATCTGCCACACTGGCTTACAGTACTGAACAATTAGTAGCACAAAGAGACTGTGGATAGAAGAGCTAAAAATGGCAGAAGGAAAATCCTTCTCTTAAAAGATAAGCTGTTCATCAGGAGTATTTCCTGCAGGGAATTCCCTGTCTCTGAGCATTTCACTTCTACTGATCTAGCGTTGGGAAGGAGAAGGAATTCTTGGGGACTGAAAAGGCTTTGCTTTAAAAGAAATGGCATGCAGAGAATATGATGCAAGACTCAATGTCTGAGACTGAGAAAAAGACTATTGTTGCATTTGATATCTTTTGCAAGTTTACTGCCTTGATGCTTGATTATCACTCAAGCTCTACATTAATCTTCATTTTTATTAGCCAGCTTCTAGCGTACAGTCTCCCAAATTTTGTTCAAGCAATCAGAACAACACTGGTTATTAAGAAGTTTTGTATGGTCTGTTGATGGTCTGCTCTTTACTGCAAACAAAAAATTCAACCCTGATTTGTTCTCTTTTCCTAACAAACAGAAGACAGCAATTACACAAGACCAGATTCTCCTATAAGGCATGTTAACCATTTTATCAGTAACATAATAGGAAATCTATTTTCTTCATAGAACACGAACAAACTTAAAGAAGAGGGGCCCAGCTCTTTGATCTGTCATTCTTACAGGATCACAAACTCTTTTTCTGACTTACAGATTAAACATACTTGTGTTACTAGCTTTCCTAAAACTTTGAAGAACAAAAATACCCTATTTTCAGTATTTAAAAAAAAAGGACACCATTATCAAGCTGCCCCTTGTTCATATACTATCATATTTTATTTTAACATCTTCCTAACTATTCCTGTTTCATATCCTACAAAAATAAACATATATGCTTTCTACACAACACGACAGCCAAAATAGTGCATTTTAAAAGCCAGCAAACTGAGAAATATACTTTATTCTTTCATTGTCTGCCATGCAACTTATATCCATAGTATTTATTCAGCTACAGTTGTGGCACCTTCTTCTACGAGAGCAGGAGCCTAGACTACTTGTCTGTGCATTGATCTGCATTGATGTCTTATCAACAGGGAGCTCTTAACAGAGAAAAGCAATAACCTAAAAATAATAAAATTGCTCCCTGCCTTCCCTCAGTTTTCCTCATCAGTCTGGCCAACATCAATCCTACAAAAACAAAAGTAAGTTTCTTAAAGATTCTGGTTTCCTTTAAAACCATGTCTCTCCCTGTTACTGGTTTTATGTTGATTGCTTTGAATTTCACACATACTTAGCAGGATACTGTTCCCAGTCATGACCGCTAAAACATAATCAAGAAAAAAAAAAAAAACAGGTTACTGCAAAGTGTACTCATCCCTTCTGTAACCTGTCCTGCCATTCACCAGCTAACTTTATCTATCCTTAGTCTCAGGAACACCACTGGGATCCTCCCATACGCAAACAGATGCATACCAGTGGGATAAAATCAGAGACAGCCACTACTTCAGGAACACGTTAGGTAAGAGATGATTAATGTTTTTGCTGTTTTCCAGCTTTTTGGTTATATAGGAATAACTTATTTGACACGAAAACCCATTAGCATCAATTAAATTCCAAAATGAAAAAAAAATACAACAGCCTACCTACTTCAGTGAAATTGACAGTGAAGGGGAAAGAGGACATGTCCACTTCCCTAAAAATGACTCGTTACTATCAGAATTATCTCTGTCTTAATGGAGCTGTAATCTGCTAAAAGCAGATGGGAAAGTACAGAAAAAAAAATGAACAAAATTTTCTGGTTTCTAAACTTGTAATTTCATTAAAGACAGACAAAAAGAGCATCTGTTAAATATAGCTGCAGACCAGCCAAAAAGTCCAATGATTTTGGTGTCCTCTACTGTAAATCTTATTGGAAAGCTGTTCAGACAAATTCTAAAATATGTAACTCTTAACTTTTAATGTTAGAAATGTTGTTATTGCTCTTGAATGTACGTTACAAAAGGCCGTTGTCTAGGCAGAAAATACAGAGAAAGACCAATTTACATCATTTTTGAGAAAAAGAACCTATGGGATGGTAGAACTCAGTGACAAACGGCAGAGATCAACACCATGAACCAAACAACTAGAAATATATTAAAATTTATCAAATATCAAAATCTCTTCCTCAGGATTATCATAGAAGGCTGCAGAAACACATGCAATACTCCAGACAAAACAGACAAAGGCTCAGTAACAATTAGCATGTCAAACCCCAAATCTAAATACTATTCTAATCACGTCCTTTTGCTGGTCTCTTAATTGAGATAACAATTTTCCATAAAATTATTCAGCCTCTTCACAACTGTTTTGTTCACCAAGGGGAGCTATTACTTGATCAGAATAATTGGAGAAAAAATCCTCCAGTATGCTTCCAAGAAAGGCTGCAATTGACGATATCATAAGAAAAATCTCATTTGAATGGCAGCTGGAAGAATGCAGCAGTAAGATACTCTGTTCTGCTCCAAACCTTTCCTTTTGTTTTACCAAGCAAAAGGCACAAAACAGCCTCTAAGAACTGTAAATGCTACCATTTCTTAAGTGGGAAAGGAAGAGAATTCCCTTGGTGCAGCATAGAAAAAAATCTCAGCCAGATGTCAGGTTGCTCACTATGGGGCCTCTCACATGCTTACTGCTTTCAGGCAGTAAATTGCACAAAGTGGTGTGCCACAAGAAGGCGGGAACTTCAGAGGAAATTTGGGGCAATGCTACAGTGTAATGCATACAGAAGAGGATACTACCTTTATATAGGCTAAAAGAGCATAAATTACTTCGGGGATTTCTCCTGTCCAAGCAACAAAAATTTGACAAATTAGCATATTCAAGCTGCCATCACTCTCTTTCCTTAAGCTGAGGGTTCCATCCTACAGATCAAATACAAAATAAAAGAAAATTCTTATTTCAGATCTCTTTTACACTTCAACTCAACAACCATACTGGCAAGGCTGCCCTGTAGAACTGTAACCCTATTTATTTAGTTAGTTATTAATTCTAGAGCACACTGTAACACTTTATTCAATGAATAATGAATTCAGTTCTTTTGATGGTTCTGATAATTACCTTGAGTCCACGAAAGCTGCCTGGGCTGGTTGGTGAAGAACTGGAGGACTTGGTAGATTTTGGAGTGGATAACTGACTGCTTGGTGTTCCATTAACTGGCCAAGGCAACGAAAGCAAACAAAGAAAAGAAAAGAGCAAAAGAAAAATCTCTGAATTTTCTTTTAAACCTAACATGCCTCTCTGATTAAGTATCACTGAAATCTGCATATGAAGATCAGAACAGACTCAAAGCATTTACGAATAAATTATATGCTCTCATACCATAAAAACTGATCAGAACTCATGTGGCTGGATATAGGATCAAGAAGACACACACATCTCATTGTCATTCTAGGGCTTAAAAGGCCTACTTTCTCCTACTCCACTGCAAGAGCTTTGGACAAATAACAACCATAGTCTCTTTAAATTCCATCATTTAATGTGATTATCACCTAGAAAATATGGAGAGAGGTGTTCATAAGTACAAACATTTGACTCTCCACCTCCCCTTTTTGGGAGCAACATACTACTTTTTAGGTAGAATGTTTCCCAAACCACAAGTATTTTTATACAAAAAACAAACAAGAAGCATGAGCTGGTTAGTTGACATAGAACTTGAAAAGTAGTTCAGAAAAGAAAATCGATGTAGGGGAAACCCCTCAACAGTTACAAGTTATTAGGCCAATTCAGAACTTCCAAGAACTTAGAACATCTGAAAACACACAATACTCCCCCCTTTGTTTTGAAGAATTCATTCATCTTAACTCCAGTTTTTCAGATATCTGATACAATCTCTGTTATATTTCTGATGACTTGAATAGCACTTAGGTCAGTCCTTGTATTTTTCTAAAAAACACCCCCAAACTGATAAATTTTACTATGCAAATGGGGTGAAAAGGTCTGTATTAGACGAAGCAATATATTTTCTCTCTAGCCAAATCTCATTTTTTGCAGTAGAAGAATACACTAGACAGAAGTTTCAGAGCTAAAAAGATTTCATAGCTGATTCACACTGAAGAACCTTTTTTAAAGAAAGAAAGAAAGGGAAAAAAGCAACCTGCCAAATAGAAATTTAGCTTCCAAGAAAATAGTGGTTACACTTCCACATCTTCTTTACACATTCAAAAGTCTGTCACAGGTTATGCCTCACTTCTTAACCAGTGCTATCAAGTTTATTTTACAAGTGTTGGACAACTTAGAACCCTAAAATCTTGAGTGCTAAATGCCTTGTAACAACTATTTTTACTACTTCAACAGTTAATCTGTCAGTAGACGAGGCAGACTGCATTGCAACTTCCACACATCCCCGTTGTTCACAACAATCTATCTCCCCCTGATGTGTGATGTTACAATACAAATAATTAGCACTTAGCTACAGAGTAAATCTGTCATGAAATCTGATGACTTGGATATATATACCCAGACCTTTTTCTGGACTAAGAGCTTCCTCTTCTCTACTGAAGTTGTTAGTATTTTTTTTTTTTTTTGACAAGAGTTGCCATTCAGAATAATAGGCAACTTAGGTCAGTTTGAGTTTAAGAACCTGAAAGGCTTTAGGAGCATAAGTTCCTTCTGCTAGCCCTATAAATATGCACTGTATCTCACCACTTTGTTTTAGATATTAATCTTTAAAACTGGCAGAACAATGTTTCCTTATTTTATAAAGACTTTGCTGGTATGAAGATGAAAAGGTTTACTGAATGCTCACTTAATTTAGGCATCAGAAACAGTTCTGTGCCGCAAAGAGGCTAGTTCATGAACAAAAACAGATGTTTCTATAGAAGAATTTGCCTCAAATGACCAATTATTACTAGAGGAGCAAAAGTCTGATTATTCACAAATCCACTTTATACAGCTCACAGAAAGGTCCTTCTTTTCTGAACATGACCATCGAGGCCTACACTATATGCATCCTCAGTTAACTGTCTCTAATTTCACCATCATCTTTTTAAGCATGGACAGAACCACTAATCTGAATGTTTAATGTAATCCTCTTCCCTCTCATAACTGTGTAAGGAAGAGCCCCCAAGCATACACTCACAGTACTCTAACTTTTTTACTAAGATTCTCAGATGTGCTTGGTATACAAATGCGGTGCTCCAAGCCAGGGCTTCAGCTTGATGACCTCCAGAGGTCCCTGCAGCTTGCATTGGTCTATGACTTTATGACAAGTGCACGTTCCGCTGAGCAGCCTATTTAAAAGAGTTGTCTGTAGATATGGCATGACCAAAGTTTCCTATGATTGATTGCATATGGGTTGGCACACATCTGTAACAATAGTAAAAGCCAGATTTGGCCTTACCTCCAATACGTAAAAATCTCACATGTATAGGAAATCAGCCAGCTGCTATTAGAGACAGTAGTTTTTTGTTTTTGTTTAACTCAGAAAACACACAAGCAATTTGTATTCATTTTTGGCACCTAAGCCTGTTCACTGCTATTGATATTTTGATTATTTCACATATAGGCAAAACCTTCCTTTCTAGTTTATTTTCAAAGTCTAAGTGCTTTTGAGGTGTTTTTAGACGTTTATTTCTACATGTCTGGTAGGTTGAATGTACTAGAAAATAATTTTCTCTCTGTAGTTCCTTATATAGGACATATTAGCTATAATTCTTTAGTATATGGAAAACCATAAAACCTGTGCGTACCTTTGAAAAAGCTGAATTCAAATATGGTCCGAAGTCACAACTTATTTGCTAAGGAAAGCAAGTATGTTCCTTAAAAGTGACTTCACATTTTAGAGCATTGCCAGAGATAACTTTTCTAAAACACCAAGAAGCCCATTTGAACTTTCAGAACTTAGGCTGAAATAACACAATTAAAGAAAGGAATGTAAGAAATTGCACATGAAGTGAAAAACTATGGTACACATTCTTGTGGTGCTTTTTTCAGTAGATCTTACTGCTCCCTTTTTGCCTTGGTTGAAATTTTCTACTATCATATGCCTTAAGATACAAATGTACTGCTCCTCAGGATGTTCGTCTACTTGTGGTCAAATTGTACCTTTGCAAATCTAACTTTGACACCATTAACCAACATCCAACAACTATAAAGCATCATTTATCTTATCTCACTCAGATAATCTGTTTTAACAAATAAGCTAGACTCATTATGTCTCTGGTTTACAGAGCAAAAAATGTGTATTTCAAGCTTTAAAAAACACTGACAAATACAGATAAAAGGGTAAATTCACAGGAAGGAGACACACTGGTGATATACAGCCATAATAATAATGGCTCACCTGGGGATTTTGCAGTAGAATAAGCACTGGAGTAGTGGCCACCCCTCTTTACTGTACTCATACATTTGACACAAAGGAAAAACATTAAGGAGAGAGGTTATTAAACAGCTCTGAACATGCATGATAGGAAGAAGGGTAAATAAATATAACTAAAGACTACATGAGAAAAAATGCCAAGTAAATAGAAGAATAAATACCAGACACTTTGTATAAAATTTTCACATTAACCTAATCAGTGGAGGTATCCAAGCAGAAATAAATAAAGAAATGACAGCGCTGATTCTAAGTACTCTGGACAAAATTCAGTGTTGGTAGATATCCCATGCAATCTCACTGGAGTTAACAGGATCGCATGAAACGTAGATCATTTGTGAAACTTGCCCTTCATTTCTCTTTTTGTTGTTACTGTGAACCTTCTTTGAAGACTTTCAGTTAAATAGTCAATTCTTAAAAACAGATGATAAATATTCCACTTCTAAAGAGCTCAAAGACACAAAATGACTTTAACCAGCATCAATTAAGCAAAACAAATATGGATATGAGAATATGGAACATGTTGCAGTTTTGAATAAACGCACAGGAGCTTACACGCATAGTTATAATTAGAATAGAGCATTGTATATTTACATATTAAATGGTTTGATTTCAGGGCTACTTTTCCGGGTCTGAGAGAAAAAACCATCAATTAAATTTTATTATATTTAGAAAATAAATGCAGAGCTTAAAAAAGGAAAACCAAGTTTCTCCTTTCCATTTATTTGCATAAAAAACTCAACGTTTGGAACATAGCGTATTCAGTCAAGCTGCAGGTGAACATGCAATGTGAACATTTCTATGAAATTATAGGAAGCACAAGAAAGAAATTCTCTTTTAACAGACAGTAACAGTCCAGAACAGCCTCTAAAATTATTTGAAACATCAAAATCCTGTATTTTGATAATATTTGGCTTATATAGCAAAAACCTTCCAAATTCACAACACTTAAGGGTATACTTTAGTAACCACATTCTGCAGTTAATAAAGAGTGTAATAAAGATCAAGTGCCATCCTTAAAATATAGCTCAATTATACAACTAGCACAAATTATTCTAGTGTTCACAAAACGAAACATTTTGTGTTAATTAAAAGAAAATAGAAAGTCCATCTCTTCTCAGGATTCAAAACTAAATACATATTCTATTATAAACTAATAGATACCAAATCTAGGAGATAAACTGTTTTAAGTATTTTTTCCCCTCAAGAAACAAAGCATGGCACTTGTATATTTTTTGTGCTCTGCTCTTTTCTATAAGTTATACCTGAGGCAGGTGATTTGCTTCGACGTGAAGGTCCCGGACTTTTGGATCCAGAATGCTTTAAGCCAGACGATCGGGAATAAGATGACTTCATAATACGGCATTCTACAAGCAGAAAGACAGAGTTTAGAAAACGATTCTGTGTATAGGCTTCCTCCAAATCCTGTTAATTGCGCAGGAAATGAATCTCAGTATTTTCTAATCATGCTTGTCTACCTGAATGAAACAAATTTATAAAGAATCTCAGAACTTGAACCCACATACTGTACAAAACTTTTTGACCTAGTCAAATGCTGCAATATTCTGAAGGTAGTATTTCTTCATCTCTTGAAATTGGATTATGACTACAATTTAAATTTGTACCTAGGCACAGCTGAAGGAGTAAAGCAGTCAGCTGATGCCAAGGTTGCTCTGGTAGCTCAGCAAGTCTTGGATGCTCTAATGAGAGATTCACATAGGCACAACAAGGTCAACTCATCTTTTGTCAGAAACTGACATTCTGACCAATTTTTTAAAGAGGTGAAAAATGCCTACCGTTTCTAAAAGATGAGACAACATGCCATTTACCATCAGCTATACTGCATTAAATAAAGCACAACCTAAATGGGAAAGGAACCAACAGTCATACATGTATTGACATTTTAGAAACATTTTAACTCCTATAGTTAGCATCCACTGCAAATCTCTCCCAATCAACTTGTGTCAGTTTCCCTTCTAACTTCCCTGTTACTCATCACTGTGATGTCAATGTAATCCAAGTCAGATCAGAACCAGTTAAGCAGAGCTGCCTCTCCTGCCAGTCAAGTCATGTTCGAATTTTTCTTTAAACTTCTTTTCTACATTAAGACATCCAGAAATGTTACAGGAAGCAGGGACCAATGAATGTGAAAAGACAAAGGAAGAAAAACACCCTCAGTCACTGGGTTCTCAGAGAGAAGATGAACCCAATTAATCTGTGCATAGTGAAATGGGAAAAGCAAGCTTATGGCCTTAAGATCTGCAAGGGAAATTATGATTTTGCTCAGTCTGGGATTTGCAGTGTGAGCTAATACAACCACTTTCTCCCATGCCTGCATGAGAATAAATTTATATTTTAGCTAGTGCGAAACTATGTTAAAAACATACAGTTCTCGTCACAATTACACTATTTGAATCAACATGGTCAGGCAGTTTGGGAAAAACAGCAGGTTGGTAGTAACGGTAGAATGGCAGCCAGCTGAACCCCCAAGCATCCAAGTACACGGATCACTGTGGTTAGATATATACCTATACATTTTGATGCAACAGAAGATTTTATAATGGAATTATCACTTTTGTAAAAATTAGAAAAACAGCATGTGCTTTTGCCTTCAGTTACCTGAGAGCAAGGCAAAAAACTCTTATTCACAACCTGAAGCTCTCCTCAAATAATTTGATGATTCTTGCCAGGGCAAGTTTTCATTACCACAGTTTCATTTTTCATAAAAGGAAGTCAGTGTGATTCTACAGCTGAACCAATACAGACAGAAAAAACACAGAGAAAAAGAACGATTATATGATTTGATATTCCAAGCCAATTCTAAAACTCCCTGGTAGAGTTCAGAGCTTTTTCTTGAATTTATGCTACAAATTTTCTCTTTATGGATCAATAGCTTTCTCAAATAAGTTAAATCTGTGATCTGTGAATGGAAGATAGCATGGACAAAATCCTTTATCTTACCTCCTCCGCTCCTGCCCCCAGGCCTACTCAATAATCTTCTAATATAAACTGGCTCAATAGGTGGTTTAGAGCAGAAACAGCTGGAATGAGTGAAATAAGCAGAACAATTCTTCAAGACCTGAAAAGAGCAGCTACCTCCGTGATTTTTTAAATTTCTCAGGAAGACAGCAATACAGAGACCATCTCAGAGTCCACAGACGTCAAAAGAAAATAATTTTAATGGATTTTAGATCTATTTAAATACATGATTGAGTCTTTTAAAATTCAATTCTTTTCCATACTACTTTAAGGGCATTGTCTTTTTTCTAAGAAAATACATCAGGTTTGTCAGAACACTTTTTCAGATATTCAGGAGTTAGATGATGGTTTGGAGAACCATTTTAATGAACAGGAAAATATATCCCAATGCATATTCTCCTATAACATATGGCTGTTAAAGAATGAATGTGGGGGTAAATCTCAGTGAAGCTGACTGTTCAGAGGGTTCACGATGTACAGTCTTACCGCTATGATCCAATACGAAGTCATCCTGAGCATACCGGTACTTCTCAGGTCCACACGCAATGAAGACATCATCATCTCCGAAAAAGTCCTGCAAGCATGTCACCTGATAACAAAATACACAAAGCAAAATATATAAGTGCAGTATTTTCAAGCACTAAGTTTTCAGTTGGTCTTAACACTTAGAAAGTTTATGCTTTTATAGTGGTACCACAATGTTCTTTTATAATGACCGAAATATTCTAGTTCTCAGAGACTTCAGCTCTTCCCCATATAAACAATGGCAGGAAACCTGTTTCAGAAATGTAGAAAATGACTGCTGCTCCCCTGCAGAAACACCTTCTCTTACATTTAATACCTGTATTTTTACCTATAACTTTATGTGCATTCTGATGGCTTTGACAGAAATAGATACAAACAGCAACAAAGTGGCAAAACTTCTTGTTTATTAACAATTAATTGCTTATGGAAAAGAAAGATACTCAGAATACCAATGACTGTCAGCTCTCCGCAAGAGCACTGAAGCTGGGCATTCACAAACAGGTCAGTTGCCACAGCACCTAACCCAGGAACAGCAGCAGCAGCCCTGACATTAAGATCCTCGCTACATTTGCTTTACTGTATTGTGAAGCCAAAGGGTCCCAGCCCTCACCAAAATTCTTTCACTTCTAGCTCATCATTGTTATAACGAAAATCTGCCATCACTGACTAGAGACGCTTTCAACTGTACTTGAACTAGTTGCTTCTAGTTTAACTAAAGCGGCAGTAACAACTGGTCTTCAAAGCCCTGACAGATTCAGAGTTTTGCTAATGTGGGATTTCTTCTTCTCCGCTTAATAATCGTCCCTACTAATAGGTAATACTTATTACTATTTCCACAGATTTCAGGCTTTTTTTTCCAAGTATTACTGTTAACATAAAAACAAGCTTTAGAGATAAAAACCAAATTCTATTCCCTCCTATGAAGAGGAGGAGGGGAAAGAATCCAACAAGCTGACCAAACCCACAGTTACATGAAAAGTTGTGAGAAAGATTTCCAAATATTCACCCCAGCTGCACTGCTGGAAATGAGCAGAAATGTTCTAATAAGCCTAAGTTCACACCCCAAACACCAAAACCTGGTGCAATTTCTATCAGCTCTATGCACTCACCACTACTCTGCTTATTTCTGTGGTACCCTGGCAGTGCTGTTTTGAGCAGGTTATAGATAACTGCTGCGGCTTAGCAGAGCCTAAAACGAATATTTCTGTTCTGACTTAAAGGCCCCCCCTTTAACCTATTTGAGCTGAAATTGAAGCTGAGAGTAAAACAGTTGAGAATGACAAGTCTTACACAACATAATAGGGAGACAGTTGCATGCAGGATCATCCTTTTCCAGAGAAAACTGCAAAGAAAGGATCAGATCTGTGCACAAAAGATGACACAGGTGCTCTTGGAAATTCAACTTAATCTTCTGTAAAAGGACAATGAGGAGGGGAAGGAAAGACTTTTTAAAAGGTACAAATGTCTGTTGATAACTTTCTCCACACATTCATCTATAAAGAGCAAAAATACACTGGAGTAATTAGCAACAACACCACATGAGTATCAGCGGTCAAATAAACTGCTGGAGGTGGAGCAACGGTACCTGCATTTTGGAGTGCAGTCTAATGCCAGCATCACAGTTTGCACACCTGACCTGTGTGACTGGCCAGTAGTCAGTCACAGCTGGGACAGTCAAAGAAAGACTTTAGGTTACTGAAAAATGTACCCAGTTATAAATATAACTGGAAGACACATAAAATACAAGAATGAGAAAGATGTACATGGATGCTCACTATATTCCAACAGGGAATACTGGCAATCCTTCATCTCACTACAAATAGTCTGGACTGACTATTCAAAAAATGTACAAAGAGAAAAACAAACAAGCAAACAAAAAGTGCATTTAACAAGCAATGAACATCTGCTAGAACTTACCAAGCCCTAATCACCAAATCATGTCTTAAGGATAGTATTTTTAACACCAAGTTCATGGAAATCCTCTGTTTTCCTGGAAATACAACCTAATAGTTAATTTTGCAGGCTTTTATCACAATAAAATCAAAAGAGCAGCTCCCAAGGTGCAAATAAATGCTAAAATAAATGTCCTTCATTTCCTACAGAATTAAAATTAATATATAAGTTGAAGCTAATAACAGTGCTGCTCACTTGGTTTGTGGGCAAAAAAAAGAACAAGAGAAAGCTTAACTAAATAAGTTGTTTTTACTGTGTTTTGAATGTTGCCAGTCTGCTGTGGCCCGACTTGCAAACCACACAGTTCTATTCCAGTCAAAGATCATCTATATTTAGATTATATAACAATTGTTTATTGCTTTGAGCAAGATTCTGTTAATCTACAGATTTAGAAACAAAAAGTTTTCAAAGTCTATTGATTTTTTTTGTTGTTTCCTTAGCACTTTTGCTTGCAGAACTCGCACTTTTGCTAGGAAAATGATCAAATTTATTTTGTGGGTAGTCCAATACGAAAAGTACTTCAGCCCTTCCATCAATTTAGGGATCAAAATTTGGTTCGTGAAACCAGCATATGACTCTCTTCACTAAATACCTATTTACTGCATCTTACCCATTCTGTGTTTGTTCCTCTGTGCATGCTGCTGAAAAAACTGCTCACTGCTTCAAAATATGTCCTACAATGCCTTTCAGAGGAACAAAGATGGTGTTAGTTAAGCTGCATATAAGTATAACATAGCAATAACATTCAAACCTGTGGTCATTTTTTCAAGCAACAACTCTTGTTAATCCTGAAGCTGTAAGCTTCTATGCAAGCAGTCTAAAATGTGAAAAGCTCTAGACACCTTAAAGAGGTTAAGCACTGAGAAGAGATTTGATTTTCAACTGGATCAGTGTTGAGACCTTTTTTAAAGTTACAGATCTGAGGTCATTTTTGAGATTCAGATAGGGCCATTTTCTAGTTTATACGCATAAAAGCTCTTTACAAGCACTTAGAATATATGCTTTCCAACTGTTGCCTTGCAGAAAAGCTGCACCAGATTGTCCTTCTCTTGTCTGTTGCTGTAATTATCATAGATAATGTTTTTTAATAGGAACATGATGAACTCAATTTGTTTGTATAGAAAAACAATTTAAAAAGATCTATTTTGAGTACTTTTTTTTTTTTTTTTTTAAATGAAGACATACACAGCTGCACGAGAGAGTTCTTTAGGGTTTATCATTATAGCCAACTAGACAGGTTTACACCAAAGGATGTTCATGCCTCCTTTAATTTCTCTTTTCTTTTTACAAATATAAAACATATTTTGAAAAACTATTTTAGAAAGGCTTTAAAAATGTTACTTTGTTAAATATGGATATTTTAATTAAAATGTTTTAGATGTGTTAAATCCTGTTTATATTTCTACATATAATATAGAATCACAGAACAGTTGAGGTTGGAAGGGACCTCTGAACATCATCTAGTCCAACCTCTCGACTCAAGTAGGGTCACCTAGAGTGCATTGGACAGGATGGTATCCAGGTGGGTTTTGAATATCTCCAGAGAAGGAGACTCTGCAACCTCTCTGGGTTACCCTTTCCTAGTCAAACATTACCTATGTTCTCGGCAATTCTCTATATTTAAAATAAAAATAGACCTACTCGTGCTCTTCTGACTACCTAATCCACAACTAGTTGCACTACTTCTGCTCAAAATGTCACTCTACTTACCTGAGCCAAGTATTCATGTTTGGATACTAAGGTTTGGACTTGGCTTAACATTATAAGTGGAAATGCAAAAGAACAGGGAGATGCAACAATGTTGCATGGGAAGTCTAAGAATAAATATAACTGGAAGTCAATGTTACCTTTTCTTTTTTAGAACCATTGCATCTTCCATTTTGTGCATCTGCTTCCAAAGAATCTATTGCCTTGGATTCTCAAAAAAATTTTCTGTGAGAATGTTACAAATGACTCTAGGTATCCTTGCTTTCTGATGACCACAAAAAGGCTGTGTTCATCATTAGACTAAGGATCATAGGCAATATGATTCAAGTGGCAGCACCAAAAGAATTAAATTGTAATTGGCTTCAACTGCAAGAAAACCAAACAAAAATGCAAGTGACTCAGTGATCTGATGAACTGCTTGTTACAAAAAAACAGTTACTTGTCACATAGCATTTTTTTTCAATTGAGAAATTTTTGGGACATTAAATGGAAGAAGTCTTTTATAAAACACAAAAACCTTTCTAACAGAGTGACATAATAGTAAATATGCATTATGCTACAGAAGTAGAACGGTTCAGAGAAGTTTGCAAGACCATTAATGGTAAAAGTACTTTGAAATCTCACAATGGAAAGCACAGATGTGATTTACAAACAGGAAAAAACATTAAAGCAAGATCTGTAACCAACTGTAATTGATCTGATAGTCTCTAATTTCTTTTTTTCTACTAGATATTTCATAAAGAAATAGCATTTATTTCCACAGGTGAAACCCTACGTTGTACCAATCTTTCTGTTTCAAGACAAGTCAGACCATTCAGTGTAGCTTTTTGCATTGCTCCCAGTGATTCAGAGGAAGGAAGAGTAACAGGCAGGAAGCAATGACTAGCAAACAGAGCACAAAGCCAAGCAAATTGTACTTCTCTTGATACAGCAAAGATGGAGGTGTAAAGTGTATTATCCCATTTCTTGAGCCACAGAGTCTGACAACATAAGTTTTATTTTAGTCTTATTTACTAACAGTGGAACAGTCAACCTAAAGAGAAGAGAGCCTTAAAATATCAACTTATCCCCTAATACATGGCTTTATGGAATCCAAACAAATTTACATACAGAATTGTATTGTGCTTTAAAATGTTATCTGAGGACTTTATCTACTTCAAAGTTTTAGAAAAAAAAGTAAAGTTTTAAAAAATTAAATCTAAAGTGTATGTGCTGGAACTATATAGGTGTTTTCAGCTCAGCAGGAGTTCAAACAGGCAGAAACTCTATACTCTAAACTCTACTCTCCCCCCTCCACACACCCCTATGTATTGCTGCAACAAAATGCTAATAGCTTGTTCAGTGTCAGCATGACAAATTTAGACAACACCTCCCTGCTAATGCCTTCAATCTGAGGTGTCTCAACAATCCTTCTGGGAAATGCTACTCCTCTCCAACTAGGACAGATTACAATTACAGTGTCCTAAAGGCCACCTTTGCCCTTTGCATCAGCCTTTAACTCTTGAGTAATCAGAAGTCAATTATTCGTCTATTTTCCCAGACAAATCATATTTGTAATCATCATTTTTGCTTCCTCTTTTCAAATAAAGTTAGTATTTCCACTTCTTCACTGCAATACAAACAGTCCCCTTAAAATTCCTGCAGTGCTTTCTGAAGCTGTCTGTAACCGTCAGGCTTACAGTTCAAGGGTTTAGACCCACATGTTTTCTGAATACATCTGCAGCAATTTGTAAACGCTGAGTTTTCCTTGAATAGGAGTAACTTGTTGTCTTACTTAGGAAAACAGAAAAAATAATATTGAGACAAAGACCATAATGAGAATAATGCTCCCAGGCCAGCTTCCTGAATGACTTCACATTACTACAGTCATCATCAAAAAATGAACCTCTTTTCACTGATACCCACGATGAGGAACAGCAGTGGAAGGGAGGAAGACAACCCCTCCTGCTCCACTGGGAATCCAAAAAGAAAGCAAGCAAACAGAAATGCTAAATCCTTGCCTGCTGCCTGCTAAACAGCAAAAGCCTGGCAGTTAGCCCAGGAAACGCCTAATACACTATGACGAGGCAGAAATACTGCACAGACAGACAGGTCAGGTCATCACTACACATGCAGCAGCTACACAGCCATTTGGAACAAATGACAGAATATAGCACATACCACTTTTTAAAGTGTTTGTTTCGAATTTTAAGCAGATGATTTTATGCATATATTTTTCAGCATCTTGATGTTTACTTCAGAAAACGAACACATGTGGAAATAGAGGACTGCGTTTGGGTGCATTTCAAATAGACACATCATCTTTACTGTAATGTCAATGACAGTAAGAAAAATTAAATCGTGCATTTTAGAGCTTAAGTACGTTCCTACACGTATTTATTTCTTAGTCTTCCGATACCAGATTTTTTCAGCAAGGCCCATCCACCAAGAAGCAAAATTGATCTCTTTCTGCCAAAACACATGCACAAGTGTTGAACTGATTATGTTCAGCTGTTTAAATAGGTTAACAATTACACTCAAGGAATAAAATTCAGTAAATTTTCTTTTTTTTTAATCTTATCACACAACCAGTGAAAGTTAACATCAAGCATCTCAATTTCAAGTGTTACATAGAGAAACAACAGCCCTAATAAGCATGGAAATAAGTGGAAATTAGAAACAGAGAATTAACAGATGCAGCTCATGACTATAATCCAGTTTGTTTAAACACAGAAAAAACACAGTATATTTCAGTTACAAGACAAGGATTATGTCCTTGCCCACAGCACTAATCACAGCATCCCCAAAAAGTCAGCATAACAGATTCTTTCCTTAAGTACCATAACAAGGAAGCCTAATAGAGAACCAAAAATAGCACCTGACTTCACACAGTTAACCTTCCTTACCACAGGAGCAGTTAGTCTAAAAATAAAAGCTACTTGCATCAAGAAAGAACATTAAAAGAAAAAGCATACATGTAAGGACAGATAGCTGGCTCATCCAGTTCAGTAAAATAGCATGGATAATTCTGGGGACATCCTGTCAAAATACAAATGAAATTAAAATATAAGTTATATCATTTTTTTGCACGGTGTTACCCATTTTGCACTGTTACAGAAATCTGTGCCCTTAGCCAGAATCACCTTATTTGAAAAACATGGCATTCGCATGGAGAACTTAGAAGAATGAAAACGTACAGCTAAGCATTCAACTGATCTCATTTCTTCCACAGATTCTTTGGATCGGAAGAGCTGGTGGTGAATGCAACTATAATCTGCTGCAATCCAAGGTTTCCAGTACTTGTTAGCAGACAAAGTTTCCTGGAGAGATTCCAGAAGCAGCAGTTCTTTAAATGAGAACTATCTTTCCACAGGCAAATAAGAACTTCAAACTCAGGGCAGCCAGTGCAGAAAAGATGTAAGAAAAGGTGGGTATCTGGAAAGGTCCTTTGATAAATATGCTTTATAATGCAAAGGCCTTTGACAGAGACAAATAAATTTTGATCAATTAAGTTTTAAATGAAAGCCTTCCTAGGGCTTGAATTGCACACACATTAAAAAAAAATCAAATTAAGTAACTGCAAGATTCAAAATGTAAGTTGAAATCTATGACTCACTATGATTTAATGTTGTTATGTAGAAATACAAAAAAAGTATATTGTTTTCTGAGTTCCTGATAGAATGTTTCAATTTGCTACTATTGAAAGATGTCTCTCAAAGCTCTACAACGTGGTGGGAAGAAAATGTAGGTGCTCTACTAATTCAGGTCTCTTCTGCTCAGTTCTATCCTCTTCATATCCCCTTCACATTAAAAAAATATATATATTGTTAAAATCCAATGAGCTGTTCAGAGAGTAAAAGAATCCCTTCTGCATGTATTTTAAGTTTAGGTCAGTAGTCTTCATATTTCAGCATTTTTAAACATCACGTTACATCATTTAATCAGCATTTTATTTATTTCATTGCAACAGCTATACCTTCAACTAACCTAGCAGTCCTGTATTTATAGTATTATCATATTGGTTATGCAATATTGTCAGCCATACATTCAAATGGCATATGGACCTTTCAAATGTGTTTGATTTCTTAAATATCCTCCTCATAATTGTGAACCGTAAATACAGAAAGGGAACTAAGTTGGTATATGCTCTTTATTCACTGTCTCAAACAATGATATTTCACAGACAACAGAAAATCAGCGAGAAAATAGAGTCATACACTGTGAAGTTATTTACAGCTCAGCAAACTGGCTTCCACGCTTACTTCTGTTTTGCCCATCAAAAGCCATCTGGGGCTGTCAGACTTGCGTGCAACATCTGTAACAGTTACGCTGGTCTAGTAGCATCAATTAAAAACAATGAGAATGACCAAGAGATTAGATCCCTTGGAAATGTACTAGAATGTATTTGAATAACACAGGAAATAGAAACGGTACTTAACTGCATTTCAGAGATCCAACCCAATTCGGTTAGCTCCCCTTCTACTTTGACCAACATTGTTTCTAAGCCTACTGCTGCTGTTTCTGAATTGCTTTATTAAGAAGGCAGAAGCAGATGTAAAACACATTTCAAAATGTAGAAACATTTTTGATTTCATGCTCAGGCAACAAAAGAATCACAGAGAAAGTGGAGAAGTAACATTTTTAGGTACTGACAAAAGTACCAATCTGTCAGTATTATCATACCAAGAACAAGTCCTACCAGGAAAAAAAGTTATTTCCATCAGGCTCTCCCTAAACAAAGCCAGCAAAATCCCCCACGCATTTCTTCTTTCATGTTTGAAAATATCAGCTCATCCTTTTAACAAACATCCGTAGGTTTCAGAAAAATGAAACAAAATGCAAAGCACCCCAACAGAATGCACAGCAAAACCACCTTCATCCCCAATAACTCTCTAGACTCTATAAAAGTACAAAAAATAAATGTTAAGCCTCATTTCTCAGACATTTACTTTTTATGGCACCTAATACAAGGCTTGGAGGAAATTTTCTTTAGCTATCCTAATTTGAAATCACAGTGGATTTAACTTTCATGGCTATACTATTACTAATAGCCTGGATCTCGACTTCGTAGCTACATATTGGATTTAGGTGATAACACTCCCCCCCCCCGCCCCAAGAATCAAAGGCTGACACAATCTGGTTTTTTGTTTGCTTAGGTGTTTGTATGCAAATTCTTAAATAAGGTGTGAGTAAACTGGAAGGTGTAAAATATGTATGCAGGATGATAACTCAGCAATCAGTCACAGAAAATTTAAAATCCTGAAGCTGCCAGGACCACAGCTTTTGCTCAGCCAGTACTACAGGGACCAAGTGGAAAACACAGATTTCAGGATGCAAAGACTGCTGAATTTAGAAGCACCTGACAACATTATCTTGTTTTGTTGACCTCTGTACTAACTACATGGTTAGTGCTTTTGAAATGTGTAAGAAAGATCATCCTGTTTTGAATTAATTAGTTCAGAGTTCATTACTGGTATCTGAAAATAAACTTTAAGAGAGCAAGGACAACTAATACATCACAAGTCACTAATGATGATCCATTTCCAAATCACCCAATAATTTTTTTAAGAAAATTTCAAAATACATTTCAGGCTTCTTTCTAGAAGATACTAAGTGTAATATGGAGCAAACCCATTCTTGAAATAATACTATCAACCACAGTGGAACTCTACACTAATGCCCTTGTGTGAGTCAGGTATCAGCTGTTCTACCCTCAGAAGGCAACACTGGCACTTTAAAAGAATTCGTCACTTTTTCCCATTATGTTTTGCAATACTTCATTCAGCTCTTATTTTCCAGACTCCTATCACCCACTGAAGAGCAAATATATAGTCACATATGGTCACATACAAACAGCAGCAGTTATGAGATTTTGTGCCTAATGCTGCCACTATATCCTATACATAGCATTACTTCACTCTCATGCTTCTTTTCACTTAATTAAATAAATACAAATGCCAGAGAAAACTATCTTGTTTTCAACTATGATGAAATAAGATGTTTCAAAGCATTAGTTAAACTGCAAATATAGGTAAGAATGTAAACTGTGTTAAAGAGAATCATTAAGGTAAAGGAATCAGAAACAAAACTGGGAACAATCTGGGCTTCCCAGCTGCAATACGCATACTGCCATTGACACAGAGATCACCTCAAAAGGCGCAAGGAACCCTCGCTGTGCGAGCTCTGCTATGGTGGCAGTTCCTAACTCTAAGCTAGCCTGGGGCATGCAAGAGCAGCAAATACTGCCCCAACAGGTGAATTTAGACTATTTTATTCTGCACAGAACCAAGAGCTGCTGTAACTACATCTCTCTGGCCTCTCTCCCACAGTTCCTCTTGCAGTTGCCAACATATGGAAATAACTAAATTCCAGTTCAGTCTGGCTGCAGGGCTGGATGCCTTCGCTCTGCGCCCCCCTGTTCTGGTTTAAAGAGGGGGGTATCAAAATGCTCAGCCTAGCCATACCTGTTGCTTCAGCTGATGGAAATACCTACGCAAACAAGATTTGAGAATCCCTGGATCACAATTTATTTTCATTACCATGAAAAGGAATAATTTTCAGGACAGAAAACAACAAATAATCTGCCCTTCTCCTTCCCTTACAAACTGAAACAAAATCTTACCTAAGACTATGCAGATATAAGATCATGTCATAAGGATTTGAAAAGTATATTTACTGTAAGTTTTAAATTAATTCTGTAATAACATTAAAAATAATATCAAGGTCAGAGATGATGGCAAGCTGTTTTAACTCCAGTGAATCGTTACCAATCCAAAATATTAGATTGAAATACCATGCTCATACAATGTTTGAAAATGAATTGAAAACCACAATATACCTTCCAAAATATTAACTTTTATTTATATTTATTCAAAAAATAGTATTATTAAATCAGCTAAGCCAAAAGAAAGTTTAGAAAACAAAAGCCATGCTTACTTCATCAGTGAGACTGATGATGATCAGTTGTTTTCTTCCTCCTCAGATTTCACTTTAGAGAAAAACATAGCAGCATTCTAGACACCACTAACATAATATATACACATACACACACACACACGCGAGTCATACATAGATTTTAAACAAATATCATGATTCAGGTAGTCTATTTCATCCTTACAGAGGTTTACATAATTCCTTGTTAACCCTAGTGAAGATTCAGAATGAAGTGTCACTCACAGCTTTCTTTTCCCATCTTCCCTTCCCTTCTACTCCCCATGAGAGTATTCTCCAGCTCAGTAAGAAGGCATAAATATTAAAGAAATGTTCAGTAGTGGGATCAGTTACTATTGTGAGGAAAGTAATGAAACAATTCCAGAAAGCTCTGTTTTCATGTTCAGAAAAATCTGTTTGACTCATATTTCACTTGAAACGAATATTTACTATCCAGAAATGCATATCTGCATGTAAGTTTTAAACTTGTTTCTCCTAATACTGTTTCAGTTTTGTGTAGACAAACCCAGGTTAGCTTTAATCTAGCTATATTCAATACCAATAGTAGCAATGCTCCAGCATAGAGTTCTGCATAAATCAGTCCAGTATTCTGGATATTAATAGAGTGGCTGAGACCTGGGTTGCTGCCAATTCACTTGTGTTTGCATCAAAGTCTATTAACCTAAAGCCATGCTACAATTGCAGCTTTTTACTGTGGGGTGATCCTTCTGGAACTGAAATGTCTTATAATCCTACCCTTGCTCCATGGAGGAGGGAGTTGTGCAGTAGAGACATCTTCACAGCTTGCATTTCGATATGATATGTATGCAACTGCACAGCAACACCTATTGTACACTGAAGTCTCTGTCAAACACGTTTTGCTTCCAAAAGATCAGAGTAAGGGGAGCATGAGCAGCCTCTCAGAATCACAAACATACCTTACAACCAGCAGCAGCAACAGCAGCGAGTGCTTAAAGCTGATCAGGAGCAGATACTGATTCTGCTCAGAAGAAAAAATACACAGATTTAAAGCAGACACTGTGGCAGGTTGTCACTGTTGGTACTTCTGGTTAAAAGTACAACACGGTATTCACCCCATTACTTTAGTTTTCTGCAGTCAAGTCAAGGTTTTATTTGTTCCATCTCCAAAAGGTACGTCTTGAGTGGCATCCTAATTGAAGGGGCACACTGCCTGACTTGCCTTTTCTTCTTTCTTAATGTATAGCAGTCTGATCCTGAATAAACATCAAAAAGTATAGATAAGCTTTCTTTTTGACTGATATTTTGCAGGTACCTTGTGTCAGACAGAGACAAACTGTGAATTTTTTCATTTTCTTCTTCCTCAGGCCACAAATACCTGATGCTCTCCAAGTGCAGAAAATGCTCCCTCAGAGGTGATTTCTGACATTCTCTTCAGACATGGAAATATAACCACTGTCTTGATATAAAACAGACCATCAAAAAGGTAAAGCAGGCATTTACATGAAAATATGTCAGGATATCATCACCAAAGTTCAAGTTAAAAGATTCATTTACACTTCCTTCTCTTACTGTTCCTCCCAATGAGGGAATTTCTCTATTTATCAAAGTCCTGATTGGAATTTCAACAATTCCTGCACTTGTTCATAGCAGTATTAGCCTTAATCTATTTAGTAGCTATTGATAAAGCATGATTATAAATTCTGGCAACCTCCTTCATTAGGAGGTTACCAGCATCTCTATTCCTACTCTTCGTGTCTAAGGCTTTTGTAGATATTCTCCAGTGCTTAAAGACTAAGTAGCTTCTGGGAACATATGCTGTTTTTACTAGCTCTGGGTAGAGTTTCACTGTATGTGCCAAGAGATCTCCATTGGGCCCTGTAATGAACTGATCAATCTAATTCAAAATTAGAATCCAACCTAGCTACTTTTGGCAGACTCACTACAAGAGTCTCAAGTCTTACCTAGACTCAGAATATCCAGTCATAATTATTTGTTTGTCTTTACTGTGTCTTTTTTTGTACTACTTGTATGAAGTGCATTGAAATGGGCGGGCAAGTACCCGTCCAACTCTCAAAGCCTTCCCGAAACAAGAAGCTCCCCTATAAGCTATCTTAAAATCTAGAGATATAATCTATATTGATATAAACTATTTATTAATAAAAATATATATTTTTTTCTATTTAGTTGCAAGTGGAAAGCCCAGGGACAATATTCAATATAGTTCATTTATTCTCAAAATAAGAGCATAATGGTAAAAAAAAGTTTTATAGAAAGCATTTACTGGATTAATGGAAATTTTTTTTTTGAAGTCTCACAGAAATACTTCTAGTGGAGCTACAGATCCCTGAGCAGTGACTTTAAAATATCAGCTATTACTTTACTTTTCCTAATTAACATCTACAAAACATCTAAAACATTTCCTGCGAACCCCATGTTGAAACTGTTGCTTAGAATACTATATGGAAAAGATAACTACAACTCTTTAGGAATCCTGCAAATTTTTAAGAATGGTTCACTCTGCATTTAAGTAAAGACAGGCTTTTCTTTAGTTGAAAGAGGACTGTAGCAATATTTTTCATTCTAAAACCCTTCATTAATATATAAAGAATCTCTTAAGACTGTTATACAAATATTTACATTCAATACATGGCAGTTACATAATGCTACCTTTGAAGAAATATGAACTATTAATAACTCAAAGGAACTTGGTCACCTTGAAATAATTACATGCAAGAATTGAAAGAAGCTTCCTGCAAAAGTCTAAAACTGATTTTTATGATTTTGTTACTGCCTTTAAGACCCAGACCAAATAAAATACAACAGCTCAAAGCCCACAAACAAATAACAACCAGATACCTGGACCTGTGCAGAACTTCCTCAACTCAGTATCCATCTATATGGATATTTCTGAAGGTCTATCTGGAGAATAATCTGAAGATACAGTACAAGTGCTTCAGAGTACAAAGAACAAGTGTAACGTAAATTCCCAGTCCTTCTGGGAAGACTGTTTTCTCTAATTTGGTTTATTTACTTGTAATACTTCCAATTACCATAAAATCAGTAAACTTAAATAAATAAATGAAATTTAAAAATTCCACCACAGCAGAAGTACTATTCTTGGCCGACACATACACACTTTTCTCTTAATATGCTCCATCATTAAGTACTCTCACCCAAATTTACATTACACACAGACTCCAAAGAACTTCAAGTGCTGCCCTGTGCATCAGCAAAATAGTACTGCGAGAAGTATATGCATGGAAGTAACAAGTAGTAACAGACTCAACAAGCACAGAAAGGAAAGGAATATAATAATTACAAAAATTGCATGATTTAAAACAAGCATATATTTCATCTCTCTCTAAGCTTACCCCGAGATGGGAATAAGAAAGCATTTAAAACATTTTTAATAGAGATGAGGCATTTTACAGCTCTTTTAACAAATACAGAAGCTAGAGATGGAAATCATATTAATTTCAGTGTAAACATTGGAATTTTTCTCTAAGTTTTACAAATATTTTTGCTCTTAAAATACGCACTTATTTACCTTAAGTAAAAGCAGTACTTATTGCGCCCAATTTGTGTAAGTTCCTTGCATCCAAGGCAAATGAAAACAGAATCAAATTATAGACTACATAAATCTTACGGGACAAAAGATTCTTATTAGGTCTGATATTCTTGTGTTCTTTGTGAGTCTGATCCAAAGCTCATCAAGGTTTCCTATTCACTTCAGCACACTCTGATCAAACACTTTGAAGCCTCCTTTCATAACACTGATGAATGGTTTAGTGGGGTGCCTCAGTTCAGCCTCAGCAACTACAGCTTTTCTCTTACGCAATTTTCAAACGTCTAGGAATGATTCCAACAACCAAGTGTTTACGACTGTACCATCCAAGATCTTCATCTTAAAGTTAATCCAGTATTCCCCCTCCTTGTTACACATGCCTTGTAGCAAAAAGTTTTTTTCCAGAAACTGTAAGTAGCTCAGTAAAAGTTCAAATAGCTTTAAGTCCATTCTTTATTCCTGTAATGAGTACAGGAGTGAAAAAGCAAGACCTGAGTAACAAATCTACATCGTTTCTAGTAGGTTTTGAAGAACAAAATCACTTAAGCCTTCAACATATTTTAGAAGCCTCTTCTTATTCCCAAACAACATTACTCACTGAGGAGACCTGTGTTATTTCCCTAGAAATTCATCAAAATACCTTACAGCTATTCCTAGAATGTCTCCCCGATCTCACAAAATTAAACAAGAGCAATTCTTGCTGTTTTCTGCAAAGTTGGGATAGCAGACAACAGAGCTTATGTTTCCCCAGCCTACTTACCTTAACATTCATTACCTTAACACTCATGCCTTTCTTGACATAGGCTTCCTTTCTTCTACAGGTAGGTAATCTGCCCCTAGTTTATAATCTACTAGATGCAGAATGAGAACGAACAATGCACAATACAAGGATAAACAGGAACAAAAACCTCTTTATCCTAACAGTTCAAGTGGCCAACACAATAGTTCCAAAACAATTTTTCCTCTCACACATAGATAAAACTAAACTGCATCCTTATAAACTAGACATCATTCTCAGTTCTACCTGTTCTCACTAGAAAACTGCATTCCTTAATTTAAGTAATTTGAGAGTGAGTGGTTGAAACGTCTGTGATCTGGCCTTACGGATTCTATTTGGCTAATTATATTTTAATAGCTTTAAAACTAAAGAGGGCTTGTCTTGAATTAACCTCAATTTTCAGGTAGGCTCACCTCTCCCTGCCACGCACACACACACACTTGATAACTTACACTAGTGTTTACCTCCAAAATCTCTATATAAATCTTACTTCTTACTGAGTATTGGGAGAAAGACCTCTTGAAAGACTCGGGCAAGACTGAGGAAGGTGCTAAATTCCTTATCATTTTTACTGGCACTTAATGTCTTACTCTCTGTGCTTCTGGTAATTTTCTACTCAAGCCTTTTGTGTTGTATTAGAACAAGCAAAAACTCGTATTTGGATAGGTCTATATTATTTCCAACAATATATGTGTAGTGTCAATCATATTAATACCTCGTGACATAGGTATTAAATGCGAATGTCAAACTTCCTTGCAAAAAAAAAAAAAAAAAAAAAAAAAAGGAAAAAAGGAAAAGAAAAAAAAACCAGACATCCAGACACCAAAATGCTCATCTGCATAATCCATCCAATCTGCACTTTCCTTAATGCAGTTTTTGGCATGAAAGTTGTTAAGAATGTTAAGATCAGTGAAGACTCCAAATATTAGCATTTATTTCCTATCTTCAATATAATAAATATAACAACATATAAATATATAATTCAAAATAATCAACTTTCCATTTCTTCCATTCTTTCCCTGTAATACACAAATACCTAGTTCCAGAATTTCACAGATTAGCAGTCTTCAGTTTGTTATAGGTCTTAGTGATGGATTTGTGACAAGTAGGATATAAGTGGTCAGATTAGACATTCTTGTAGACTATTCTGGACATAAAGTATATTAGACTGCCAATTCCACTACAGGCAATTGGATATTCTCAGCTACACTGTGTCTTCCAGTCCTATACTCTGAATACCCTGTTTACCTCTCTTATTCCTGAAGTGATTATAAAGAGGTTGGCAGTTAATAGGCAGTTTTAAAGGTACCTTAGTTCAACTGCTATTCCCAGTTGTAACATGACTGCAGCTAGAAGAACTTGGATCTAAACACATCTCAAAACAGCCCCAAATTCTAGGAATACCCAGTTTCCAAATAGTCAGTATACTTGTGTCTATAGCAGAGTATGTATTACAAATATGTAGTATGTATGTTAAAAATACATAGAAATAGAATATTAGAAATACTTTAGTACAGAAACATAGAAGTTGTATAGACATGGTATCTCAGTTTCAGTATGAATTATACTCCAGTCAGTCAAAATAAGAATTCAAGTCACTCATCATTTCTGCAGGAAAAGCAGCAGCAAAAACCTGTAAGTTGGTAATAAAGCAAACATTTCAGAAGAAGAAATATGAATTTTACAGGCTTCTCCGTACTGTCCAAAATGTAGGAAAGAAAAGACTTATATGAAGAGAGATTAAAGAAAAAGAATGGGAATATGAATTGCTTCTCTACTACCTCCATAGAAATCTAGTGACAAAATCATCACCAAGCACATGTATCATACTCAGATCTTCACAAAATAGAGAATTAACACTTCTTACCTCAAAAAGGATCATATACTTGACTGAGTGAAAATACATTTACCCAGCTAGTAGCAAATATATGTAATATCAGTCAGTCTGCAGTCTGACCTGACTAGATACGGACTACCTCCAGGTCCCTAAGTTCTAGGCATCAGTCAGCTGGTGTCATGAAACATCTGCCTGCACCTAGGCATATTCTTTATGTCTGTATTAATGGGGCCTTTGCAAAACATAAGGAGTAATTGCTTTTTTCTGTATAAGTAACCTATATACGCTTGAATCTCTCTTATTCCAGTTTTATTCACAAAAAAGCCAAACTCTTGATCTCTTCAAAAAAAAGAGAAACTGCAGGTTCTCAGCATGCAGGTGAATGGCATCTTTGTAAGGCTCTAATAAATACAATTCTGTCAGTCTGTTACTCAACCTGCTTTGGCTTTCTTTAGCTAATTAGCTTATTTTACAATAATTTTATCCAGATTGGAATTCCCTTACTAAATACTAATTGAATTGGAGGTTAGAGGCAAGAAGGGCAAAAGTCGAGAAAAGTCTACCTAGATTTAGTCAAAAACAAAAACAAAAAAAACCCCAAACCCAAAACAAGCAACAATAAAGACACACATCCATTTGGTTTTCTTCTGAAATATTTTCATGTCTTCAAAGTCTCCCATGTAGAGCTCTCCTGTGCCATATCTCAATAAATAAAACATCAAATGTAGTAAATATAAAGAAAACAAGTATTTAAGAAAACAGTAGGAATAGCACACTTGCACAACAGAAGAAAATGACTGTTGACTTTGTAAAGGAGAGAAGTGCTAAAAGAACACTGTATTTCATTGCCTACGACAACAACATTGAATATCACACTTTCCTAGGCAAAGCTTAAAAATTTCAAGCAGCAAGCTGGGTCATTATTCCATTTAAGTGTTGAGCAGCTCTTTGCTTTTAAAAGTTGGCTTGCATTGCTATTACATCAGCATTACTTTCCTTTGAAGTCTTCAAACTACTCTATTCAAAGGCTGATGGCAAATTAATCCACTAGTAATATTTTAAACACTAAGAATGAATATTCCCTCTCCTATCTCTGACAAATTGTTTTATTTTTCCTGACATTAATTTATTATGGAAAAGTGCCAATTTTCTAAATAATTGGGATAAATCTATATGAAATGTTCACATTTCAAGATTACAGCATTATTACTTCAATAGATTTAAGAAACATGGACAACCCAATCAGAGTCAACCAAGAAGCAGCTAGTATTACAGATCAATCAACTTGACAACCTGAAAGACATCTTAAAAGTAGCAAGTTTCTTTACAGACTGTATTATGAACAGGAATGGATTGATTTCAATCTTGAAATACTTTTGCACCGAAATATAACAGGCTTTCTTAAGGAAAAGTTTGCAATTTAAATATGATAATGCAAAAACTGTATACTGAACTAAAATAGGCTAATTTAATTACAAGAACAAAATCCAAGATCTCAAAGTAATAGAAAACCTGTAACACAAATTCTAATCTGGCATATGACAGCTGCAGAACGAATTCAAAAGATTTTTACCAGACTAATTATCTGTTAATGGCCAGGCTCAGCGGGACACAACAAATTCCCAAGATTTAGCTTCCAAGTCATGTGATTTGATCTTAGCATGGCAGATGGCAGACAATGACTGCACGCCATTCATTTACTCTAGGAGCTACACACGCCATTTTTGTAACCCAGTACTAAAATTATTATAATCACACATCAACAGAGATACAATGTTACCAAGGGTGACACTACTATTTGCCAGTGATTGTTTCCCTCTCCGCACAGCATGTCATTTTTATTGAGTGCTGTCAGCTCCTGGAACGCACAGACAAAAACCAAAAACCCAGCAGGATTTATCTTCTCTATAGAACCACAAAGACTCCAGCAAGCTGGATATCAGTTTTAACAGGACAGGCATGCTTGCTTTCAGTTAAAATGTCAGTATATTTTTTCAGTTGCCATTCTCTAATTCAAAAGTGCTAATTTCAAATCAAGGTTTGATTTTGCATCTATTTGAATAAATACACTTATTTTACCATCCCACTCCATCAACCCATTACTCTGATGACAGTGAATACTACTGATTATGTATCTAAACCCAATCTCTCTGAAAAAGATTAAATTCATATCCAGCAAATTATCTGTAACGTTACACCACACCCCCCAAATTGGTAACCTAGGATTATGTATTTGGGAGTGGGGGGGGGGGGAAGAGATACATGTTCACTGGTCTATCTGCCATACTTTGGAATATTGATCTCCAGAAAGCAAGAACAACACACATTGACCCTCCAATTCAAAATACCTTTGCTCTAGAAAGTAGTTTTTTCAGTGTTAGAACTGCAGCTATTTCACATGGCATGACCTTTACTTCTTGCAAGTGCAACAAAGCTTACGAGCTTCCTCAGCATTATTGTTCCCTGCCAGTTTAAAGACCCTCTCCTTAGATGATTAATTTTTTTAAGACTTTCTGCAGCACCTCTGTACCACTATATTTTTATCAAATGCTCTAGAAAGCATTTCCTACCTCAATTTGCAGCCAGAAAAGATCTACGTGTACTTATTTTTAGGATATTTTTCAAATCCTTGCAGCAATGACAGAGCACAGTTAATTTGGGGTTAGTTTGAAATACCACTGCCTTCCTTAACTATAGATGGGAAAATTTCTATGTCCATAGATGGAGGGCAAAATTATCTCCTTTGTTTGAATACACTATTTCTGCCTGCCCTCTAAGAATAAATAATGAGGGTTTCTAGTTTTAGGCATAATGATTTAAAGGGCTGAACAAAATATACTATGTAGCAGGTTCATGAGTAAATTTATTTCCTGTCATATTTCCTCAAGACTAAGACTACTTTAATTCTTTCGTTTTTCTTAAACTTGCAAGATTTGTATCCCACACCCAACAGACAGACATCTCTCGACAGCTGTTCTCTGAAATGATTCAAGCCCCTAGCTGATGCCCAAGTTTCCCCAAATCATGTGTCCTTTCAGATAGTGGGACAGGTTCGTTAGTATCAGGCTCAAACCCCCTAATTGTAAAGCCTGCTATGTGAATTCCTCTATGGGATGCACATGTGTTTTCATGCACATTTTATCAACTGGCATTCAGACATTGGTTATTTTGTCTCTAGCTCAACAACTCTTCTTGTTGTGCGTATTCAGTAGTTACCAAAAACACCTACCAAAAATAAAGCTCTCAGAAATCTCGAAACAGTTTATAAATCTCCATTCATCTACCTTACAGTAGGACGAACTGAACTTTAATCACTCCAACCAACATAAAGCTTGCACTGAATTAAATCTTTTTCATGCAGAGTCCTCATTTTTTGTTATTTGCCACGTAACATGAAGGTTAATATGCTTTTCCCTGTGGACACCAACCATGAATTCTGAAAACCCTTTCTACTCAATATTTCTACTCTTTTAGTAATTATATTGTCTATCCTAACCATAGTATCAAATCACCGAGTACTCTGCTGGGGTTTTGGGGAAATTTTTCATTGCTTCATGAAGGCTGACTCTACCTCTTTGGATATATAGCCTTTAAATTTTTGGTCCCAAATCTTAGTCCAGTCTCCTTACAGGATTTGCACTAGAATACCTGAAAGTGTACGATTAGAAAATTGAGTCTCAAATTTATCACATACCTTTGTATGTTTTGTTTCTTTTTATACTCTATCTATGCCCTGTGTAGCATTCATCATCTCCACAAAAGTTAACTGAAATCTACAACATTAAACACTTTAAAAGCTTCTACTGTCAGAAATGAAGCCATTACCTAACTATCCTCTGTTCCTTTTTCCTAGCACCTATTATCCTTTACACATTTTCTCCAGCTCTTCTCCAGAAATCAAAGTATACTTTACTTTCTGCTGCTTCAGCTGTTTTCTGAGTTAGCTGAAGTCTTTGGGTCCAGAAATCATTTAGAGGCAAGAAATCTGACAGAAGGTTGCTTCGTTTTGGTTTACTGGTTGTAACTGGTGCCTATTACTCAACCAGATCTGTTGTAGTTGGGCTTTGCTACTGAAAGTGCAATTCTCTATAGCTGTTGCATGAAGCTGACAATGAGAAGAGTGAGTATGTTCTTCGCTGAATGCAGAGGCTTTCATTCCTAGTTACAGTTCAAAGTCTTGAAGATTATTCTCTTTGTTCACAAATGCCTCATTTTTGTGTGATCTGCAATGCAGAGAATCACTGCCCTCACAGCTGCCACTGACATTCCTCTGTAACAACATATATGTTTTTCTTAAGAGTTATGAGGAACATAAGGACTAAAGGTTTTGATCCCCATACCTGCAGTTTAATGTAACATTTAAGCTTAAATGGCCATTTTAAATTTCAGTAACTAAAACTGCACAAAATTTAACCTTTCTATATATTTATAAAACTGTCTCCTGCAGACGTTCAAGTTTGTGCTGTTTCCAATACATTTGTAAGAATGGCTATACTAGGTTAAAGCCTCAGACGAAAGATAAAGTGTCCTTTTGATTTCAATTGCTTTTGACTACACGCAACGCCTGCTAATATGGAAGCAAATCTCCATGAGAGTCATTTCTAACACCTGCAATGAGATGTCAGACAGTAATTTAACAGTACAATTAAACTACACTAAAAATAAGGAATAAGATATTCACAACACTTGGTATCTACTGCCTAGTTCCTCAAAGAGTACTGCTGATGAATAAGATACAGCCTTGCACATTAAATGGAAAAGAAAATTGAACTAAAGGCAAATTTAAAACTATTTAGTTGACTGCAACAAAATTTAAAGCATTTCATCCCATGTATAACTTCAGATACAAAACTGAAAAAAAAACCCTCATAAATTCTAAAAATTTGTCTCAATACTAAAAAGTCATCTCTTACTGAGATAAAGATTAGAGTACAAATGCCATATTAATAGAAAATTTCAGATCTAAATGACAGAAGCTTCTAACCCAGAAGAAGTGAAACGAGAAGTCAGAGAGTATCAGTCATACAAATAAAGAAGATCTCTCTTGCTCATCCCTAGCTTCAGTTGCTAGAAAGAGCTGCCATCTGTGATGGATATTTTAACAGTTGCACCTGATGTCTTTAGTATTTCTAGTAAAGAACAAATAGGAAAAAATCAGCTTTTAGAACCCATCACCTCTCTACTAAGGATATTCAAAGTTGTCAATAGAAAAAAAAATTACTGATAGATTATAAGTCTCATTAATACTTCCAAATGGAACATCTGCTTTCCTCAGTTACTCATTTAACTTTTAATGGAAATAAGTACCCTATGAAAAACTTTGCTAACAGAAACTAAGGGAGCTTTTGGGTTAAGAGATAGCCTCCGACATAGTATGGCCCATCATAAAGGACCTTTGAGATAAGAGTAATCTGTGGTATGTTCTGGCTACTTTGGAATTCAGCATAGAAGGGGTGAGGCATTCACTTTTTCAATCCTGTTATGGCTATCCATCCATGAAATCACAAAATGTTGTGTATCTGAAAAGCTACTATCTTCCTGAAGTGAAGATTTCGTTTTCTTTTATTGACAAATAATGTATACTCCAGAGTTCGCTAAGATTTTTTGCGAGTTTCTCCCAGGAAATATGTATTTTTTTCCTCAACCATACACTTCACTCTTTTGAACAAACAGTGGAGGTAATTTTCCATTAAATTACTATCCTACAGTTTACAATAATTGTTACTTGAAGTTTGTTTAGAAAGACAGAGAAACCCTCCATTCTCTTTGGAAAAAAAGCAAAGGTTAGCTTCCCAACTGGAGAAGCTCCAGTTTGACCACCCTTGCTTCACAGTAGCAGAGTGATAGCAAAAGAAGAGAGAGGAAAAGTGCAGCCAAGTAAGGAAAACACTTTGGTCAGGCAAACCTCAATGTCAGAAGCACAGAGCCTGGAACAGCAGAAGCCTATATTGCAAAACTAAAGCCAAGTTACTTTTATAGGAATGTTTTTCCTCATGCACATGATCACAGATCACAGAAGTCTTGGGGAGGAAAAAAGGTGTTTGTTCATCTGCTTAAAAGCAAAGTCAGCCTTATATCAATGTAAAAGAAATTGTTAAAAAAAAAAAAAACAAACCCACACACCTTGAGGCTACACATCCCTAATTTTCAAGTAGCACCATCCATATCAAAACTGAATATAAAAGGAAGCCTTTTACACGTTATAAAATCTTACAATCTAAAGCTACATAATTCTTTTTCTTTATACACAATATGCCAGGAAAATAACCATTATGGATATTGCTCTTTGTGTTAGTATTATCAAGATGCTGCTATAGTCAAGATTAATGAAGTCAGAAGAGTAGATTAAAATTGTTCTGAGGACATCATCTTTATCGTACTGCTCCAAATTAAAAAGAAGGTTTCTTCAGAGATCACTGTTTTCATGATCATTCCCAACTACCCACCATTAAAGACCTCAACAACAAAAATCACTATGTAAGTTAGCAAGAGAAACACATACTCTTTGATAAAAGAACACAAGAATTATATATGCATCTTTTAAACGCTTGAATTTCAGCATCAATTCTATGTTTTAAGAATACACAACTTGTTCCCTCTCAAAAATTGCAAAAATATATATTTCCACAGAAACAAAATATGAGGGACAGGAAAAAAACCTGAGAAACAAGAGCTACATTTATAAGAACACAGCCATTTACAAAAAGGCCTTTTTTTCCCCCCAAGCGCTTGCCTTTCAAGCTCTGCCAACAACAGAACAAACATAAAAGATCTGCCTCACTAGCAGATTTAGAAGAATAAGCAATTACCACATTAGGGAAAACAGGCTCAGAAATTTCCACCAATTGGTAATTGGCAGCAAAGTAGCTCTTCATTTACCAAACCCCACAAAACCCTTAGGCGCCAACCTCTACATATATCAGCAAAGAACAAAAAAAGAAAAAAAAATCCCCATAGCCTCAAGCTGAGGTCAGTCCTTTACTCTAGGAGAAAAAAAGGGAAGTCTCTTTCCTCCTAGGAGGCTGTTAAGAAAAGGAGGCTTTTATCATCAGAATATCTAAAGTCAGAGCTCTTCTATCTGGGTAGCTACGTCTCCAGGACCACTAAAATCATCAAGATTTTCATTCATCATAAAATCATCATCACAGTAGTGCAGGCAAAAGCTCGTTCCCAAAGTCCTTTGGAAAAGCAAATGGCTGGAGACATTTCTTCCAAACTAACGGGATGCCTCCATGCTTAGGCACTGTCACTGCTGAAACAATTTACACATGGATGAAGTAGTAAAGGGCAGCTCTGTGCAGGTTGTTAGCAGTGAAAGCTTTCCAGAAATTTTCCTATTGTGCTTCAGAATACCCACCTCTACACCTGCAATCCAAGTCTGGTTAACCTCATTACCGTAACAGTGCAGGATGACCTGCAGCAGCAACCACAGTCTTACGCTTATTTTAGAGCATTCACAACAATCAATCATCCTCACTGTGGATTTAAGACAGCCATCATCCACAATGGGTGACGTTAATATGCAAGCAACATATGTGAATTTAATGTACAATTGAGAATTAATTTTATTGATCCCTGATGTACCACTGCATGTTCCACATCAATGCAGATCAGTGAGTGTCTACTGTATTAGCAATTTGATAGCAGAAGGGAATCTGAACTGAACTTCCTCTTTGTAGCAGTTGCCTTTCCTGACTCCTCTCAAATCTATTTCAATCTACTTGCTTCAGGAGATTAAATTCCTCTTATCTGGGACAGTAACAGAAGACTTCATCAGTAGGAGAGACTAATTACTGTATAATAAATATCCTCAAAACTGATTTATAATGAATTAAATTAAGCATGACTAAATCACATTTCAGGACTTTTTAAAAGAAAAGTACATTCCTAGAAATGGTTCTCTCTTAACAAATCTCATTAACAAATCTAATTAAAAATCAAAACTATTAGAAGAACCAGAAAGCATGTTACAATGCCACCAATTACTGCAAATCAAGAGTTTCAATGATGCATTTGCCTCACTATTTTTAATACCAGAGAACAGGAGTAGTTCTTTCCAAGTACTTAATAATTAAAGTGTACCCACAGCACAGAAAACCTAACACAGAAGTAAATCACATACCAAAAGACCCTCTGAAAAAGCGCATTTGTTCTGTGATACATTTGCTAGTAACTCTAGGCACAAAAAGGTGCTTTTTAAGTGATGATCACAAACATTATATGGGATTTGACAACAAAAATTCACAGATCTGCATGAACAAAATTGAAACTTTACAAATAGTGCATGGGAGGATATGGATATGCAGGTGTGTAAAAATACCTTTTGAAAGAGCATGGATTCTAACATTTAGTTAGCAGTACATTAGTCCAAACATCTGACATCAAATGTGGTCTACTTTGCAGCCTACCTTGCTCTGTACTGCTAGAGCCATAATGCTGTGAAAGTTCCACAAAGTCCTGTTCTATGAAGGGCTGAGTCATTAACCTGTGATCACAGCAGAAGTATTACTGGCACTTGACCAGCTGCAGCAGAAAATTCTGTGGGTCACTCCACTATATTTTTGTGTTATTTTCAGAATCAAAGATATACTGCATCATTAATCTTGGTAACACATTTCTGCAGTGGTAAAACTAAAAATATGTTGCAAAGATATGGACCTAGCACTGAGATATTCACTTCAAATAAAATTTTTGACCTTTGACCATGTCAGTTGCTCTCCAGGATCACAATTCTATAATTTTGTTACTTAAATAACATTTTAAGGAAACTAAATGGAAGCAGCCCGCAAAATTATTTCAGACATCACTCAGCACCCTGTGGCTGTCTGAACATACTGCTGCACTTCTGAAAACACTTAAGTATGTGTTTTAACAACCACTGACTTTCAAATGGTTTCAAATGAACTGTATTAGACACAGTCAATGTGTATTTTGCTTATCAATACAATATAGTATTTGATTTTTTTAAACTTTTCTTAGAATATAATGTATTCAGCTTATTTTGCATTATATATAACTTGTTATTTTTTTGTAGGTATTCATATTTAAATATAAAATGAGAAATTTTGTAGTTTCTATATTTAATTGTCCTTATTCAAAAGCAAATTAAAGCATATATAGTAACAAGCACTCAAGTTAAACAAAAAATAAAAGTTTAACTGGATTAACTCATAATTATTCGCTACTGACAGTGATTTATTTTCCTACCTGCTTTCCATCCAGTGTACAAAGTCTCTTCACTACGCCGGAATCTAACTTAATGGCTTCTGTGATGTCAGTCAAGACCTGCTCAAAGGAATGAGCAGTCTTCTTATTCAGCAGAATTCTCACAGCTTTCCGGGGCTTCACTCCACTTCTAATAACAGTCACTAATTTGGGCTTAATGAAATCTTTACTTTCCTTCACTTCACTCTTTGTAGATGTCAAAGATGTTAAAGATCGAGTGGACCCAGTCCTTATGTTCACACACCAGTTTGGATTGACATTCTTGGTATAATCAACTTTGCGATATGGTTCATTGGATGCACATACATAGCTTTCACCTGAAAAGAAGAAGAAATTTCTGTAATTTAAAAGGTTCTGCTACTATTTTTTGTCAATTTAGAAAATGACAAATTTCCTGTCAGAAGCAGTAATTCTTCTGTATTATAACTGCAGACCTTTTTAAATGAAGAACTAAACTATCAGAACTTTTAACCAAACAATACTCTCATACAATATAATTTCAAAAGAATTCAACAGACTCCAACAAGGTTAAAGAAATAAAACATAGTAAAGCCTTGTGATGGGTTAAAGGGGTAATGGAGGGAGTGAAGATATTTCCCATCTCTC
Organism: Rhea pennata; assembly: GCF_028389875.1. NCBI lineage: Eukaryota > Metazoa > Chordata > Aves > Rheiformes > Rheidae > Rhea > Rhea pennata. The sequence goes on from NC_084666.1 coordinate 48,246,442, forward strand.
AGGGATTCCAACTTTTCTCTACTGATGGCTGAGTCACTTTGCAAGTAAAAAACTACTTCAACTCACAATAGACACCATTCAGAGCATTCTTCCATACATCAGTCAATATCCTATGCATGAGGACACCTTTTAACATACCGAATGTGCCTAGCACCTTGAAGATGGTTTATAAGCCTACATACATAAAGCCACTATTACTTCAGAGTACCATCTGAAGCCTGTCAAGAAGTGTGGAAAAGAGTTAAATAAATTCTAGCTATCAGCATTATGAAATACCTTAAAGTTCACCATCACTGAGCACATTAGTCCTTTCAAACTGAACAAGGATTCACTTCCTAGGCCACTTAAGAAAAAAAGCACTTCTAGAAAGATTAAGATCTTTAAGTCCCAACAAATAAGCAAACAGATGTCATTACAATAAGAAAGCAGGAACAGCATTTGCCTGCAACATCCCTATTCAAAATGACACTGTGCATGTTCATCCTAACTCAACAATGAGCACATATTCAACATGAAAAGTACAAACACACACAAGACAATTCAGGATTAAACCACACAGCTGAAGCTTAAGTTAAAGTTGGAATAAAAAGGGAGGGCTATTCAGAAATGAGCTCTCCAAGTTAAAATAAATTGTTTCACATAAAGAAACACAAGTAGAGAATGAGAACCCTTTGCTAAATGATTTACCATAGAAGAGTCTCAAAATGGTACTCTAACTTTGTCCTTTACAGACAGTTACCATAACAGACCATTTTCTTTACAATATCACACCACATGATCTACTATCTGCCAGGGGTTTATTGCAACACTGAACAGAGCAGCAGAAACAGTCCTGAGATTTTCAGTCAATATTAATCCAAAAGGATCTTTATTTATAACAGCAGTGCAAAACTCCCTGGTTCCTACTGGTTCCCTTGCTTAAGTAGACATAAAATCAAATTTCTTGACCATTTGAACAGGTTGCAAATTTTGTTTATTACTGATTTATTAGTACTTCTTTCCCTTTAAATAGAGGTCTCAGCTTTTCTTTTTTTTTTTTTTGAAAACCTGAAGTAGCTGGTGCTTGACATTAAGGCTTGGTAAAATGCAGCTGAAACGGGCTATTTAAAACTCATTATTTTAATTTGTTATATTATTTTTTTAATTAAAAGCACTTCCAATTTTTTTCCACCAAAATAAGAAAACTATCTGGGAACACTGATTGCAAAATTTCCTATAACTGGCAGATGAACAGAGAGGGAAATGGACTAACTACTTGAGAACCATAGTGTATTACCTATTATCTAGCAACTGTTAAATTCCATGCCTGCTTTCTTGTATCTGTCATACAAACTACACTTGCTAATACAGGTTTTGCATGGGAAACGGAAGTTTGTATTACACCTGCAAAGCAGGCACATACGGCAAGATCGGAGAAAGGGGTTTAATCAGAGATGAAAGACATGCACTGAATGACTGCCTGGTACATGGCTTAAAAGAAAGGGCATAAAACTTTTGCTCTTCTGTCAGTACCACTACTTCTAACGATTTCACTGCAAAAAGGACTTTACTCTCAGTTTCTAAATTCTACTGAGAACCTTGTAAAGCAGTCAGAAAACTGCTATATACAGAACATACAAAGAAATCATTTGGTACTTTCTGCATGAAGAATGGTTTCTAGAAAAGGTGAACCATTGATCTGTTTGGTTAACAGGTAGAGCTGGCAGATTATCCAAGAGGAAAAAAAATACATTTAAGGAAGAAAACATGGCATTGGTAAGTCAAATGGTAAATATACCATTCCTAGAGAATAGTATATTTAAAAAGCAAGGCTATAAAAACCACTACTCCTTGATGAGCAGACAGTAACATTAGAACATTGTGCTGTTTGTTATGCTAGCCACCCTCCTACACAGAGAATACATCTGTGTGTTTCTCTTTGGAAGATGTGTCAGAGTCACTTGTAAGGATGTTACATCTTCTTTATGTTACACTTATATTTACCCATTGATTTAATATGTGACCCAATTTTAAATCTGCTTGGAATTAATGCAGGTATTTTGATCTCTTGAACAAAGACACCCTTCTGATAATCTCCATGCTTTCTGAGAAAACCAATAGTTGCAAAACATAAAAAATAAGGGGTTGGGGGGGGTTAAACCAATCAAACTGATTTCAAACATTACTAAGGCAAAGGAACAAATAACTCTATTGTTCAAAATACACGCAAAACTAAGTTTGGCTGCTTCACTGTCTTACATGAGATTTTCACATGTTTAAGCTAAATATACACTACCTCAATTAGTATGAAAATCTTTTCAGAGACTTTAATGGTATTTTGATAGAGTTGTAGCTTTCTAAGTCTTTTGCACATCTATTAGGCCCCGAAAGTTGTCACAGCTCCATAAATAAGCATAAACAATACTTCCAAGTATTTATATCACTGACTTCGATGCAGCCAATTTTATGCTTTGAAGGCTCACCTTCCATTTACAACTTTAAACGGTTATAAGCTAATGCATACTAGCCTTAACAAGCACGTACTCACAGCAGTTGCAATACCGGAAACAAATAGCATATCTTTAGCCTACAACATTGGCATTAATATGAATCAGCTAGCACTCTATTTTTTATATCATGTCATGAAGTTAGTCACTAATATTATACAGGTGGTAAATTTTGCAGATAAATATGTGAACTACAGACTAGTGAAGTAGAAAGACAGAGTAAGTAATAAGGGTTTTTTAAATGCACAAATAATGCAAGACTTACAGAGGAAGTTACAGCTGGGTCTCTAATCCTGGCCAAACTATTCTACTGCAGGAAGCTCAGCTAGGCTGCAAAGCAGTTTTGGCAGAAGTATGAAATCTCCTCCTAAGGTTGGCATTATAATTTCAAAAGGGTATATGTGTCATCCATCCAATGCTTTGAGATAGTACCCAGAACAATCTAAAAGCATCATCTCCTCAACAAACAAATCTGCTATCACCAAAAATTCCACAAATTGGGCATACACTCACTCAGAAGAAATAATATCTGCTGATATTTTGGGTCACAATACAGTCATTACAAAAGGAGTAAGTTTACTTCTGCTTCTATATGTCTTAGTAACATTACAGAAACAAAAAGATGACATGACTTGCGGCCTATTAACAAGGAAACATTACCTACTGCTAAATAATTTACCTGTACTGCGTTAATAACTAGGAGAGCTAGTCATGAAGTAGGATCTGTGTGTTTGTGTATGGATATAAAGCTGAAGCACGCTGTAAGAGAATTCCAGTTGTAGAGAGCAGACAGCCTAAATACAATATTCACCATTTTGCCACCCTAGTAAAGAAAGACAATGAACAGAGAGAATGGCTAAAAAGAGAAAATACAATTACATTGGTCAATCTGACCAATAAATAGCCAAAGACTATCAGTTGCCTAAACATTATATTGCTTAAGAACTTGTCTACACAGGTTTTCTCTTGGCAACTCTTTCTTCAACACTACATTCACAGGAAATGTATTTAACTCACCTTTCAAGATAAACATGCAGGGATAAACAGTTAGGGTGTAGGTGAACTCCCCAAAACTCAGTCATTCAATTTTACGTATGGATAGGAAGAGAGAAATGTATTTGTCGATATCAATGTGGTTCTCAAAGCAAATTTCTGAACTAACCATAAAGATCAAGATACTGATTTTTTATCTTATTTTATTTTAAGAAGCATTCAAAAACTATTGGCATACAGTTGTGCTGACTACTTAAAATGAGGAAGAAAAAATATTAAGTCCTGAACTACTGTAGTAGCAGTCTACTACACAGCAAGTGTTCGTTACCTGCAACTACAGAGTTTTGAAGAAACACTGTTGCCTTACTGCTTCAGGTAAGTTTTCAACATCATCCAAGTTTTGTAAGTTAACACGAAGTGCTAGAAATTTTACAAAGAATTTAGAAGCATTCAGACATGTTCCCTTAAAATAAAGTCTATCGAAGAAAGACTTGTAGATATTCAGCTTTCCTTACCATTAGGTTAAAAAATCGTGGGCACGCCATGAAGGGGGGTAAAATAAGAAAGAAATTAAGTATACAGCACTCAGATTCTGACTCAGACAGGGTATCTGAAACCGAAGTATTTGAAAAAATTTTCTGGTTTCCTTTTTGCAAGTGGTTAACAAGCACTAATTATGATCTCCCGAGATTCAAATAAAGCATGACATTTTTCAGTGACACACTGCACAGAACAGAATGATATGGCTGAAATAGGTAAAAACATTCCTCTAGAAAAGAAGCCATTCATTGCTGTATTTTTTTTGAACGAGTGTTCCACTTTGAAGCACACAGGCCAGGGAGATTTCTAGCTGCATGTCATATACCCATCTTACCTCCCTCAAGCTTCTTCTGATGGAAGACATCAGTTCCACCAAGTGATAAAAGTTGCTTATTCAGTATATAGCACAATAGTTATTAGAGCTACTAGCCTTCTAATTTAAGGAATCAGTGGAGGATACCCTTTTTGTGTTCTGTAGCACAAAGCTGAACAGATTTCCAGAAAAGTATATTTATGGCAACATAAAGGGACTGATCTAAAAATAAAAAAAAACTTTTATGAAGGATTTGAATTTATTTAGATTTTTCTTTCTTCCCTTCTCTGCTTCTTAGGACTTCCTTCCACACCAATTTCTTAGGATTCCTTCACTTTCCTGTCCAACAGCCCTGTACAAGTCCCCCCATTTCCTCACCAGCAGCATTTAAGTTCCCAATATATTTTCCAAAACCTGGCATGACAATCAGGATTTTAGCCAGATCTCTTTTGACTTTATTTACTCAGGAGATTCAGAATACTGCTTTTTACAAGCTGTCAGAAGACAGGTAGGGGCAGTGGTATCACCTTGCCTAATACCATATGCCTCCTCCACAGTTAAGTAGATAACTCTTCTCTTGTATCTCTGAAACTAGGAGATGAATAGTGGCAGCTTGGTCTTTTTTTTGTTAGTTACCTTCCCACACAAACAAAATAATTACATCAGTTTTTCATACACATACCCCACTGCTCCAAGACAGCATAACTACAAGGATTTGCATATGTCTGTTTTTGATTTTTTTTACTACTTTTCTCGATCATATCCACTGCATCACCTTTTGCCTCTTTTTAAATAATGTCTCAAGCATTGCAGCTTTGGGGCTTTAGCACAGTAAGATGATCATACCTTCTGCAAGAAGCAAAAACACAAATGCCTGTTTGGTGTTACCATCTGCTTGTCCTGACAAGAAAGATGTTCTTGATCTACTAGTAGATAATAGCATGCGAATACTTAAGTAAATAGGATTAAAATGTAATACGCAGAAATAATAATAATCTAAGGTGGAAAATATTTCAATTGTTCAATGTGTGATTTCAAAACAGTCCTTCTCTGTGTATTAACAGGGTAGAGGCCATTTCCTTAAAGCCAATGGTGTCTGGCAGTACATGTCCTTGCAATGATAACAGCTACTCTGCCTAGAACCTTTCCACCTCCTCCCCAAAGGCTTCACTACCCATGCTTGTTGATTACAACTGTGCAGACAATACTACTGACACTTTAGAAGAACTGTAGCAATTAAACATAGCAACATAAACATAGTAGAAAACATGAATATTCTTAGCAATGCTTCCTACCTAGGGAACTAGAAAAAGCCCCTATCAGATGACAAATCAACATTTTTCTTGCTAGGAAAAGAGTCATCAGTATGTTTCCTCTCCCAAAATCCAATGTAAGTTCCTGAGTCAGTGGCAGACATTAACAACAAAGATCCTCCCATATTTTTCACCACCACGACAATCAAAGCATAGGATAGTTGAATATTGCATTACTGATACCAATGTAAAACAAAATCATCAGCCCTAAAAAACTGTGCAATTCCTATTATTACCATTGCATCACATATTATGGAGCTTAAATTTTCAAGAAATTTGAAGGATTTAGACAATTGCTAAGTTAGTTAACTTTTGTTGAGAACAGAAACAAAATTATTATTCTATTATTGCTATTGTAGTAAAATACAAAAAAGTGCACATGGAATCTACAATATAAAACTAGAGTATGTGTGATACTCTATGTGTGATAGTAAAGTTGCATCCCCATTACCCCTGCCTGGATCTCTCTGCCTAAACAAGATCAAATAGTAAAGAAATCGCGTATCAAGATGAGAGATGGAACCCTGAACCAACCATGGCCCAAACGCTATATGCCTATTTCCAACCACTCTACACGGTTATATTGAAAATTCTGTTGACTTTGAATTTCTAAACTGCATTTGGATCCTTAACGTATATTTAAAGGGAGCAGAGTTAGACTGGGAAGAATGGGAAATTTCAAAGAAGCTCTCAAAAGGACAACTCATAATGTTCCACAATCTACAAGGGCTAGGAATATAAATGCAGTTCATCTAAGGCAGGTCCAGTAGAGCATGCTTTTTTGACTGACAGATCTTATTAAGAAAAGCAGTATGTTTAAATGGAGCTTGTCAATTTTTGTTAAAAATATCATTAGATCATGTTTATTATTGTGACTCAACCTCCAACAACAATGTATGCCTGCATATTACCTATCTTTCTTTTAAAGCAGTTAGCAGTAGAACAGACTGCCAAATACATGCAAATCCCAAAGCATGCATCAGTGACTCAAGTCAGCTAGCTTGGACTACTATGATACAGACTTTGATACTGCCAACTCTTACACCCCAGACACATACTAACCTGACAAACAGCAAACAGACCTTAGAGAGCCTGTCTGCACTGGGGCTGTCAGTGTCAAAGAGCTGCACACACAGGTGCTGAGTTGAGGGAGGCTGAAGCAGATCTTGGCTTGATGAAGGTAGCTGAGGACTCAACTTTGGCTCACTCTATGGAGCTTCCACTAGCGAATCTGAACTGCTGTGATTCTACGTACCTGTTCCAAGAGCACTGAGGATGTGCAGTCTAGACAAATAATTAGGTGTTGCATCAAGTAGCCATGTTGGGTTCGGTGTTTAGCCTCTAGTCGTTAAAAATATAAGAATAGTGTACTTTTATTTTCCTTTCTGAAAATTAAAAAGCAACACGACAAAACACCATTCAAAACTACTTCTGGTGTTACTGCATTTCAAGCTTCAGCATATTAAAAACGTTGAAGTGCTCACTCTAGAGCAGAAATTCAAACTTGCTGAACTTAAAAAAGTTAAGCACAAGTGGAAAAAAAACCCAAACAGAACAAAACAAAAGGAAACAAATCCAATCCTCATCCAGTATCTCAGTAACAAAACTGCCAGCAAAGAAGTATCTTTCTAGGCTAGAGGAATGATGGATCTACTATTTGTTTGCTTTCTCCCACCTCTGTACATTCATTCTCCTTTCCTTTCTCTGTATGGTGATTAGTCTTAGCACGCCAAAAATTTTTAACCGTGTAACTGGAGCACATACTAATCCAATTATGATGCCGTAGGACTTTCTTAAGATTCTTCAGAGTTGTATTGGTCATGGATAAATGACTAAGTAATGGGGTCACTTTTTCCTTTTTCTTTTACTGAGAAAGCATGGAAGTTGAACTTAAATCGTGACATTTGTTTCGCTTTATTCTACCAATGAAGAGCAACAGCAGAGGTCACCCATTCAGTGTGCATTTGAATAGAAAGTTTGTTTTTGCTTTCAGTTATTTAATTTTAATTGAGTTATGAGAGTATAAGCTTCATTTACACTGTTGTCCAGCAAGTCATTTTGCCCTTACATTTTTTGAGCAACTTTGAGAATCACTCCATCTGCAGTACTTCAAAAGCTATCTCTAGTTTTTATCATTAACCCAGCATCTCACTTTCCTAGCTATCTCTGAATAACTGGATCCTGGAAAAGATTTTGGTTGATTTCACATTTGTTTTATCACCACAGAATCTACATTTCACTAGGAATTCCTCTCACATATCCTGTTTTGACAGTAGGACAGCCTTTGTTAGATCAGGGGATGGGGAAATCTTGTTACAATTATGAAGTACAATTTCTTGCATATCTTTATGAGAGACCCCCCTTCATGCAGCAAATATTGCAGCATTTTCCTTCCTTTTGCATGAACTGTAGTGGCTGCTCAACAGCTTAAAAGATTGCAAATCTGGCAACTGGCGTATGAACTCACTGGGTGGAAGAGTATAGCAATAGATACGATGGATCTCTGAGGAGAAGCATCAAGTGGAAATCAGTAAGAACTTCACAGTGTGCAGGCTTGAAAGCCTGATTTATATAGTGATGAGTTTCAATTTTGTTTTAAGACACCACGAGAGCACATGGGGCAAGTTTTATCTAGAATACATGCCTAGCTACTGAAAATAGCTTATGCAAGCAGACACTCAACAAGCAAACACACCTGCATGCCTACTTTCTGATGAGCTCTGTCCCATTCCAAAACGAGGTTAAAATACGATATATCTGAAAATACTATACCTGAATCAGATTTTAAAGAGATTATGAATGAAAATGGGAGCCACAGAACAGGCTTGCACACACAGTCATTTAGGCCACAAAAAGCACTCAAAGACTTGCCTGCTGCTTGTCCAGGCAATTTCCATACAAGAGGTGTGTTTTGTTCAGAAAAGATACTCTAGCCCTATTTTGAGTAGTCGTCAAGTACTGCTTGGACTTGCAAGCTCTGAGTAACCAGGGCAGCTAAGTCCCATTATCAAAAGCAACTCAGGGACAATTTTGGAAAGTATTTAACTTTATAAAGTGCTTTTGGAAATCGGACTTCATACCAGCTTGTTTTAATAAGTGTTAGGATATAAACATCTCCTTTCACAGTGCAGCGGCTTTCTCTGGAAAAGCTCGAGCCGCTGTGAAGCATCTGTGACAGTGTAAGAACGGGTACTAAGTTAAAACATTTCCCTCTCTAACCAAAGGCGACAGCTGGAACCTAGCCCAAAACTTTACTATTGTTCTGGCAGATGACAAGAGGGCCTGCTGTTTAATGCTGGCCACAAAGCCAACCCCTGCACGTTCGGACAACACACCTCAGGGTGCTGGGGAAAGCGGCCAGGAAACAAGGCACACCGAGGAAACAAGGCCTGCTCCAGCGGGTGTTGCCGGGCCCTTTGCCCTCTGAGGCCCCCGGGCAGCCAGTCTGCAGCACGATGAGCTCGCTCGCAGGAAAACGCACCCCGCGGAGAGCCCGGGGCCCTGCGGCCCACCGCCCGGCCCCACGCCGCAGGCCCCTCACCTTCCACCAGCTCGTCCAGGCTGGTGAGCTTCTTGCTGCCATCGATGGTGTAGATGGTGCGGACACCCTGGGGCAAGTTCACGTTGTCCGACAGGGAGCGGGTGAGCTCGGCGAGGAGGGCGTCGAAGGAGCGGAAGCGGTCAGTGGAGATGGCGTACACCAAGCCCTTGAAGTACCTGTCGCCGTTGCGGTAGAAGCGGGCTTTCCGGGCTTTCTTCTCCGAGCTGAGCGCCTGCAGGGTCCGCGTCCGGTAGAGGCTGCAGTGGGCGCTGTGCGCCGGGCTCGGGATCAGCCCGTTGCCCCGCGGCGCCCCGGCGCCGCCGCCGGAGCCCGGGCCGCCGCGGCGCGGCCCGGCGCGCGGCTGCCTCTTGTCCCGCTCCTCGAAGTGCTCCAGCTCGATGCTCCGGCTGCTCGCCATGGGGTGCTGCGCGCCCGCCCGCCCTCCTCCCAGCTCCGCTGCGGGCTGCTACGCCGGCCCCCGCTCTCCCAAGGGCGCCGAGCGCCTAATTCGGCATCGCGCCCAGCCGCCCTCGCCGGGAGGGCTGCGGAAAGCCGCGGCGCCCAACCTGCCCCGCAGTCGCAGCCCCGGCAGCCGCTAGCCCTGCCCGTTACTCGCTGCTCGGCCCGCAGCGGCGCACAAAAGCATTCCTCGTGTCTCCCGGCTAAATACAGCAGCTAAAATAACACCGGGGGAGGCGTGCGGGCGCCCCGCCGCCGCGCCGTGCCCGTGCAGGCTCGCACAATGCGGAGGATGCCGTGCGCGCAGCTCCCCTCCTCAGCCTATTCTCTGCTGACTCCGCCGGGGAGAGGGGGTGGGGACGGCATGCCTGTTCCGCCGCTCCGGCCCGACACCGGCCCCGCCGCCCCCTCCCGGCTGCCTGCGGGCAGCGGGTGCCGCTCGGCTCCGATCCGGGTGCGGGGGCACCGCCGGCCCCGCGGCCGCTAGCCCTCAGCGGCGCTCGGGGCGGCGGAGCGGCGCAGCCTCCGCCGCCGCCGGGAGAGCAAGGGCGCTGCCAGCTCCCGCCTCGCAAAGAAAACAACCCGCCGGCGGCCCCGGCGCAGCGGATCCGGCGGGAGGAGCGAGCAGCGGGAGGCGGACGGGGCGGCTGCCGGGCCCTAGAGCCGGGCGGGCGCCGCAGCCGTTGAGCGAGGCGGCCGTTAGGGGCGAGGGGGGCGCGCGGCCGTTGCGGGGCGCGGCCGTTAGGGGGGAGGGGCGCGCGCGGCCGTTGAGCGGAGCGGCCGTTAGGGGGCGGGCACGTTGGCGCCGTCTCCAGCTGAAACGGCGGGGTGACCTGGCTGTCCCCAACGGCTGCCAGGACAGGAGCTGGGCGGGACGAGTGGCAGAGGCTGGTGACATGGTTGTTGTCTCCACAAGGTTCAGGTGATGAAGCAAAAAGGGAAACGGGTTCTATGTAGAAAATAAAAGTGTTTTTAAGAAAGCGGCTTGCTTTGTAGAGAAAGCTCTTTGGCTTCATGTGTTGGTTCTGACTGGATTAGTCCATCTAAATCATTGGTTGAGGCTCTTCCCCATTACCCTTATAGGAGTGAAGTGGTCTCTTAGCCCTTTCATGGTCTTACTTTGCTCTTACTAGGTATAGGCCTCTCCAGTGTACATTACCTGGACAGGGAACTATACATAGCTGTAATTTTCCTCTTTTTGCTTGTGAATACCACTACTGCTGTTTAAGTAGCCACCATGTTTCTCACCTGTGCGTAGGTACCAATTAACGATGGCCTAGCTCCCATTCTCACAGCCTTATTTCCTAAGCTTAGCTTTAGTCTACTGTTCAGTTTGCCTAAATGGTTTTAAAATACTCCCTAGGTTGCTGAAGTCAATTCCCTTTTGGTAGAAATGGCCAATGGGTGCACTGACATCAATGCAATTTCAGCTTTTTATTATTAATATAGAATATATTGTCTTGATGTAGTAAGTCTTAAAAATGTAAGAGGCACTTATTATAGTCTTTCCCTTTGTTTCAGGTATATTGTTTTGAGAGACTCGAAGATTTGTTACATTATTATGGCTGTAGCTGATACTTTTTTTTTTTTTTTTTTTTGCCCTCAGTCCATTAAAAACTTTGTCCATCCTTTTTCCCATCACTTTTTTGCTAGGTGATTGAATTTAGGTTGGAGAATTTGGTGTTTGGATAGATATTTTCTTGGTTTTAAGTCATTTTGCTTGGTGGTAGGGTATGTCATGGACAGGACTTGTTTTGAACGCTGTAGGTGAGAGACAGGAGAGAAGGGATTTTTATACAGCATGTACAGTAAAACCAAGAGGTTTTACAACCTTGTCTCACCAGGAAGCTTCCCTCCTCCTCCTCCTCAGATAGAATCTCCACTGCAGAGGTTTTTTTTATAGCCTGTACAGCCACAAGCAGTGCTTTTATAGGGTATATAATCATAAAATTGATTTCTGGCCTGTAAAAGTTAAACTACTTCTGTATTAAGAAGCTATTTACCAAGAGGTTGCAATTAGACCTGCCATTTTAGATGCATAACTGCCTAGCAAATTCCTAATGACACCTCAAACATCTTTCCTGCAATCCATGCTCTTGCTTTTTGGTTCACTTCAGATTTCACTTTTATTTTCTATAATCTCTATAAACCCCCATTGGGAATGGTTCATAATACTTCTATTCATATATATGCTTTGCCTTTTCCTTGCCATCTCATTCCCCCAAAGAGTCATCTCAGTCTAATAGAGATATCTTAAAGGGCCTTCAGACATGAGTAATAGAACCCCAAACACAACCCCAGATGCAGCTGAATTACGTTTGTTGTTACATGTGAGAAAATTAGTGCACATAGTATGCACTTTTGTGTATTCCTGAGCTATGCAATCCCATTGTCTTTTTTCCACATTATCTTTCAAACAGGGTTGATAAATTACCAATTCAAGTAACAGCAAGCAGTGGTACATATATAAATGCTGTTTTGTTAGTGAACCTGTATCTCCTGACATATGAAGGTGATTATCATTAATTCTTGTGTGTACTAAGGGTCTCAGAATGAGTATGCATTTTCTATTTGTGATGAAAGGAGCTTCCAGTTTTCATGTCCATCTAGTTAATCAGTTCTCTTTCCTGTCTTTGCTTTGTTTTTCTGTGCTTTGTTATGATATGCATAACCAGTTCTTGGTTTAAATCTCCTCCTGTATCTGAAGGCTTCTTATCTGTTTGTCTTTGTAGCAATTGACCTCTCTAAGAAAAAAACTCTAAAAGAAAAAACAAACAAACAAACAAAAAAAAAAACCCCCTACCACCAGACATAATGTCTCTTCATATCCTATTAGCTGAATTCCTTACTTTTCTAATGAATCAGTGGAGTTCCAGTCATTTAGTGCCATTAAAGGGGAGATGGTCAAAATTCACTTCAGGGCCATAGTTTACAGTAAATAATTTTAGAAAAACATTTATGTATCTGGCCTCTGCGTTTATTAGCTCATTGATTTTACCTTGAAGATGAAAATATATAATGTTGCTAAAAAGAAAAGATAACCATAAACTTGGAGTCTGTTACCTCAAGATTTACTATGTGAAAAACATTGTTCAAATACTCCAGTAACTAAATGTTACCTTGTAGCACAAAGAATGTCATATATGAATGTTTAAACAACAAAGTAGTTACTTGTAATGATTTATTTGCAAGTAAGAATGTCAAAATCCTTTTAATATTATTATATGTTTTGATATATATCGATACAGTAAACCGTATGGCATCCCTGTGAGATGCTATGCCTTACTTCATCCATCTATAAAATGGGAAACCAGAGGCTTAGTGCACTTACCCATGCAGCACAGAAGTCAGACTAGAACTAACAACTTGCTCTTCAATCCTATTTTCATCCACTCAACTATTTTCTCTGTAAATCCCACACAGAATATAGTACTGCTTTTAAAATGGCTGATACGTATATGGAGCTCTACAGAACCAAAGCATACAAACAAATACATAGATGGCATAAGAAAAGAAGCTTTAGACCTTAGTCAGGCCTAATTTCCATATGTTGCATGTTCTTGCCACATCAATACTTTCTGATTAGTGGAAATGTGGCTCTTGAGGTTCATTAATTATTGAATTATGTTAGTACATTTTAATGCATTATAATTAGAGAAATATCTGAATCCAGTAACTTTGATGAACCAGTATAAACGTGTATTCAAGAGACCTCAAAATTATCCACATGTTTCAGTAGACTAGATGAAAAGGCTGCCCATATATTTATAAAATGGCAGTGGCACAGGCCTTCAGTTACTTGTTACAGGACTTTGCACATTGCTCACAGGATTCTTTTTGTCCTTAAAATTATCTAAGAGTGTTATCTCTGAAGATCCATTTAACAATCTCCAAGGTAGTCAAACCATATGATTAAAAGCTTTATTAGACCCCTATCAAATCTGAAACACATAAACGTAGAGCTGGGAAAGTTCTCACAGTACTTTCTATTTCAATTGACTGTACTAAGGCAGACTCAGATATACCTCAACCATTCCTAGCAAGGGTTTGTCTGTCCTGGTCTTAAAGTCTCTTCATGTATGAGATTTTTTTTATCAGTCAGCAGTTTGCTTCAAGGAATGTTTCTCTTAGTATTCAGTTATAATCTATCTTTCTGATTAGCATCTTTCTGTAGAACTTCTGTCACTTGCTTTTCATTCAACAGAATCACATTTGCCCCGTTTTGTTGTCCTTAATATGAGGTATGCTGTGAAAAATAGGCTATTACCTCCAGAGCAGTGTTAATGAAATTGTAAAATGCTCTCAGAAGATATAAAGACTTTATGTAAACCTATTTTTTGTGATACAGTGAGCATTTTTGAAAGAATTAGGATATCCTCCTAACAGGCCCCAATTTAAGTCACCTGGGATCTTGATTTTTTTGCACTCCAGTAAAAATCAGTTCCCAGTTGTCATTAATTGTTCAGTGTAATGGGGTCATGATTCTTATCCATGTTGTACTGAATGAATGTTCAAATTAGAACAGAGACTGCCACTTTAAATAGTCTATGTATGTGTAGCTATGATAGATATAAATGCCTGACTCCCAGTGCCTTTACTGGTGGATTATGTAATATTATAACATTACATAAAGGTTCCCTCTCCTATCAAGTCTTCCAGGTGTGATTCATCATTGCTTTAAAAAGGGAAGTTTCAAAATCTAAGCTTAAAGGACACATTGCTGAAATGCTAAAAAGGAGGAGGCATTAGAAGAGCTTAAATCATACTCCTTAATAGTGAATACAGATTGCAAAATATTTGTGAAGTTTTCTTTGCCAGCTATTTAGACTGCTGTATTAATGCATATGACTCTTTCAGACTTTGCATATGACAGACCAACAAAGTGTAACTGAGGAGTCCTGACTACCTAACACCACTGTAACTGAATGAAAATAAAAATAAATCATTATTATAAAAAGAGCATTTGTCTGTTACCAGATTTCTACCAGCAAATTATTGTATTTCACTTATGTGTTCAACCTCTATAATTCAACAGAATGTTAAAGATATTTTGCATATGGAGGTCAACAGGATTGCTCATTATGTTTTACATGAATTAACCATATATTGTATGTTCTAAGACTAGGATCTCAACATAGTTTTATCTATAAAAATCAACTAAATGATAGTTTCAACAAGAAAAAGGCATATTCTCCAGAAAAAGGAACACAGCTTTTCCCAGCCTTTTTTTACAGCTAATCTAGAATGAAGTTGTATTTTTAAAAACAAGTTTATTATTGCTTTGCTATTGAACCTGATCATCATTTTTGTATAATCATTACATTTTTTAATTCCACCTGTTGCTGTTTCAATATAAGACAAATCACAATTCTATATATTTGGTAGAAACAGCAATGTTACTAATTGCTGTAAATCTGGTTAAGCAACCCATGATCTAGGCTAGTGCTAAAATAGTTCTGAAATGGTCTGGATGTTCATCTTTGAAGCCTTAAGGTCTTCTGAATCTGTAATGCCAGTAAAATCAAAAATAGTTGCAGATACCATCTGAAGGTGAAAAAGGAACAATCATTTCATCTATTGTCTTATTTAAAAATATAATTCACACAATCTTAAAATACAGGGAAAAATGTAAGATCTTGCAAACATAACTGAAGAATTAGATGTTATTTCATGGGATAAATAAAGAATAAATTAGCTGCAAATAAATCTTTCAAAGATCAATGCCAGCAATTGGTTGTTATAGTGAATTACCAATATATGTTTAAAATTAAATGTGACTTCTGATACAGCTATTTCAGCAAAGAGGACCATAGCTTACTGATGACCTGATGAGGAGTGAAAACTGGAGATGATAACAAAAATGAAACAATATGTATTTTGAAACAAATGAGCTACTCAATGAATTTTTGAAAAGTGTAATTTTACAATACTGTGATTAGAGCAAAAAAGCTAACTACATAAAGTTCTCTAATGTATACCCTTTTTCCCACTTGCTGCCCTTATTTGTGCTGATAAAACCATCTGTGAGGCTCTACTAAAAAACAGATGCAGGTAATGATCTTGGTGGATCATTCCTTACCTCTAAAAAGGGGATAGAGCAGGAATGTAAAATAGGACAGCATAACCTTCAGCTAACTTTGAGGATAAGCCATTGTACAGTGTAGCTGTATGCCAAGGGCATTAACTTTTTCAGCCTGTTATAAACAGGCAATAAAACAACTCCATAGAATGAAATCAGTAATCATTTCTCCCAGTGGCTTTCTCTCAGTCTCACAGCTGACTCCACTGGCTTCAGGGGTGTTTTTATTCCTTAGTGTCAGGACAAAATATTACATCTTTTGAGGTCACCAAGCTGCAAGAAAAGGAGAGGTAACTTAGTGCAGCAGACCAATTAATACAGTTATTAGAAAAAGAATAAGCTTTTAAGCACCCAAGTCTCTCACACCCAGAAGAGAGGCAATAGAGTTAGTTCCTTTTGGAAACAGTTTTGCTCTAAACTTAATTATGTTAATCCAGCTGGAGATCATAGTGTAATATTAGCAAGAGAAAATGCAGTAAGTTTGTTTAACTCTGTGATAAATGTGAGTAAAATGACTAATTATTGCCTGTAGGTTCTAGCAGTGTAACCAGAAACAGTATAGGATAAACATAATGTGCCTTTATTGAATATGTGATTTTTAATATCTGATAGAATTAGTTATTTCACAATGCAGGTTTACTTTTTGGAGGAATTTTGTAACTCAAAATTTTTGAAAGGCATAAGTAATACAAGAGAGAATGAATGATGGTGCTTTACAGAAAAAACCTTGAAGACTAGAGAGATGGCTTGAAATGTAGGAGTAAAAATGTAGAGTGATGTGTTTAGGAGTTATTTTCTAGTATAAATTCTGGACTTGCCACTTGCAAACAACAGAAAGGAAGAAAAAGTGGAATGAACTATCGATCAAAAGTTTTCTCTGAGATGCCAGCATGATACAGCTGATGATACAGCTGTGAGAAAACCAAATGAAATCTGAAGAATATCAGATGAAATATTTCTTATTATAGAAAATGGTTCAGGGAGCCTCTTTCTGAAGAGTAAAATGGGTAAAAGTAACATTTGTTCTTATGAAGAAGAATTATGTTTCAAGTCTGTGCAAAGAAGAAGCAAGCTGTTATTGCTGGTGTATGTTGCTATGTCTAGGGTGAGTGTGGTCACTGTATGTGAGTGTATATCCCAGTTTGGAAGCCTGTTCGTGGATCTTAGCATTGTCCCTACTTGGTAGTGAAAGTCATGGATCATGGTGCTTTTGCCAGTAACAGATTCTGTGAAGTGCCTTTTCTCCTTTTGTACTGTACCAATACAGAGATGGACGCAGTCTAGAGGGTTTGCAGAAATGGCTAATGATAATCGTGCAGCAGCATTTAAAGGCCTGTCACTCAGCTACTAAGGGAACTGTGAGTTGTCTCGCCTTAGGAAAGTGATTTTACCCTTTGTTGTGGTAATATACACTATATATACCTCAGTGAAGACTGGTTTCAGCTTAGAGATCTGGCTGCTTTTGCTAGAGATGTCCCATATCAGAATAGAAGTATTATTCTGGAGCTGAGGGACCAAACCCAATCCTGACCTTTTAGATTGCTATCACTTCTCTAGTAATTAAAGTATTAGATTTATTGGAGAACAGCATGCTGCTATTTTTCTCCTAAATGTGAGTGAAACTTTTAGTTAACTTCAAATTAGCAAAATTATTTTGTCTATTCATAGATATAATGCAAGATGAACTTCAGTCAATGGGGTAAGTTCCTGTAGCAAAAAGAGAAAGGCATTTGACTTCCACTTCTTACGAATCTTGTTTTAATTTTTAAAAGGAAATCAGATACCATTCAGTGAAATATTCCTTTAATCTTCACATTCTCTTTCTGTATCAGTGATATTCTGGCTTGCATGTTTGAATACTCTTTGTATCTTTGACAAGAAATCCATACGTTTGACTGCTTGCTGCCAGCAAAAGCATTTACATTAGTAGGAGAATGATGTCTCTCAACTACTGCAGCTGGCATAGTCAAAACTTACACTGGAGTTTTGCCAAATTGAACTTTTGGCCTTAGTAAAATAACAAAGAGGTGCTTTGGGGCTTAATTGCTGGCAGTAACATTGTTGTGAATAGCACGTTTCTTCTTTACAGATGACTTAAATTGAGACTATTGCTACCTCATGGCTTTTCATTTTACTGTTTCCTTTAGGATCAGTCCTCCTGACAGATCTGAAGATAGGAAAAGAATCTGATTTATTAATAAATAAAGAAATGATGAGAGGTAAGTGTGGAAATCTGATGAATTTCTGGGGCCTGGTAGTGTGAACAGGCTAGAAGGTGAAAAATTCACTACAAAAATAGTTATGTTTCTTCCAGAAATGGTAGTGGTCTACCATGCTGCTTTGCAGAGAGCTGTAAATAATATGGAACTAAGGTATTTACATAGACATGCTCAAATGCAGCCCAACTCTTGTCCTTAAGAAGGCAAAATGTTAAGCTAAATAATTAAAGGCAAAATGTTAAGCTAAATAATTTCAAGGTTAGCTAGGGTGAATCAATCTGGAATAATCTGCAGTCATACCTCTACCTGAAGGGCTCAGGAGATCGTGAGAAGCTAGCAAAAGAACAAGTATGACTATCAGCATGAAGTAACTTCTAGGTGTTTCAGAGTATTCAATATATTTGCTGAGGCTTGAGTTCAGAAAGAAAGTAGTAATTCCAGCTCTTGTAAAAAGGACAGATGAGTGAGCATGCAACAGAAGGGTTTAATTTTAAATCAGGCCTTCTGAGCAAATGCAAAACTCACAAAGTCTGAATCCTACTTTGGTGATGAATTTTCTCAAAGGTTGGAGATGGAAAACTTTAAATGCAGTATTTGTCTTGCTTTTGTAGAAACAAGGATGAGGAAAGTGCTTGAAGTATTCTGTTTTATTCCTTCTTTATTTGTTCTTCTAGTAACCACAATGTGCTGAGTGCCACATGAACATTAAATGGATTTAATCCTGAACTCAGAGAGGTTACAGACCAAAGTTCTTATCTTGAAACTGTGTGTATGCAAATGGTCATTGACTCCAAAGCAGCTCCATGTATTTGTAGAACAGGAACCAAACACAACTTGCAATGCAGAAGTGTCCTCGAGACGTTTTTTTCCTTATCATTAAATAATGATATGTATGATTTTTTCCAGTATTGGGGTAGAGGGATAGTGTAGTGGTTATCACATCTGCTTTACATGCTGAAGGTCCTGGGTTCAAATCCCAGTGGAACCAGCACCAGGAAATCTTCGGGAGGTTGGACTAGATGATCTCCAGAGGTCCCTTCCAACATTACTGATTCTGTGGTTTCTTAAGTAGAAAGTTCTTTAGTCAGTCTTTCCTGCATTCCTCTTCTGCCATCCGCACCATCAAATGACTGGTGTACAAGAAAAACAAAAATGTTCACTGCTACTCCCCATCATCACTGCCATCACACCCATGACACCTCTTTCTCTCAGTGCTCTGGAAGTCACTGTATCTAAGCTATATTGGACAAGTTAGGGATGGTTTTAAGGGTGAGAAAAAAACTGTGCTTGGAACTCCTACTCTTTTCTAGTAGAGAACTGTTAGGAAAACAGTTCTTATGCATATAGTTTTAGCATGTGTATTGGTTTATAGAACAGAAACCATTACACCTGGAAACTAGTGGTTAGCCAGAACTGATAACAAAGCATTAGTCTATTAATCTGCTTAACAAGAACATACGGCAAAGTAGTTTAAATAGTGCTAGTTTGTAATTCTGTTCTTATATAAGAGGAATTCAAATTTAGCAAGACATAGAGGTGAAAAAATATATAAATATGCAAGTTCTTTCAAAGTCTGAACCCAAATGTGGTAACTGTCCTGTTTTAGTGGTGTAGTCATTTGTATACAGGCTTAAGGACAAATGTGTGCTGGGTTATACCATCTGGAATGGTATATATCTACATATCATCTACATGTTTAAACTAATATTCTAGCTGCTCTTGTTCACTGTTGTCTGACTGTCAACAGTCAGACACTGTTGTCTGACTCCTGTTATATGAAAATACTTCACGTTTTTCTTCTTATTTTTTAAAAACAGTGAGCACTTGGGTTGCCTACTGACATTTCTTTTTGTTTTGCTCTTGAATAGTAGGAAAGCAATTGTGCTGTGAACATGCTAGAATTTTTTCCACTCTGCTGTTTGAGTAGGTAAACTCTTGGAGACTTACTAATTCTTTAATATTAAACTCCAATTTTGCTCATATTCTCTGTTCTTTCAGTCCTTTATCTAAAACAATGATAGTGCCTTGCTTTTCAAGTAAAACATGCTTTAATCTGGACAGTGAAAATTACAAAGCTAAATGAAGATATGACTGTATTCCATACTGATGTTTGTTTAAGTT
Organism: Rhea pennata; assembly: GCF_028389875.1. Classification (NCBI taxonomy): domain Eukaryota; kingdom Metazoa; phylum Chordata; class Aves; order Rheiformes; family Rheidae; genus Rhea; species Rhea pennata. The sequence goes on from NC_084666.1 coordinate 48,266,506, forward strand.
TAATCTTGTTAGCATGGGTGACAGCAGCAAGGTGACTGAGTACAAAGGGTGTGTGAGAAATCTATAATTTAGCTGACAGCATATGCTGTTGTTTATTCACTGTTATCATTCATTGCAATAGCTAAATTAAACTAGTACAGGAATTGTAACGTGCACAATCATGCCTTTATTTTACTGTATAGACAGACACAGCATGATAACTGATTATTACAGTTCATCCCAGTCTGAACTAAGCTGTTGAGCTGGTCTGGGATAGATAGCCAGCTGGCTGGAAGAGAGAAACTGATGAGTTTAGCAAACCTTTTAGCAGACCTCCAGAGCTTTCTTTCTTTTTTTTCTTTTTTTTTTTTTTGGGGGGGGGGGTTGAGGGGCATAGAGAGGTGCAGTACATTGACAGAAATCAACCTTCAACTGCCTTTCCTAAGCTGTCAGATGACTCTCATTATTAGTTTTTGCCATAACATGCTAAATACTGATTTATTCATCAGTTGCTGAATGATGTCTTGATGTAAGGAAAGTAACATCTTCTGACAGCCAAATTTGTGGTCAGAGAAAGACAGGTTTTACTGGTACTGATTTAGTTCAGATTACACTGTATGAGGCAAGCACTGCCATCTTGTGGATGATTAGAGGATGTGGAGAATGTAAGTTTTATGCTTGTATGTGTTAATATTTGCAGGAAGCATATTTTAATATTGTTATAGGCAAGGAACGAATGTGAAAAGAACACAATATCCAGCAATGCAAAATGAAATACATCTTGGTTCTTTAGCTGTTCATATGTTTATACCCTGTTCTTACACAACTTTAATTGTTTTGTCATTTTATGTTAGATTTCTGAAGTTGAGGAATGTATTCTTACTTAAAGGGGAGAGGGGAACTTAAATCTCTTTCACTGGAGTGCAATTCTTTGCCTAATAGCAACCCCACACACACCAAAAAGAAAACCCTAAAAAAACCCCAAACAGTACTTTTAAGATTCCCTTTAGAATAGTTTGCTGAACTGCTGCACTATTGTATTTGTATCACTTAGGAATATTGTGTGACCTACTGCTGTCATACTCTTCTTCAGTGCTGTTTAGAACTAGGCTAGTTCATAAAGCATTGTTGGACTTTACTGAGAGCTAGGAAGTTTTGCAAAGAGAGGTTATGCACTGCTCTAGCAATCTCTACCCCACATCTTAGGCTGCATGCTCTTCTGTACTGAAAGTAAATGTTTTTGTATTGTCTATGTCTGTGGTCAAAAAATGGATAGGGAAAGGATTTTTGGAGATGTAGACATCAACACACATTGCTAAACCTGGTAAATCTAGTCCTATTTCTTTGTGCAACTTGGAAAAATAATGCTTAGAAGATGGAAGCTTATTGCTTTATTACTATTACTGGTTGTTTCATTTTGCAAGTATAATGACCCTAGCTGAGAGTAATGAGTTGTAATGTTCTCCAAACATATAAACATATAGTACCCAGAATTTACACCTAAAGCAGGCTATACAGAAGAAGGAACAAAGAAAGGGCATTCCATCTTCCTTCTAGAGATGGTAATGAGGTACAGCAGTATCTTATGGTATCCTGGAGCTAGAACTTGTAACTCCTGTTTCCTAGCCCACTCTTATTTTCACAGTTTTGCATATTGTGAACTATTTACAATGGCATCAGAACAACAGGAAAATAAAACAAGTGAGTTGATCTTTATTTAGAAACCATATCTTATACAGTAAGTTAAGTGAACAACTGCATGGAAATGGTGGTTAAGCATTGTTATAAAAAATAACATTAATGATTTACATTGTTGAAGAAAGGGATATGTCTCCAGATGAAGCTCTCCATAAGATGATTATAAAGTGTTATACAGTCATTAGACTAAAGATACTTTATGGATTCAAATTGTGAAGAGTGCATAATGTGTTTACAATATTATGTGAGTACTATGTGCACAACTAGATAATAATAACAAATATCTCAAGACTGAATAATACAATGCAAAGAGTAGGGACCATAAACTTTAGATATCTCAAGAACTAATACTTAATTTTAGGCGGCAAATACCTTGATGTGTTACTGTTGAATGTACCCAACTGTTTTGTTACAATTCAGACTGTTATTTTTAGGAAAATAGAACAAAAACCTTGGGGTGAATTAAAGGACAGTTCTGACGAGTGGGAAAGAATAAGGTAGAAATAGGGACTAGACTACATCCTAGCCCCAGAAGTTGGAGTATCTGGGATGAAATAAGCCTGTGGGTAAAACAGGTGAATGTAAATCTATGACTGAATTAAAATCAGTTTTGTCTTGCTTAACAGCTCTGCTTTTTCTGATTGAATGTGACTCTCTTTTGAAAAGAATAGCATAGATTACTGTATTCAATTTTGGTCACAGTTCTTGGGGGGAAAACTTGCAGTCTAGTCAGCCCAGTACCGAACATTAGTTGGTCTTTTGGGTGTGTCCTATGCTCAGAGAAAAACTAATTCAGAAAAAGGCATCTTCATTTGTTGCTGAGTAGTGAGAGAGAGAGAGAGTTCATAACAGCTGCTACTTGTTTTCATAATAGTTTTTTTCCTGTTAATTTCTCTATATGGATAACCTCTGAGAACGAAAGAATTGAAAGCTATTCCTTGGAAGGGTAAAGGAACAGTTCTGAAGTCCAGTTAAAAAAGAGACTTTCCCTGACAACTAAAGTTAGCAAACCTGCAGGCTCAACCTTATAGGCTGCTGCCCCTTGGGCTATTTCTATTCTGAAGTAAAGCAGAAAGGTAAATAACTATAACCCCCAAAAAAGTTTGTCCTGAATGAGGCCCTAGAGACAGTGGCACAAGCACTGCTTCTGCAAAGAAGCTGTAGGTATGTTGCCTGAGAAAGACTGCCTGTGTACCTTTTTCCTCTTCTCAAAGGAGACACAATTTGTGTATGTTTTGTAAAAACATATGAAGGCTTTGACAGACAGGTTCTGTCAGTTTTAGCACTGATATTTTAAACTACCATTTTCCATCTGTCTTCTCTGTCTCTGTGCAGGTTACCTCCCCTGTAAGCTCTTCAGCTGCCTGTGTTCCCAGCCCAAGGTATTAGCTGAGGTACCGCCTTCACTGGTGGATTAATCAGGTACAGCAAACACTCAACTGTGATATGTGTATGAGCAGCTTTACAGATTTGCTCCTCTTGACTGTTACAGGGGCAATAACTTCTGGTAGATGGAAGGACTGTAGGTGATGGTAACTGTTTAACCAGGTGTAGCCAAGTTCAAGAGATCATACACTGAAAGGCATGAGAACCTCTAATTGATTTTAGCTGTAAATGGGAAAGTGCTCCACACATCCCACATTTCTTTTTCATCTCATCAAAAGTGGATCTTATGGTTTAGTTTTGGAGTTAAATAATTTGTTGAATCTCTAGTAGAAAATATGTCTGGAAGAAACAAGCATTACTGAAATAGAAGGTACAGAAACAGAGACCCAAAACAATTACAGAAATGTCTGTCTGTTTGGTAATGGTACTGTGGTTAGCAGCCAGAAATGACGATTTAAATTAGCTTTTATAAAAATGCATTTGGATGAAGGTGGAACAACTAAAATAAAAAATTGCTATAATTGCAAGGATTTGAGAACGTTACAGAGAAGGCAGCAACAAAACAAAAATGTTGATGTTACAAAATGGTCAGCAAAACCCCTGACATTAGAAAAATCATAAGACATGTTGTCCTTGCTAAAAGGCAAATGAGATAATTATGAAAACACAGCTACATCAACAAAAATCAGAAGGCTTGCAATGTAATTGGTCAGAGCTGGTACAAAAAAGGTCATAATTTTATGGAGCTGGAGTGAAAACCACTTACTCATAGCAATATGATATCATAAAGACACTAGTGTCAGCCATCCTGTGTATGGATTTGCAAAGTATTGGTTGAATCAAAGTAATTTCATTCTTGAAGTTTTATAACACAGACGATTGCCTAACAAGGTGTTCAGCTGTATTATTCAAGTTACCTAGTGCAAGGTCACCTGTCTCTTTGCTTTAAAATATATCCATTCCTTCTCCATGCTGCTTCTCAACTAATATTTTCTATGCTTTCAAATTGTTTTCCCAGAGGACAGAAAACAAACCATTTAATGACAGAATGCTGACAGCCATCCAAACAAAACTGCAGTAGAGCAGGGATTGCCACCTTTCAGTCCTAGTGGAAAAGTCTAGATTTCTTATATGAAATTAATATTTTAAAACTAGATATGTAACCTTCATTGTTAAACCAATATTGTTCTTTAGAAGTAAGATTCCTCTGTTTACATTCAGTGAAGTCAAAGGGTGTTTTCTTCTAACTGAGAACAGCTGAGTGTTTTCTGCTGTTGAGGAAGGCAATATACTAGTATTTGTTAGCACAAAGCACATAATGATATTCAGTTGCCATTTCACAGATACTATGATGCTTAAGTAGTAAAGTGCAGATTCTGCCATTTAAAATGCTATATTCTGTTAGGTTCTGGATTAACCATTGACTTTGGAGGGAGCCTAGTAATAAGCTGTATCTGGGACTTAAAGTCTGTATAGTGATTTATATGTTCAGTCCGGAAAGCTGAAATACAGATATGAAGCAACTTGGAATCATAGAGTAATATCAAATTGAAAGAAGTCTCTTGAGGTCATTTGGTCCAACCTCCTACTCAGAGTAAGGCTGGTTTTGAATCTAGATACAACTTGGGCAAGATCATACACTAGAGAATTGTACAGCCAAAATTAGAACTCTGGCATGCTTTGATATTAACCTCCTAAGCAAAGCACTGAAGTCTGTTTCACATACGCAAATGCAAAGGAGAGATACTTTACTTCCATAAATACCAGTAAAGTATTTTGATCTATCTGAGCAAATTAAAAGCATTAAAGAGGAGTAGTTTGCTCTGGTACTGTGGTAAAATGAATTGTTCTCCTGCTATTTAAGATATGGAGGAAGTAAAAGAGAAATCTTACATTTTCTATCAGTGTCAGTGAGGATAAGAAGTGCTGGTAATACCCTTTTCATAGAGTGAGTAAGTCAGATTTGCCTTTCTAGCATTCTTTCTATTTGAATGTTTAATTGCCATTTTTACTGTTCAGCCACTTAGGGGAGATGCTGTGTTGTGACTGTAAAAGTTTTCAAAGCCTCTCTTTCTGTTTAGTTCATGAAACTGTTAACATCAGGGTGAGCAGAAATATGATCTCATGATATTATTTATATGAACTAAAACAGAAAGGTCATATTCTAACTGTGCTGATTTTGGTCTTCTCTCTGAACACCGATGAATAAATAAGAAGACTTGAACAGTGCGTGTTAGTAACAATGGTTGAGCAGACAGTTAAACCCAAACAAGAATCCCTGAGCTGAAAGCAGAATTGCCTGTACTGACTGGACAAAAGGTTGCCGTTCTCTGGGCTTTTGTAGTACCACTAACTAAGTTTTTTTACAGATGTCAGTTAATTCTCAAAACAATCTCTGAGAGCCCTTCTTGTATTATGAGCCCTCAGTCCCATTGCAGAGGTGAAGAAATCTGCAGAATGTAATTTGACTAAGATCATAATGTCAATCAGTGACAAGAACTGGGAGCTCTTGTTATGACCTGTTTTTCAGTCTTCTAGAGTAGATTGGCAGAGCAAGGCTTGGACAAGCATATCAACTGGCAGGGAATGACGGGGGCTAGGACTGGAACATGGAGATTGTGACAGATCTGAGGGATTTTGAATAGCAAAGTCAGGGTAAAAGGTACCAGAAGGATTGACACGGCAACACCTTTAACATCTGCTACTTGCCTTTTTAATTTTGCTCAGGAGTAATTTTACCATAACAAATCTGAGTTCTGAGTGGTACTTTAAATCTCCTTTCAGGATTCCACTCCTCCCCCCTCGCCCCCGACATTTGTCTTCTGCCTTGCTATTTTGTTCTTTCTGGTATTTGCAATATTTCCTAATCTACTTTCTTTTGGTAACTTTATTTGTTATGCTGTTTTACTTCTCAACCAGCTCTCAAGGCAAGAGATGTGGAACAAATCATGCTTTGTCAAGCGTATGTCAAGTTTATGCTTCCTATAATTAGTTAAATGTTGAAGTGTAGATATAACTCTTGCATTTTTGATACATCTCCTCAGCTTGATATACAAAGGTTTTCAAAGGTATACAAAGAATATATCAATATTCTTTACTTGTTTTCCATCCATTGACTTTCAAAAAGCAAAATAGTGCAGGGAAATCCCTAATGATCTGACCATTGACTTTGTCTTTCTTTCCCTCATCTGGGTTTTTTTTCATCTGGCAACTTCACACAGTAGTAGCATGCACAAATGAATTGAAACCCCAAAAGATTCCAATAAATAATTTTCCAGATTTCCAATATTCCATTTCCTATTTCCCCATTGATTTTTAACAGTATGCTTAAAACAACGATTTGGTAAAATTTATGAGCTGTGATGTTTCTAGACCATAGCTCACTTACCTCCTGCATAGGAAATGGTTTTGTTCCATTACTTTGCCAGTAATTGTAGTTAGATTTACTGATGATAATTGCAAAAGTTTATGTTTGTAAAAATGGCATCAGATTTGCCTTTTTTTCTCCTATAGTTTGGTATCTCTCAAGGCATGCATCTCTTAAAAAGAAATCTCTCTCTTGTGTTCAGAAGTTCTCAGGTATATGGTCACATTTAAAGTCCCTTCTTCTGTACATTCAGTGCAAAGCATTACGTATCTCCACCAGTTGATAACTTGCCAATTCTCTGTTCTCATCTTCGCTTGCAAAAGACATTTTTATTAAGCGGTACAGTATCTCAACCATTTGATGTGCCTCATTAATTTCAGGAGCCTCCTCATTTATTAAAAGTCCTTCTTTGTCCCTAGTATTACTCTTTTCATGATTTGTTATAACCCATCTAATTTCTGTAACTGAATTGACTGCACTAATTCATTCTGCATTTTGGCTGCCCTTCTCTTTGCTGCAGTAGTACACTCAGTATATTTGTATTCTGTTGCCTCCATTACCTCTTCTTCTTTTACTCTTAGATTCATGGTTAACTGATAATATCTCAACTTGTAAAGGAATGTTCACAAAACATTCCATTCCATTTTTGTCAAATTTAAATGAAGAATTACAGAAATGAAAGTTTTTACAAATCAAAGGGAGTTAGTAATTTCAAATGGCTGGCCTTCTGAATAGAGGTTACGTCACTCAGTTTGAACAGAGATTAGTAATTTCAGTATTTTGTGCTTAAAACTTAAATGAAATAGGAAGATACTAATGATTGATGCCTGTCTGACTGCAGCATAGCTAGCATATTATTCATGGATCTTACTATAGTTCCTTGAAATGGATTCCAATATATTTACCATTTGTAATTCTAATTTGCCACTTTCTGCACCAAGTGTTAAAGTAGGTAAGCTCTATAATGCCTGATACTGAAAAGCTTTAATATCACTACATGTTATTGTGATATAGATGGTATTAAAGGAGCAGATGGACAGCTATTCTACTGGAAGTGCTCACCAGAGAGAAGGACAAAAGGTCAAAAATCTGAGACTCATTTCACATGTTCTATAATTGAGGAGAGCAGTTTACACTCCGCTTGGGGTTTATTAGGCCTTTCTCTGACCAAGGCTCCCTGCCTTGGGAAAATTAGATTTTCTTTTGGATGAACTCTCTGTGCTGTGCTCGCTTTTGGAGCTGGGAACAACTGGACCCCAGCTGATACTTAACCCTGAAAAGAATTCTGGATTGGCTTCTACTGTATTGACAGAACAACTGTTTATCACCATACACCTGTTGCCAAGCCTCTTTCAAATGAATCTGGGTGAATCTGGCCCCTGATATTCTCTATTCTATTCCTTCCATATTTTCCTTCCTTCCCTTCCTTCTTTCCCTTTCTCTCCTTTGTCTCCTTCTCCTTCATTTTTCTTACCTGTTTGTTACAGGCAATAGTGTCAGGCAAATCAGGACTGTATGTTTCTCTCCTGCATTAAGAATATAGTAAATGGCTGAAGGATCTTAGTTTGCATGTGTTCAAGGCAGTTTTCAGATTGAGCATATCATTACCATTTCACAGTGAAACTCCCTGTCCACATTGCTATCAGTCAGTGCCACGGTAAGAGAAGTCAAGACTGTGTGCTAGTAGGAGAGATGTGACCATTTTTACACGTTAAATTTTAAATTTTCAGTATCTATGCAAGGAGCACATAAAACTTGTCAGGGGGGGATGAAAACTGCAAAACTGAAGGATGAGGAACTATCCCAAGCATGTGAATCAATAGCAGCTCAAGAAAGCCTCTCTCAGAAGGCTGGTGTGGCTGGGGAACTTAGTTTCAGAAGGACCAGCTTACTGAAATATTTAGAAAAGCAAGTTTCTCATGAAGATCCTGTACATAACCTTGATGTTTGTCCAGGGTAGGCACTTAGAGTACATTATAAATCACTCTGCTAGATTTGTTATAACATCTCTCCCTTGTTGCTTTCTGAGAGGATCATGCTCAATGGAAAAGGACTCAGTTTTTAGTTTAGGAAACTCTGATACTTGAAAAGATAGAAACTTTAAAAAAATTTTTTAAAAGAATGAGGGTTTTTTTCATGTTTGAAGAGTGAAATACATTACATACAAGTTAGCAGAATAGATGAAAAATGAGTTTCTTCATATGTCAGCCAAATAAACATGCTCAAGCTTAAGATTTCTTTTCCTTTATTTTAGAAAACTTCTGATTAAGTGGAATATTGTCAGTACTAATTTACAGTTTTGAAGGAATGCATCTTAACATCCCTGCCCTGTAAACATTTTCTTTACTGTGTTCTTTACTTTTTCTTTGTTGTGTTTGGCAATTTGCATGCAAAAAGAAGTAGGCACTGAAAATAAATAACCTAGGACTGGGGATTTGGTTGCACATTAAGTACCTGCTGGAGATCCACAAGTCTGGTGTGCAGCATTCAGCTTATCAGAGGATAAAGTAACATGAGGTATGGGAATATGAGAGATTTTACCTCAGGGAATCCATTCTAAACAACTTCAGTTTATATCCCCTAGCAGTTCTACAGAAAAGGGCACAAGATGTCAAAGACTATTTAATTCTGAAGAGGCTTGTGTTGCTAGCTTCTTAGGCCATTATGTACCAATGTGCAGGAGGCTAGAAGGAAGGGACTGGAGTGCAAAGCAGATTGAGCTTATCCATCTGTGGGATTCATAGAATCAAGTTAGGGAGATACCTGTCAGTTCCTAAATGTCTAACTTGGCCACCAAAGTTGATGCAAAAGATGTGAATACTCTGCTTTGTGGAAGCTTCTACCATGACCTGTCTTCATTCTCATCCATCAACCATAAAAATATTAATCGAATATTGAATATTTTCCCTATAGAAAAGCAAATAGATTTGAGTAAAGATGAAATATGCTTCAACAGTTATTCAACTTCTCATTTTGATAATACAGTTATTTAAAACAAAGAAACAGTTTTCTATTATATTTTATATACATATTCATTAAAAATCTAACAGGAAATTTATTTGTATTATAATGTATATATAAGTAGCCTGGCTTAACAAAACTGTTCTTTGAATTTGTATGAACAGTTTTACCATTTAAAGTGTGTTCATGAAGATTTTAGTCTCTTAGTCAAACTAGTTTAGTTTAATCCATTTACTAACTGATGTAGTCTGCAATTCAATCTTCTTTTCATATGTTTGCTCTACAAGTGAAAGGGAAGCCATCTTAGATAGACTTCTAAAGTTGGCTTTGACTGTTACACTACTCCATGTGAGAAGTTGGACTCTTTTAATACCGTAATTTTACTGAATCTCTGCAGATTGGCTCAAAACACACACATACACACATTACAGATTTGGTGTCCAGTTACTTGGAAAAAAAAAAAGTAAAGAAGGTCACTTGCAAGATGCCTATGGTAAGAATGGAAACAGCTTGCTTAGGCCTGTGGAAGGAAGGCTTTCCTATCTTTCTAATTAGTGCAATTCTCATTTCCTACCCCCAGAACACTGTTATATTTTGAGCTATTACTTGTCTCATATTGGATAGTATCAGTTACGTAGCTTGGAAAAGAGTTGGAATTCTCAGGAGAGGGAAGCTGGAAACACTTTAATGGCAGGCTGTGGGGATCAAACTGTTAGAGGAAGTCATAATAGAGATAGGTTAGTTGGCAAAGATTACATGGGGTAGTAAAACATGCGTTAAGAATCCTAAGAACTGCATGGATATTACCTATATTTGTTTATAACAAATATGAATCATAATCACTTCCGATGGAGCAGGCAACAATCAGTCTGTTCCTCTATACATATTTTAAGAACAAGTTATTGATAGAACTACAGTGGATTCTTAGCAGAAGATAATTATTTGACTTATGATTTGGCTGGGATACAGCAACTCATCTCTCTGAATGTTTTTAAATGGCCACACTATCTTGCAGAACATGTAAGTACAGTTTTACTTCTGGCACAACAGCTTCCTTGGACTCAGACCTGAGTCCGCCATAAAAGAATATCAACAATGGAACATCAAAAGGAAGTATCTCTTCCTGTTGTACCAACTTCTTTGGAGATATCCTAGTGAAATAATGACTTGAGTGACTTTAAATACAGCGTGAATTTTAATAGTATATATTTTAATTATATTTTAGAGTATTAGTATTTATTTTAAAATATGAAAGCTACCCGAAATAATACTGTATTACAGAAGGATCTAAAATGTCATTATGACTGATTTTGATTTGTCTGGCATTGATGAAGTTTTGAAAATTCATGTTTCTCTGTTATTCAATATTTATGGTATTCAGAAAGCCCATTACTCATGGACAGTTACTCAGTGATAGCACATTAGAGCTAAATGTATCATTCAGCCTGGAATACTAGCATTATCTTAGAATTGCTAACCTTTGTCATGTAATTTTAAATCCCTTGCTTATGTTCACTGACTGCATATCAGCTTGTAAATAAAAATAAAGTAATGGAAAAAAGTGTACATGTATAAGTAATTTTTTCCATTAATTTCCTTTTTGTTTACATTTTATGCAGAACAGATTACTGAAAGGAGAGGGATTTTCAAGAGCACAAAAAAGCCCTAAGAGCCTAAACATCACTGAAAGCTTTAATACTGAAATTTTTCCCCTCTCCTCCATTAGATTTTCTTAAAGAAATCTGAATGAAAGTTATTATCAGGACCGATACTTTACAGCTGGTCAGGCCTGTAATTCCTAGTAGTTATTTGTATTTTCATCATTGCTGAGTTACCTGTATGCACATTTCCCAGCAGATAGATACTGATCACTGTTTATGTGATGTTTATAACCGAAAATATTGTTGTTACAGTGTTCAGCATCATCCTTTAGTTGAGGACAAAATTTGAATGAACATTGAAAAGGCTGGTGTTGCTATTTGTAATGCATCTGCTTTGTACAGGATGAGAACTTTGGTCAGTAGGCCCTCTTCATATAGGAATTAAAGGAATTAAAAAGACTATACATTTTAAATAAGAAATTGTTGTTAATATGGAATCTGGGCATTTCTTAAAGGATAGAAAGCAAGGAATGAAACCATGCCATTCTGAAAAGGTGATGGAAGTTTGAAATATAGACATGATAGACTGACAAACTGGAGACTGTTGTTAGCTACTGCTGAATGATTAATTGTTCTATATAACCTATCACTTAAAACTGCCTTAGTACCAGAGAAGGTAGCAAATGTATCACCATTTTTAAAAGGACTCTGGAATGGATGTGGAGAATTCCTGACTGGTAAGTCTGATGTCCATATAGGCAGTAAAGCCATAGATAAATAAAATGTATTCAGGAAGAATCAGTATGGCTTCTGCAGGGTGTCATGCCCCACAGCTCTGTTGTAGTTCTTTGAAGGGATCACTGTTGTGTTTACAGGCAAAGGTGACAACATTTGCATTGCAACCAATGGCATTAAGTTATGCAGAGTAGTAAAAATGAAAAGTTACTGTGAAGAGCTGAAGAAGGGTCTCATGCCATTGAGTGATTGGGTGATAAAATGTCAGATGAAATTCAGAATAGAGAAGGGTAAAGCAATACAGATGAAGAAAATGATTATTAATTCTATATACATGATGATGGGTTCTGAATTAGCTGTTAACAGTCAGGAAAATGATACTGTAGTTATGAATAGTTCTATGAAAACTATCAGTGAAAATCAGTTCAGTGCTCTGCAGTGATTATTAAAAAAAAAAAAAGCAAACAGGTGTTAGGAATGATTAAGATGGAATAAAGAACAAACCAAATGCAATAATGTTACTGCCATATCAAATTATTGTATGTCTGTATCTTGAATACAACATCAGTTTTGATCTCCTATCTCAAAAATGGTTAGCAGAAAGAGTAGCAAAGAAGATCATAAGATATAGAATGCCTTCCATATGAGAAGTGATTACAGACATAATGATTCTCCAGTCTGTTAGAGTCAGCTGATGGGGCATATAATACGTTCTATACAATGATGAGTAACACTGAGAGGGTATCAAAAGAAACTGCCAGATAAGAGATTCAGAACTTGGATAGCTGTTTTCTTCTATTTGCATATGTATTTATTCCCACTGGGGAATGTACATTCCTTCCCTTAGGTGTCACTGTTTATTGCTGCTAGAATTCCACAGGCTCCATTTTTGGCTGTACGGCAGTTTTGCTCCATACCTCAGGCTTCTTGGCAAGTGTACTGTGTATAGCCTGCTCTGCCAGTCTGTGCTGCCTCACATACTTGTCTCCCTCCTACATTAGAGAATAGCAGTGACAGCCTGTGTAAGGCTGTTACCAGAGATCTATATTAGTACAATGTTATAAAAAAGATACCTTGCCAGTAATTTCTCAGTAAGGATTATGTTTTAAAATGGGATTAAAAGTTATATACATGTATTTTCTTAAAAAAGAGTGATATGGCTAGTTAGCATGACATTTCACAGGAAGCTAATTTGTGTGCCCTTTGAATTTTCTAATGGATTTTTCCCTTTAGTTTTGCTTCAGAAATATTTAGATGCTGACTGAAATGTTCCCTTTGTATATCACCTTTATTTCATATTAATATTTTTCAAAAAAAAAAGAAGACGGGTTTATATATATTAGTGATGGATAAAATATTTTTGTCAGCACCTAGTATTTATCTTAATAATTCATCTGACTAGAACAGGACAAATAAATTATACTTTTTCTGTGTGTTAATTAGAATCTTCTCCCTTTTCCCCCTGAACCCATCTACCCCAAGGCAGGTCACACAACCAGTGCAGTTGTGGAATGCATGCAATTATGATGAAATTAAAAGGATGATTTGAGTGATCAAAGTGTAAAGGATTTACCCTACTATAATGCATCATAAGAGGTTAGAATATAGATACAGCATGGAGAGCAACAACTTTTAAAGCCAGCCCTATTAAGTAGGGCATCCTGGTAGATAACCTTTGCTTTGTGACAACGACCAACCTTTTAAATATCTGCTTGTTATAAGATGGAGAAGACTGGTTCTTATTTCTCTTTTCTACCCCTTAAACTTTCAGGAGATTCCTAAGGGCAAGGCATCTGACATATAAATGACTTGGATTATTGTTCTGGCTTGTAAGTGTGCCCCTTAATTTCTTCCTGGTTCACTTAACTCCCGTATGAACTGGCATACAACTTCAAAACTTGTAGAAATGCCAAAGAAGAGAGAGATATTTTACCTGCCATAATCCATTTATTCCTACTATGAGTGTCTAATGCTGTTACACCAGGAACATTTGGCTATTTACAGTTCTGTTCACTAGATCTCACTCATCACAATATAAATTGGACTCCTTTGCAACATCCTTGCTGTGTGTGCATGCGGCAAAGAAAGCAAGCTCTGTCTACCACCATTTCCCCAGGAGCTTTCTTTTCCTGCTAGACAGGCGTTTTAAACAATTCTTAGTGCCTTGCTGGCAGAGGAGGCTATGGCCATGTGCTGATCTGGTATGTTTACCTGGTTGTTATGGTAGAGCCTGTGACAACCAGCAATATCCTTTTTTGTGGGTGACACTGGCTCCTTGTAGTTCACAAAGTGGTGGGGAGGTTTTGTCTAATTTCTTGCCTCTGAGTTTATGCTTGCAGGAACCTTGATTATCCTGACAGGGAGCACAAAAAATCTAATAATACTGCTGCAAAATTTGAATTACCATATGAAGTAAGTTTACCATATTGAATATTTCAATATTATATATTAAAAAAGCTAATGAAAGGAAAAACTAAACGAATTGTAATATTACAGATGATTGTTCTGGATTTTTGTTTGTTTGTTTTATAGCGTGTTTTTAGTATTAAAGAGAATTCCAATAAGGGTGAAGTTTTTTGTTTTTAATCCAGGAATGACCTAGAGTTGTGGGGGGAACAAAGTAGACCAGACTGGCTAGTGGATTACCCAGAGAGAACTCTGGTATTTTTAACCATGCAAATAGCTGTTTCATCTGTTTTGAAATAAAGAGGATTACTTTTGCTTGATAGCTCTGTGTTATGTTTTCACTCTGTCCGGAGTATGAACTCTGCAGTTTCCAAATAAGGAAAACATGGCTGTAGATCACATCATAGCTTTAGCCCTAGGAGGAGAATGCCATGGTCATTTACAATGTTTAATCTAGGTTTTGAGAATTGTGTGCATGTTAAATCATTGATGTCTGTAATGCTGAAACACAGCATGGACATCCACATTTCCTATGTGGGAGCTTTCATCTTCAGTAAGCGGAAAAACAGAACAAACCTCACTTCTCTGTCCATAGGCAGAATTTCTCTTTATTTTTCCAATAACTAAATCAAAGAGCCATCTGCATCTCCTGTGGGGTTGAGCTCTCTCAGCTAGTTTCTTCGTGAGCTGGCAAGAATATGCGTATGCAAGGAAAAGCACAGGAGCAGAATTGCTAGCACTGGGGGGGTGAGGAGGGGGAGGGGAGGAGACTTTTTTCCCCTTACTACAAAAGGAAATATTTCTGTGTTGCTAAGATATGTTTCTTGTTGTAATTCCCCTACAATGCTGTTTTAGAAGACTTACTGGTTTGGCAAACACAAAATTCTAAGAATTACATATGGCAAAGAACAAATTCTGCCTCTACTCGAACAATCTGGGAGACCTGCAAATAAAGTGGAAAACTATCTTGCAAACAGGCTGGCCCTTCTTCTGCATTTGCACAGGACTCACCAACCTGCTCTTGGTATCAATAAAACTTTTGATGTTATTTTCTGAGGAGATAATCAGTTTAGTGGGGCTAGCAAGAATTTTTTTGTTACTTATCCTTCAATACAAAGGAAGACAAAGATCTATGTTACTTCCAATATGTATATGATAAAGTTCAGGAATATCATAGTGTCATACTGAGTTCAGGTTTTCATGTTATAAGTTCTCTCTAATACATTTCAAGAGGGATTCTAATATTATACTGCTGTTTTTGCGGAGCAGGGGACACAAGGTAACCTTTCTAATTGTAAATGGCTATCTAGATCTATTATGAGCACAGCAAGTCATCTGTATAGAATGTGAGTATAACTGTAATACTTTTTTAAAAATACAGGTCATGGTCATTGGCCACAGATCCATTCACTACTTTTTCTTTTTTTCATGCATTAGTAATGAATTTTATCCTAGGTCTGAACATACATTTACACGTCTTCATATATTTAATCTTGTGCATCTGTCTGGTATTTCACTGCAAGTACATATTTCAAAGTGTATATTATACAGAAAAGTAGAGGTAGAAAGTATATTTTGAAGCTGTTTCTAATAGTTTGTTGAGTGCACTTAATTAAAAAGATGACTGGCTGATTTTTCTTTTCAGTATTATTTAGCTTTTGTTCAATATTAAATGTTAAAAAATTCTGAGAAAAGCATGAAAGAGGAGAAGATTTAGGTACTGGCTATGACATGAGATGATATGAAGAAGCAGTCTCAAGATACCTGGTGTTTCTTCTAAACACTTCCAGAAATTAACTAATTATGGATAATACCTGCCATTAATTATAAAGTATTTTAAAAGAAATAATGCTTTTCTTGAGAGAGCTTGGGAAGATGCACTGTAAAAGCTGAACAAGAAGAAACAAATCCCTTCACTGTATACTTCTCTAGTGTGTTATTTTTGCTTAATCTTGTTTCTATGAAGTCATTCTTACTGCTTTAGAGGGACCTGGTTTATGATTATTTTTGAAAACTTGAGATTCATATTACTGGATTGACAAGAAGGGAATTACGGTGGTGGGGGAGGGGGCGGGGGAATGGAAAAGCAGTTATTCCCTCACCCTTCCTTACCTATTTGGACTTTCTATTGCAATGAATCTGGCAAAGCCATGAACTTCTATGTGGTAGAAGTGCAGGGACAAAGAGCAGGCTGGTCTGCATCAGAGAGACTACTTTCTGCTCTCAGATATGTATAGCAAGGCAGAGTCTAGCCTTGTGATAACGAGCTTGTCAACTTGATCTGAAGATCTGCTTTTAATAACTTAAGAAACCATTTTCATTTAATAGCAAAGTCTGTGTCTTCCTACTCAGGATAATCCAGTGATCATCTTTGACAGAAGCACACTTTTATCTTGTCTGTAAATTCAATACAACTAGTTTTGTATCAGTATCTGTAGACTGAACTGTTTTTTTCTTTTTTTTTCCTGTCATGAATTTAGTTGCTAGTAATTACTTGCTGGATTTAATTAAAATAAAACTGCAAGCTGTCTGTCTGCCCCAGCATCTTCTGTACTAAGAAATATTCTCCAGTGGTAGGATTCTTCAGGGAGTCAATTTTTATTTTCTTTAAAATAAAAAATCAATGTTACTCCAATGTGGCAGTCATATCCTTTGCCCTTGACTCAGGGTCTGTGTAGTCCATTGTGTCACTAGACCCTGCTGATTAGACCCAGATACTCTGTATTTCCATGATGCTGTTATTTTAGCAGCTACAGGCTGCTTCTGTTGGCTGACTAGACAGTCTGGCATGGGAGGAAGGGGATGGAGGACTTGTGTTGGCAGAAGTGGGGAACTTGGCTCAGGAGTCAACTGACTGGAGATACACTCTTGACTTCCTTGTTTCTACTGCATCGTCTGCTCAGTGAGGAAGATTTATACCCCAGTATGGCATGGCTGATGAACAGGAAAAGGTGAGGTCACTCGAGAAGAGCCAAAAGGAGGAGTTCAAGAAGAGCAGTTCTGGTGGGGGGACAAAGTTTAAATATCTTACTGCATCCAGATTAGCCTGTCCTACTTGACTGAATGGGATGGATGAGAGCAGGACTCAGGTGAGCTTCTGATAATTGTCATTTTGGAATACTTACTGAACAGGGTGAGGTGAATCCAGTTATCTGAGTATATCTCATCTCTTTCACAGCAAAATGAGAATCCCTCTTTTCAAAGGCTTCTATTGCACCTAATGAGAACCATCACTGGTATGAAATCAAAGAGCTTGGGATATAGTGGGTACAATTCTAAATAAATCTCATTAATACAAGTTTCTCTGCATTACAATACCTACTATTTGTTCTCTCATCTTCTAGCTCACGAGATAAGGTTAGAATTTTCTGAATTCCTGCTCATAATCTATTTCTATTGTTGGGAGAAAAGAAGGCCATAGGGAAATTATCCTTCGTTCAGGTCTCTCAAGCCCAGTGTATTGTGTACTTTCTTGTTTGCACAGACAGAAAGGTCATATGAAGCAGCCTGCTATTTGCTATTTCAGCAGCTGGTTTGATAATATTATTCATTCTCTTTTCAGAGCTCAGAGTGTGAATATCTCCTTCCAAACCAGATCTTCTCCTTGGGGTAATGCCATACTCTATCAACACTTTAAAAACTTTAATATTCTCTCTGTGATCATCTCTCCTAACAGTTTTCAAGGCAAAGATCGTTTATTCAGTGATCCTATTGCCTTCATTTGCCTCAGAATAGTATTTGAAGAGAATTTAAAATCTCTTTTGCTGCCTTATGTAGGTCTGCCTTGACTTCTGTCTCTTCCTCTAATGTTTCAGAAAGAATCTCCTGTCTCTTTCTTCACTGTCAAGAATAGATGCATGCAACAGTCTTGCTGCCCACAAATCACAGCAGGAATTTAAAAGCTCTAACAGGACATAGTTCTTAGACACCTCTTTGAACAGTAATGGAGAAATACAAATGCAAGGAAAAATGAACCAGATAGTGCTCCAACAGCTCCAGCAGCAGTAGGCAATGACTGTACGCTTTATTCCTTCTTCTTCAACACTCTATAAAATGTGTTATTTTTCATCAAAAAGTGATGATCTTTATTGTTGATTCAGTGTTACTTAACAAGTCCCTTCAGAACTAGGACCATGGCTAAGCAAGCTGTTCCTTGCAGTAGCTTTAGCCCTTGCAAGCCAGATAACTGTTGCAACATCTTTGTGGTAAGACCCTGTGGGCTGCATCCCTTAATCCTTCTCCTTTCCTCTCACCAACCCACATCTGGAAATGAGAATGTAATTCCAGTGCGGCTGGTGTAGAAATTAACAATAAGGAAAGCTTTCACAACGCTGGGGAGAGAGTCCTAGTGACATCAATTACTCTGTGATCCACCTTTCAAAGATTCTGTTACCATAACTGCCAGAATGACATTCTTATGCTTTAGGTCTGTCCCTCTTAAAAGGAAGGGACTGGCTCTGACCACTTCCAACACCTCATCTACTGCTGGGGAAAGTGGCTGTTCTATTCTAAACACTGAATGCATGACAGTCTGAGCATGGGGGTAGGTGTGCACTGGGATGCGCCCATAGACTGGATCACATGATTGTCAAAATTGAAGACTTGGCCACGGTATATCATGGCCCTCTTCCACCCTTCATGTCTGATTTTCTTACCATGGGAAATAATGTGTGGGGAAAAGTATGGAGGGAGCCAGAGAAGTTGTGGGAACTTGTGCTGACATGGGGTCAGGATGCAGAGAGAGCCTGCAACTAGACCTAAGGGCTGGGAAGGGCTCCCAGATTTTGCAGTCCAGACAGGAAATTCTGAATGAGAAAAGATATTAACCAAGTTGCTGACAGAAGCATGTGCAAGAAATGTGACAGTCTGGAGTCCTTTTTAACAGATGCAGAAGCTTATGGAATTTTGGCAGAAATAGTAGAAGTCACTATTTTAGTTTGTCCATGGCTTCCCATTTAAAATTATCTCAATAATTTGAGGTAGTTTAGCAGAAAAGACATGGGGTACCTTCCAAAAATCCTCTGACTTAGCACCAGAATTTACTAATGGATTCCCTTAAAGAAATTAGGATTTGACAGAAAATAAGAGGGTGATATAGCTAGCAGGAAGATGAGTAGGTCTAACAATGAGAAGTAGCAGTGTAAAGTTGAGAAGTAGTCAGTGAAAGCATCAAAGCTGTAAAATTCTTATTTATTCATTTACTTTTAGGTAATAATTTTCTTTTCCTTCATTTTAAATGAAATCACAGCATAAGCTGGACCCATTTCCAAGCCACTCTGTCATAGCTTCTCTATATTCATTCTAGGTCACACCAAACATGGAGCAGTCTGAGATTCTTTGTTCATCACCTGAAACCTATTTCATCCTCTATTCCATTGCACTGATAATAAAGAGAAAGCCTTTAGCCATGGATCTGCTTTCCTGTTAAATACATTAAATATTTCTGTAGTAAATGAGTGAAGAATTCAGAGGCAAATACCATGATTCCAGAGCTATACTTCCAAAATCTGCTAAGCACTAAATTATTTTCCAGCATGAACGATTGGTTCTTTTATAGGACTGACTTCTCAGTGAGAATAATCAGGCCTTTCAAAATAAATTAAAATTTGGAAGCTATAAAGAATCACTTCTGCCCCTTGCCACATTTCTCCTTCTTTTATATTTTGTGTTGCTCTTATCCCTGATGTCAGACCAATCTCAACGCTTGAGTATCTCATGTTTATTCACTAGGTCACTGATGATAATGACAGTGAAATCCCAGTAGCTTTCAGCTTATTTTTTAGATGGCATTTCTATTCCAAGTTATTACCTATGATATCTTAGGCCTTGATCTTATGAACATTATACTCAATAATAGGAGTAGTCAGGCTGGTGAAGTCAAGGACATCCACATTAATGTTGGCAGGATTTGTGCTTTCCTAAGTTTAACAGTGTAATAATTTAACAAAACATGTCATAGGTGTACAAGAATATTTATCACGCCTACACAGATCAGCTGTTAGTTCTTTAGAACTATGATACATAAAATGTATGCATGCCAATATATGTGTTTAAGTATGGCAGTATACTGCAGATGAAGGCTTTTGAAAGCACCCGTCATGTGTTGTAAAACTGTAAAATTAGCTAGAATGTGCTGCTTGTTTTTCAGGTCAGCTTAAAGTTTTGGGATTTTAGGACCGCATCTTGCTTTGGTTACAGAAATGGAAATTCCTTCAGGTTTATTATTGTAAAAAGAGCTCCTGTCTGCCACCTTGTGTAGCAATGTCTAAAATACAAAATTGGATATTTAGAGGAAAAACAGTAGCAGTGTTTGCCTGATTTTTTAAATAAATGCTGACATTATTATTATTGAGATATGGATTCTCTTGGGAAAAAAACAACAGTAGTAGGAAACTCAGGAGGAGATGGGCATGCACAGACATTGTGAATCTGTAATCATTAGGAAAATCAGGCTAAAATATTTCTAAACAGTAAAGCAATAAATGAAATGTAGGAACCTGTAGTGCTAACACATCACAGTTGTGCTCTTAAGTGAGGGGAACTAGAAAATTCTTTGTCTCCAAAGAACATAAGAACATCCTATGCCTTTTCTCTAAATTCTTGCTAATCCTGCTATATCCTTAGTTTCTTGTTTTCATAGTGGTCTGAATATACTACTCTCTGGGATATTGATTTTAAATCTGTAGTAAATAGGAATTAGCAAGTCATTTCCCTATTTGAAATGCTCCTTATTTTGCCTTTGCTGTGTAGGCTTTCATTTATAATTTCTAAGTACATGGTGCCACAATGAGCTGCTACTGCTCTGCTCTTGTTTGTACCTTGCTTCCAATGTGCTCTAGATGATATCATCTGAGATTTTCTTGCCCCAAGACTTATTTCCTGCTTCCACTGTTGTAGTTCAAATGGGCTCTGCACCTCTTTACTTAGCTGTGTTCCCAGACATTAGTCCTCGGAGCTACTGCCAGCTTTTAATGGAGTTCAGCTTCCAGGCAGAGGTATTAGATGCTGAGCAACTCTGGCTCACACTGAAATCAGTAAGAGAAAAGCATGGAGAACCTGAAGCCAGGTCCATAAAAGTATTTTTTTTTCCAGATTTAAGCCTTTGATTCTGTGTAGATTTCAATGGCAAGATAGCCATCTAATTAAGAGTCACGTCAGCCAACTTCTGCTCATTTTACTTGCATAAGTAATCTAGCACAGGCAGTGTCATTATTTGAATAAACAAGGTGAAGTGTTTGACTGTAGAATGATAACATAATTATACAAACAAACAAGTATTCTAAATTATTTAACTAAACTACCTTTGTTCAGAATTTAAAAACCTTGCCAATACTTAGCAAAAGTTAATAATATAAATGTAACTAAACAAATGTGAAATCAGAAAACAAGATACACATATCTAAAATTAGAAAACTAATTAGTGCTGTATTTCCTAGTTCTAAAGGGGAAAAATTTACTGCCAGATTGAAAGAACTATGAAAACTTTCTCTTTATATTTAACTAAGAAATTATTCAAAGATAATCTTGAAAATTAGTATGCTCTTTAAGGTACTTTTTGTAATGGTGATATGAATGTGCATTGGCATTTCTTATGTATACAGAGGTATGTACATGTATGCAGTTGTATGCAGGAAATCTTTAGGATGGACTTTGTGTCATGCTCTAACTTTAAAAGTTCAACTCTCTAATATTAGATGTCTACTTCAAGGGGCTCATCTGGATTCCCTCATTAGTCTCCATTAGTCAATGGAGAGATAACTGCAAAATGTATTTCTTGATGTCTTAGGAAAGATGGAATTAAGCATTATTTTAAGGTTCTTCTCTTGCTACTGAGTATGGAGGGAAGTCTGTTAACTTTGAGTGCTATTCTTGATACTTAACTTTTCAGCAGCTGATGTTTGGAGGGAGGAAGACCACCATTTTCCATGAAATTTAATCACTATTACTAGACAAAAGAATTCATACTGTTGGATTGAAACAGTTAGTTATTAAGATTCTGAAAACAACCTACCATCAGTTTCAGCACTAGTCTTTGGGAAATTCCATAGGAAACATAAGGTGGTGGTGTGTGAAAGGTGGGTTTTTTGATTAAAGGCTAGGGGATTTTTTAATTTATTTATTTGGTTTTTGGTGCCCCTCTCTCTCCCCAATAAATTGAAAATAAAAGACCGTATGAGCTAGAATTCCTGTCTGGAGGTCTGAAAGTTTACTGCAAGCTTTGAGAAATGCTGGGAGATGGGAGAGTGAGAAAGACCATTTCATTTGCTCAAAAAGATTAGTGTGGCTTCAAGATGACCAGTACCTTGCAGAATCAGGCCCCATAACACCAACTTACTAAGCATTATCCCTGAACGGCTCTATTCATTTCTCCTGATCAAAATTTTGTACTTGCGGTATGTATACTGCCAGACATTCTACTCCCCCAGAGTCGCCCCGTGCTATCATCCTACACTGAAAGTTTACACTTCCTCGGTCTGCTATAGTTTATATCAAATGGAGATTATTAAGTTATACACAGGGGAACAGGTGGGTGGAGCAGCTGGCATGAGAAGTGAGCAGCCTGACAACAGAAAAAAAAGCAGGGTAGCTTGCAGCATAAAAAATTTCCTAGGAAATTGCAAATTTCACAATCTGTTCATGAGAACTGATGGTATAGCTAGTGTGCCAGGTAACAAGTCTGGGAGACTCTAGACTTCACTGGAAGCAGACTATTCAAGACCTTCAAAGATCTTGTTAGTTTTGGCTTCAGTCTACTACAATATATCATGCAATCCTACTCATTCTGGAAAGCAATTCTTTATGAATTTCATAAGTAGATTGAAAAGGTCACAGTAGTTTTTCAGTCTTAATTAACTGACTGACTGATTTAGTACTTCGCTTATTACAGACAAAGTTTTA
Organism: Rhea pennata; assembly: GCF_028389875.1. NCBI lineage: Eukaryota > Metazoa > Chordata > Aves > Rheiformes > Rheidae > Rhea > Rhea pennata. Next base: position 48,289,537 of record NC_084666.1, read on the forward strand.
AAGGTATTTCAGTGAACTCTTAAGTCATGCAGATTTCAAGGGGTTTGTCTTTGGTTTCATTCTGTGACATGAAGAAAACTTCAGTTTGAACTGGTTCTGACAAATGTTCTTTAAAGAAGGCTAACCAACTAAATAAGCTCTTCTGGATGCAGTGAGTAAAGGGTAAACTGGTGGAATGGAACATTAAAGATTCAGAAATATTCTAGATTTAGACTATCATGAGCTGAGATAGCCAAGGAGAATGTAGTAACAATCACGACAACCTGTTAAGATCAAACCAGCAAGCTTTTTATAATAATGAAAGATGTAGATGGCTGTGGGGAAGCAGGTAAGATGATCAGATGTGGAAGAAAAGGTGAAGCACCAGGTAATGTCAAATATCATGGCAATTTATTGTGAATCATTTACTAGAGAACCCAAACCAAAACAGCCTCTTGGTTAGGCCACTATTTCAGGATACAATAGAACAAGGTCTTACAGTATGAGCTGCCTATTGTCATGATTTATCTCTGCCTATCTCCCATTTTGACTTGAGAAACTTTTCTGATGAAAGTTTCATTAAAAGATAACATTTCTGTAAAAAGTTTCACTTCTGACAAATCAGCATTTTTTCCAAGGAAAAGTGTTTAATCAAGACATTTCTAGCCAAGCCTAATTATAGCATCCTCCTTAAACATTTCAGGGTTTCAGACAGCACTTCAAAAAGAAACACAATGAACATCCATTATTACTAATGTCTTTCATGTTACTCAAATTATAAGAAACAATTAAATATGTCATAAATGATATCTTGATAAGCATTTGACATGCTACTGAATAACATTTGGTGGCTTGAGTTTCCAATTTGTCTCCTTTAAATTCAAACTTCCTTCTAGTTCTTATCTGATTTACTGTTGAACACAAGCCAAAGTTCACTCAGCCTTCCTCTTTACACAAATTCAATTAAGACATATAAACATTTGGAGTCTCTCTTGGAAAAAAGAAAAGAAAAGAAAAGGGGTAAAAAGAGAGTTGTCAGTGGGAAAGATGCATGGAGTCAAAAAGGAAAGCAAGCTGTTTTTATGTGGAGAAAAGAGTACTGGCTTTCAGCATGGACAAAGTAATTTGTTTTAGAGGCAGCAGTTCCTTATGTATGACAGAAGAAAGTCAGGGAGCTGTGCATGCGAGAAACATAACTCATACATTTGTACATAGTTCACAGCATGCTATTAATGCCAGGAGAACACACTTAGCTTTTGGAAGTTTTCTGGGTATTGTGGAACATGCAGTGACTGTTGGTTGAAAAACAGAGTATTTTGTTATTGTTGATATGCTGCTTCTTACAGAGTCTTGTAGAACAACTTGCAAACTCCTGGTATAATCTAAAAGATTATGGTAAAATTTCCAGCAGCAAAGATAATGAGAGTAAGATGATGATGATTGGCTAATAGAAGACAGAATTTAGGAAAGGCTCAGATGAGAGTAGATGGAAGGCAGAAGAATGACAGTTTGTAGAGACATAACCAGGGAGTTCTAGTAAGTGTTTGGGAAAAAGTAATGAGAAAGAGAAGAATAATAAGGAAGTTAACAAGTCATATACAAACATGTAGCCCAAGACAGATTAGCTCATCTGCACATTGTTTTAAAGCGCACTTAACCTGGCAGCATAGAAATAGTCAGTGCAGGTCTGAAACCATTACACGGCAAAAGCCATGCGTACATGCAGAGGCTAATGCTTTTCTGACTCATTGTCCAGAGTCTGGTAAACTGAATGACAGCTGTTGGTGTTCTTAATATCAACATCAAATCCAAGGGAACCAGCTGAAGCATGTAGCTGAGAAAATTTGTTACCCATTTTAAAAGTTCAAAGGCTATGTGAGGAAAGTTAGAAAAAGACTTTGGCTTTTGAACGCTCAATTTTTTCACAGGAGTTTCATGAGTTATAGAAGCTTGTATAGGAATGCAGGCTGAGAATATTTAGAGCTAAAGAGAAGGTATGAATTTCCTTGACTCCTTCCAGTAAGGCCTTGGAATAGACCTTCCTTCTTTTCTTTTCTTTTTTTTTTTTTTTTTAATTATAATGCTAGGAGAACCAACAGGATCTGAAAAGGATGGTGGTCTGGAAATCTCAGCTTCCTTCCTTGAGTGCCTAGCTGGAAGACAGCTATACACTCAATAAGTTGGTGTTGGGATAGTTACAATTAAAAAGTCATTTTGGGCTATAAAAATAAAAGCTTTCTGGCTACAAATGTTTTCAGGGTCTTCATTTAAACCAAAAGTGGTTTTTGAACAATTCATATGTTTATAAGGATACAAGTTGGATATTGGCAGCCAAGTGTCAGATGGATTCAAAAGACAGTGGTAAATCAGAGGTATCTGTTTTGTAGCATGAATATTGTGTTAGCAAGAAATATTTTTCACCTGCTTTAAAATATAACCTAACCAAAAAATACTTAATCTGAATCTAGATACATATATTTTAGTATATGTCTAACCTCAGTGTAATTGTACAGAAACAGCTGAACCAAATCTTTTCTAGCTGAGAGGTATATACTTAGCTTTTAGAAGAGTAGGGTTGGCTCATCTCTTAGGAATTTATTGTAGACTTGCTCTCATTGATCCAAAAGCAAACTGGCTTCTGATTGCTATATTGTCCCTTTTCTGTATGCTTTTTAATACCTAATCCTAGACCTTCATAGCTTTTTGAATGCAAGAATCTAATATTACTATGAGACCAACTCCATGAGGATTTGAATCAGTTTGGGACTCTGCTTTGGTAACAGGGAGAGAGTGCATGTTTTGCAGAGAAACAGGATAATCTTTACAAACAGGGCACCTTGTTATAGTTCACTGGCACACAGCATTTCAAGGTCCTTAAGTTAGACTGGAAAAGCAAAGCTTAAATGCACGTCTCTTTTGGCAGCATGATAATTCCACAGCATTAACAGTTCTTGATAGTTCATCCACACCAACCAGTGTTTACTTTCTTTATGTTCCCTAGCCCACTCTGTAGGTATTAAATCCTTCAGAACCATCCTTCGTTGAAAACTCTTCACTGTGTAAATGGGGTTTCATTTTTTAAGAATCTATTCTTCAGTAGAAACACTTCCATGAATTGAACTTAAGCATGTGCTGCTGATGTGTTTTGCTGGTGTCCTGTCTCCCTTCAGCACAAACATAGCCTCACTCTCTTCCTGAATTGTGGCCTCTGCTGTCATTGGCCTGCATAACAGTTATTTAATTATTTTATTATCCTTTTTTTCTTGTACTTGCTTTGATCTTTTGCTGTATCTTCCACAAGAGAGTAAACATTTATTGTTAGTTGACCAAACATTATCAAAGCATAGTCATATCCTGTTAGTTTTGCAAACGAGAATCTGGAGCAGCAACAGAAAGAGAGGTTTGTCTATGTGCCAAAAAAAGTTACCACAGTCACCTACATAAATAGAAATCAGGCTTATGTCCAGTCTGATATTATTATGTGCTAAATGGAAATGACAGTGAGTTTTGTCTGTTTTATCTATCCCCCTCAAAAAGCAGGTGCCTTCTTTCTTTTCAGTAACTCTCTATTTTTATAGCATATGACTGTTGTGATGACTGGAACCTGCAGGTGCAGATTAGTGTAGCCTTCTCTTTAGTCTTTTTTTGGCCATGATATTGTGGCTGAATTTACTATCCTGTGCATCTTTTAGACATATATTTGCTTTTTTAGGTTTTCAGTGTTGGAAACAGACATAGTATGGATGCATATTGGCAGAAAAATGTGAAAAGCTTCAGGATTTTAAGTCAGGTGGCAGAACATTCTGGAAGCTTCTGGCATGCCACAGATGGTCTGTATAAACTGTTGTGGCAGGAAATCTCTGCCAGAAATCCCATGGAGTTTATTTCTAAAGTAAACTTTTAAAGAATAGGCAGAATATTAAAACAGGAGAAAAACTAATATAATTTGAAAGCATTGTTAATATCTTAGCATTTTGTTATGTAGCTCCATTATAGCTTCATCCTTCTTTTGTTCTAGTTGTTTCAGATTAGTATCCTGATTTTGTAATTCCACCCTCTGAGCTTTGTACTTTTCCAAACACAAATCAGGTATTGGTCTGGGGGAAACAGCATACTACTGAGCCAAGAGGTGAACTAAATAGCAAAGTTGTAGATCCTTTCATTTTTGCGAAAGAACCATGAACAGGATTGAAGAGCAAGACTACAGGTTTACATATTCTATATTAAAGGCTTGCAAATAAAATTAGAGTATTTTAGAAAATTTAAATAATATTTATGATATTTATGTATGAATATTATTTATTTGTTAGAATATGTATAGATTAAAATATATTTCTGATATAAATATGTATAAGGATAAGAATGTTCTTACATATGTTATATATGTCTCATATTAAATGATATTCTTCTGTTATATAGCATGAACATGTTTTAAAAAGTATTGGCAGAAGTGTTGGGAATAAGAGTAAATGAGAAGACCCATTCATCTAACACCAGCAGTGAAGCAGGGATTTTTTTCCTTCATCTTCTATTTTTTTACTGAAGGAGCAAATAAAGAATAATCTTCAGCTGAAAAATTCCCATGCACACAAAACAAACTGGGTTCATACAGAGTTTGGGAACTTGTTGTGAGATATTGGCAAACATGGTTACATTTTTTTGGGAATATTGCCCATATTTTGGAATCCCTTGGAACTGTAACCCATGGTACTTTGCAAATTGCAGCTAACAATTGATATTTCAAAAGGAACTCTGTATCAATAAAGTTTATGTTAGATCCTTAACCACTTTTTAAAATTCTGTTATTAGCTAGAGAAATCAGTCTTTAGAAATGTCAATCAAAATGTATATTTTTAAAGCCATAAAGGGATTCCAAGCTGTGATTCATCTCTTCATAATAATTCCATTGTACTACTGCAAAAATGTAAATCCTGTTTTAGCTATTTTAGAAACTACCTAAAGCATTCTATCTACAAACAGGTCTAAATATCAAGTTCCAAATAATTTAGTTGCCAACATGAGAAGAGATTCATCTTTTTTACTAGTACTAGTAAAATACATCCTCCGAGATAGCACAATATTCTCTCCCCCTTAAAATCCCAAACATTGAATGCACCTGTATTTTCTGCAGCATTTTCATGGGAAGTTTTACTCAAAAGATTTTATTAATCATGAAGGAGGACAAACTGAGGTCATCTGGGCTAATTTGATTGTCTCTGAAAGCAATGCATCTTTTGAATTTTCAATGAGGCTTTTTTTGCCCTCTAGACCTCAGATATTCAGCCTGGTGAAAGAACTTGCTATTATTATTTCCTTAAGGCTAAATCACAGTGAAGTCAGTAGCAAAAATTCCGTGAGGTGGGGGTTGGATTTTTTTGTGAGTATTCATGGATTTGTGCTGAGAATCAAATTATAGGCTGAGTAGAATAGCTTCTGAGATTGGACTATGTAATGCCTATGGAATTAGTTCTGAAAAAAAATTTGCATATGAAAGAAGGCAGGTAAAACATTTTCTAGGCTGAATAAGAGAGCATAAACCATTAATTCCTCTAAAAACGGACATAAGAAAGCCAATTAAAGAGTTTTGAAGGTGTAAAACATGCATTACTGAGAATACATATGGATTTAAGATTGTGGAACAACTTGACTAGTTATTAATAGCATACAATTAGCAGCAGTCACATATTGTTCACATGGTATATGAGTGCTATGTATAGCTTGCCATTACTGTGTTGTAGAATGGAATGCAGTAGGAAAAAAAAAACAAGTACGGTTGTATGGCTACAGTAACCTATATTCATATGTAGTCACCTTGTGATTTACTGTAATATACCATTTGAGGTAAGTCTATATGGGAAGCCATATTCTTTCTATGTTTCAGCCTCAAGACTGGTAGACTTGTATGTTATTTTGTTGTCATACCTTTCCACTTCCATAGCAACAATTTAGCTATTCTCAGCTCATAGTCATTTTGAGAAAATCAAATTCCATCTGTTTCTGCCAAATGAAGGAGAATGAAGGTCTGAATAAAACTTCTTGTTAAACATCACTTGTTTCCATTCCTAGGTTGGTTAAGCAAACTGGTGTCTGGTTGTGTTGCACAAACTAAACAAACTGCCCTGCTAGCGAGAAATATGCATGGTCACTCAGTGTCTCAGCAAACTAAGGCTGCAAAACGAAGGTCAGTATAAGCTTTTGTACACCCTGGGTTTTTGTAGGTCATTTGACTCATTTTTTTCCTGAATGGAGAACATGACAAACAAGAACTTTAAGAATACAGTGATTACATTTGCTGGCAAGAAACTAGTCAAGAGCACAGTCCTCTTCAGTTTTCATCTTGTACAAGAGGACCTGGAATGAGCTGCTGTAAAGACTTGTGCATATTAAAGGACAGAGCAAAAGAGGGAAAAAAATCCCTTTGATGTATCATGTGTTCATAGATAGGGTGGAGCACTGTGGTGAGGTCACTTCTCTGAAAAAGAAGGATCTTTCAAATCTTTCATGAGAAAACACATCTCAACACTGAAGCAATAGAGTAAATAGAATAAAATTACTGGTAGTGGCTTTTGCTTACCCTGCAAAAAATGCCCCCCCCCCCTTTTTTTTTTTTTTTAGTTTGAGACATACAGAATAGATAGCTGTAGCAATCATGCAGATTTTGCATGGTGAAATCAATATTTCACTTAAAGAAACTACTCTTTGCTTTCACTCAAGCCATAAACATTTCCTAAAGCCCACTTATGGCTAGTGCTACAGAATCAGATTCTAACCCTTATGTTACCCTGTGATAATGCTGCTTAGGAACTCTGGTCTCAATTTGAATAATGTTTAAGGAATACATCAGAGTGAGTTTTACTATAACAGAAATTGGCAAAATATAGTGCCAGTGTCTTTTCCCCATACTCTTCCTTTCTCCATCGTTTTTCTACTTGTTTTTCCATGGCATACTGTTATTGTATGCTTTCAGTTCCCACAGCTAAGACTTCAGGGAAGATCTTAGGTCTTTCTATTAGCTATGAATTATTCAATCAAGATGACATGTTCTAAATCCTCTTGTCTGGAGCAGTGACTGGGACTGTTCTGTAATATAAGTGTCTCTTCAGGAATCATTTAGGACATCTGATGCTGTCAACATCCCTCTGCTTCTTCATGGGCAATTTTTTCAGCAATTTCTCCATAGTTCAGTGCTTTTGTACTGTTAGGGATGGTCTTTGTCATCTCACTAACTTTTCTACTATTCGCAACATCAAGAAGTAAGACCACAAATTTTATTCCTCTTATTTATTTATTAAAACTGCCCCTGAATTCAGTGAGAGCTGTGAAAATAATCTCACTCCAAGACCTTGACAAAGCAAGAATTTTGGATATGACCTGTAAAATGCAGGGACCTCTTCAGTGTCCTTATGAAAGAAGCACAGGAAATTGAAAATTAGGATGGACCTACTCACCTCTATTTTGCTGACTGTATTCTATATCTCTACTCTCTGCCAATGGTAAGAATAGAAAATCAAGACTTAACAACCACTTATCACCAGGCCATTTCAGCAGGCCCATCAGAATTCCTGCAGCTGCTCTCCATTCAGGACTGATCAAACACCTCTCCCTTCACAGTTTCTCAAACGCCTCCACCTGAGCACTTCAAGTAACTCAAGCTGCTTCCTTTCTTGCCTGCTTTCCTGCTTGCCTGCCAAAACCAGAAAACCTTTAAGGGCTTCCCCATCAATCATCCTGAAGGCCTCTTTGGAGGTCTGATTAGTATTTGCAGCCTATGTTCACAAACAGCCTGAGTCTGTCTGGTGCAATTTATACAAAGGGACATGAGAGAAGGGAATAATTTAACTAACAGGAGAAGTCTTGTTTCTACACTGCAAGATATGTTATCATCTCTGTGAACAGTGAGTTATTTTCAGATTGTAAAGAGTTCTGCACACATGAATTTGAGATATGCCATGTCATTTGGGATTGTTATGGCTTGCCTTCACGGCAGTGCCTGAGAAACTGGGTAAATTAGCCTGCACTGGAGATTGAGACTGCTGTGCTGAAACTGCTACTATGACACATGGTAGTTTATAGTGAGCTTAGATGTATCTACAGCCTATTCAGTCCTATCAGCATAGGCATGCCCCTTTATCTTTCTAATCCCGTACAGCATGGACAAAGCTTTTAGAGGAGGGCGAATGTCTTCTGTAGCTGGTGCTCTGGGGCTTGTGTTATGATTCTAAAAAAAATCAAACACTGAATTCTGCAGAAGTTTGGACAATGGTAAGCTAGAGACCCTGAGCTGAAATACTGGTTCACAGATAATGTCAGAGGCTTGAGATGTTCTGCAGCTAGGCTGGCTCTGCACAAGGCATGGGGAGACCAACCATGAACTACCATCTGGGTAGATTATGGCCAGTCTAGCCTTATTTACTAGATTATGTTGAACAAGAAGTGAGCAAGAAGGCACCTGGCTAAAATAAAAATGAATAGAAGGAAAAAACAATTGATTTTTGATGTCTACAGTGATCAGTTTGTATATTGAAAGATGAGATTTTATTTAGATATACTGCTTTATTCATGTAATCCTGGTTAATCTAATAATTTTACTAAGACTATACTTCAGTCATTTGAGTGCTTTGTCTAGCCTAGTTTTGCTGTAAATTTTTCTGAGAAATCGGGCTACAGAAAGTTGAAAATACCTGATTTAGTTATAGAATGGCTATCAGAGCAAAGTACACAGACATACTGCTGCCTGTGGCACTTTCAGGTGCTGTTCAGTGAACTCTACAGAGGAAGTGTAGTTGTGACTGCAGAACTGCACCTTGTCACAAGCCCATGTAGCAAAAACTGGCTGTTGCCTGGTAACAGGAACTGTTGCTTTTTCTTTTTTCCAGAGGTTTAGCAAACAGCTGAAGCAACCAATTTGGGGAGCAGCATAAGGTTTTAGAGGTGCAAACAGTTGTTGAAGAAAATACAGTCAAGGAAGTGAGATCAGGGATTGTTACTTGGATGCAGGAAAAGCCAACACAAGAGGCTGGGGATGGCTGGGTAAAGAGGCAAAGATGAACAAATAGTAGACTCATCATTTAAGGGCTGGAAGAATTCCATTTTTTTAGTGCTTATGAGGCTAGTAGCAATGCTGTTTGATACATTTGCTGATTCAGAAGCATTTTTGGAAAATTATTTGTATGAATATTCTTTTCTTTACCTTCAATCATTTCCTCTTTGGATTTTCAGGTTTGTCTTCCACCCTATTTTTTACTCTCTCTTTGCCCTTGAGAAAGAGTTTCTTTTGCTATGCCTTGTACAAAGTGAGTGCAGTATTGATTTTCAATAAATGCCAGTTCTCTTGAGCCAACAGGGGTCCTTGCTACACACTGGTTACTGCTGCTGAGTCTGTCTCCTTGTTGTCTTGCCACTTGCAGTTTCAGGTAGAAGGCACTACGTTATCTGCTCATCTAGATTTTTTTTTCATAATCACAAAATTTACAAACATAGATACAAAGGTGCCCTCCTTCATGTGAGCACCATAAAGCCTTTACTGGCACATTCATCACCGAACACAGAAACAAAGGTAATATTTTACAGACTGCTTTGTAGAGAAGTGCTGATAGGAATTCTGTTTTACAAGTGGAGAGAGATGCAGTTGGATTGCTCAGCTCAGATTTTCCCTGTGATTCCTCTCTAGCCCTATGGCAAATGTACATAGCTCAATTCTTTTAGCCGGTCTGATCACAGAAACAAATGATTGTGTGAATGTAAAGCAAGCAGACTTATTTGTGATCACTTTACCATGGATAGTTCAGGTAACTACACTAATTTACAACAACTGTATGAGTTATCCTAGAGAAGATTGCCTAGGGAAGATACTAGAGAAAAGTCTGGTTGTTAGTGGTTACCTATATTATATAGATTAAAATTGCATCAAATAGTTTTACCCTTGCTGTATTTACACTTAACTGTGCAGTTTATATTCCAACTCAGCAACAAGTTGTGCAGCTTCCTGTTTGATTCCATAAAGCATTTCTAATCTAGATCTCTTAAAATATACTACTAGGAGGGAAATGGAGCCTAAGGAGCTAGGCATGAATACTTTTGATAGTACAGTAGGCTTTTCTGAGCAACTCCTTCTTAGTGCTGTCTTATGAATGCCTTCCAGCCATAGGCACTTACTCATACAGATACTCTGGTAGGTTTTCTTTCTCTGAGATGCCACTAAACGACATTTAGAAGAGCTCATAATCTCCACTCATGATTTGACATCTCCATTGCACTGGTGCAATATAAAATTTCAGTCTGCTTTTTGTCTCTAAAGCCTCTAGTTCTTTTGCCTGTTTTCTCTCCTTTCTGTCTCTATCTTTGTATCCTCCTCCTTTGATTTTCTGACTTACACTATATGCACCATTTTTTCCACATATAAAATCCTATTTCTGCAAATCCTTCCTCTCTGGATGAATGATTAGGGGTGAAAAGATAAGTCAGATAAATCTGTAAGAGAGATCTCTCTAACCCCTTTTCTGCACCAGCAATATTTAGGTTCATTGCCTAGCTGTCAGATTTATTCATCACTCTCCTAGAGCTATTTCAGTCAAAGATAATTCTTATAAAGATCTTTAGGAAATTATTATTTTTTACTTGAAGCAGAAGAAATGTGAAGTGCCCAGAAGTATTATTACAGGACACAATATAATTAATGTATATTTGAAATGCTATTAAAAAAGTAAATACATGCATTTTTTCAATGTGTCTATATAACTTCATAGTATTAGAGCTACTTCTTTTTACTGCAGTAGTGTACGCTATCAACTATATTTACTATATTTGATAATTAAAATAGATATCTTCAAAGACTAATGCAAGTGAGTGTCAAAAATACTAACATTGTTAGGGAAAATCAAGGAGAATTTGTTCTCAAGAATGGAGTTGCAACTCTTGGCTTTCTTTCATTTGGCATATTTTAGACCTAATTTGGTACTTATTGACATCTGTGGATCAAGCTTTTTTTTATATGCCGTGGCACACCATGAACATACTGTACATGTCTCTCCTTTTTTAACTGCTTGTAACACAATTGGCCAATAAGACGATACATTTGCTTTTGTTCTTTATTTGGGTCTAGAACTATTATTTTTTAACTATTATTCAAGTGCCAGAATACCTTTCTCTGTGAATATTCCAGTTTATTTCACTGAAACTATTTGAATGGAAGGCTTTATTGAAGAGCAGAGTCTGTCATTTGTAAACATTTTTAAAATGAATGAAATAAAGAAGTTGGGCAATAATTTAAGTCCCCAGAGTTAAATTATGCTATTGGCTGTTACACAGATTGTTTAAAAAGTGTCTGTATAAACTTCTCTTTAAAAACAGTATTACTCCCAATTTCTAAAAGGAATGTTACTAATCTTGAAAGTTTATTACAATATAAACATTTCTAGCAGCAGACTCTGCACCTCTATTTTATATCAGAGAATTTTTGGTTATGTAGCAAATACATATCTTAAAATGACCTAAAAATCTATAGATGCTTTATTTTTTATTTCTCAACGTGATGAGCCAGCTGGCACAACTGATAGGCTGTTCATGTTGAGTTGTGGCTCTTCCAGAAGGTTTCCTGTAAAAATAATCAGTGAGTATTGAGCTATACTCAATAGGATGATTTCTGTTTCACAAACTACTTTCAGTATTTGGTATTAAAAGCTTATATGCTATTTTCAACTTGATAAACTTTGAGATTTTTTTTAATGACATACAACCTAGAATTTTTAGTTCTAATGAATAATCAGCTACATTAGCAACCTCTTTTTCCACTGATCTTATAGAAAATTAGAAGACAATGGAGTGCACTATTCTGTTGGGTTGCTAAAATAATTCATCAGAATAGCAGATGTTATGGACTATCACATTGTTGTGCATTATAGTTGCATATGCAAGCCGTAAGATATGTGGGCCACATTGTGCTGCTGAGCCCCTTACAACCATATTTTTAATAATAAACTAGAGCAATATTTGAAATAACTAAACAAAGGAATGGCTATATCTTATCACATACCTTAAGTAAAATGATCACTAAATGATCACTAAAAAGATACCCTGTATGTAATAGAATTTCCATTCTGTAATAACGTGGAGCTGTCCAAAGCGTATACATAACCATAGTACAATAAGGGCTAGGTTCACAAGAAAATGTTTTGGATGTGTTTTGGAGAATGGAGGCGGATACCCCTCTCCCTAGGTAATACTGGGATGAGGTAATTGCTAGTGCAGTGCAGCATCATGTACACCTTCCAGCATGAGAAGGTATGAGAAGTAGTACAACGATGTTACTGTACTGTTGTGGTAAGAAGTTCCTTTCAGCAGCCCTCCATTGGGTGCAATGCCAGTTATGCTGGTTCTGGAATCTACAGATGGCACCTGAGGGCCCTCTTTACATTGCACTCTGTTATGTGTTACAAGTATGACAGTTTTGCTACTCTTATGCAGCGAGAACTATTAACTAGCACCTTAGTCCAAAATACAGATATGTGAATAAATTGGCTAATTCCGGGACTATTTAAATTTCTGTCATTAAAGTTCCTGGACCACATAGGCTTTTACTTCTGAGTATGCCTAGGAATGTCAAGTCCTGAGAAGACTGAACATCTTGTTACCTGTCTCCTCCCACTTTTGATACAATTAGAGTTCTTCTGCCTTTTTCATGTGGAGGCCATCACTAAATGATGTCTACCTTCAATAGGAACAAATGCATCCTATTTACTGACTAGTTTAGAGATCAGGATACTTGTCTGGGGTATAAGAGACTGCAGTTCAAAATATCTGTCTGATCTGGAAGCAGGTCAGAGCAGTGGCACTTTGTATTAAATATTCATCAGGCCCCTAAGTAAAAAAGAGAGAGCAAGCAACTGATTCTATTTCAGTAGGCCAGAGGCTGGGACATTTAACTGTGATATGAGAAAGTTCAGGCTCTTGTTCCAGTGAAAGAACCTAGGGTAAGATTGTCTTAAGTTTCTATGATTTGTTTGTGTGTTGTATGCTCTGTCTGTCTCTGCTAAGCTTGGAATTTATGCTTGCTTTTGCATGTGCATGGCCTGTTCTTGCCTGTGGTTGTGGCAGCCTGTAGACAGTATGCCTATGAGATTTATTTTCTTCCTTTGGATGTAGAGGATTCATGTCTTTAACACCAATCAAAACATTCTAGATCTTTTTTCTTAATTTATAATTAAATACTGCTATCCTAATTATTGACCAGACATTCCACAGATTATGTCCAGCAGGGTAAGAGCTCCATGAAAATGGGTTTCTGGAGTTCTGTTAGATTGTCAGTCACTCTTTTATCAAACTGATGATGACACTTGTGAATTAGTTAAATGAAGCAAATTTTGTTGAAGATCTTTAAGGATGTGAGAGCATATTAAATTGGCAATTTTCCCCCAAAAGCGAATTCAGTTCAAGGTTGTAGGTCAATATTTAATATTCTTCAGTGGAGTGATTCTGCCTGTATGAGCCATTGCCATTCTCTAGGTAGCCTTGACCTTAACAGAGGGAACAGGTAAACAGTTGATCAAATTGGAAAGGCCCAACAGTATTGAAGATAGGATGTTTTCAGGAACTGATATGAGAAAACTAACTATGCCACAAAAAACAATAAAGATGAGCTAAAACTCACAAAACCAAGAATTTTCCGCAGATGTTCTAGGAGAGAGGGGAAAAAGATGAAAGTGCAGTTTCCAATCTTTCTTAAATAGCTAAAACATTCTTAGCTTGTGTGATGACAGGGGAAGACAGACAGTTTAGAACCAGACTGGTAAACAAATGGCAGTTCCTGCATTTTCAGGTTTGGTCTCATAAATATTTACAGTGTTTCAATTTTGTTCTGCAAATCCTGACATTGATATGTACAAATCCCACTGAAGTCGATGGGACTAGAGACAGGAGAGTGGGTTGCTCGTTGTGAAGGCAGTGAACATAGCAATTAGGAACTTGTCCACGGTGCTGCAACCTGAACACTGGATTCAGGTGACGCTGAGTGAAAACTTCTGACTGCCAGACGGTGGCAGCATTTACGAAGAAAACGGGTAGAAAATAAGAATTACAGTAAATATTGACACACACACACGTATACACACATACTGATTTTTTAACTTTGATAAAGCAGTATTGTAGCAAGTTAATGGCAAGGCACTAATTGTATGTAAAAGAAAATCTTATCCTGTCTTTCTTGATGAGCAAATCACTGAGTTTAACATTGCATTATTGTGAAGTGAGGCAGGATTTTCCTGAGGTGATCACCTAAATGCCACCAACATGTGGCATTTACACGACGTTCAAAGTTTATTCCTAATGAATGCAGTTATTAGAACCACGTGCAAACAGACTTTTTTCCCCCCTTTTTTGAATTAAAGTTTACTTTTCCAGAATGTATGTTGTGCTCAGACCTGCTAGTCCAACAGCAGGCTTAATTCTGTGTTTTTCTGTTCACACCATTGGCTCTTAGATTTACCATAGCCTGGGCTCAGTGTGCACATACTGCACATAGGAAGCTCTCTGTTGGACATGACTAATGGTGGCCTGGGCTGCGATGTGTTTGGCTTTGTCGATGCATGACCTGTCAGTATATTGAAAATTTGGCAGTGTGCTCTGAGAAATTCTACAGAAGAGGTCCCCATGCAGATTTGTGCTGTAGTTCAGCCTAAACTTACTGAACATAGACTTGTGTGTGAACAACATGCAAGTAAACAGAATTTACGTTCTTCTGTTGTGGGGAGTATGATACTTGTCTACTCCCTGCAGTGTCTTGAAACACCAAACCTTTACATTTAGGATTGAGGTGGACAGTCAGTATTTGCTTCAAGATGTATGTATGTGGAGCATAACTTTTCTCTTAAAGGAACAAACGGTGTGTATATTGCACTTTGCAAGAAATACATATAGAAATCGAGCAGCGTAATTCCTGTGTCCTCCCCAGTTTGCAGAGTTTTCTTCACACTTCAGAACTTACGGATATGGCCTATTCCCTCTATCTGCAAGCTGTAGAATTACTAGCAGTGTTGGGCCGCTAGCCTTGTGGTACCTGTCATTTGCTCCTCCCTGATTCTTTTTTATGCCATTTGTTTCAGAATCAGCAGGAAAGGAGATGCTTGTTTACCTAAGAACAATGGCTTTTTTTTTTTTCTTTATATACAAGAGATTTATTATGGAGGAAGTTGCTTACTCTCTCATTGCATTACCACTCTATTTTTGTGGTTCAGACCATGCATTTTGTGGTGCAACTTTTTACAAAGACGAAGTTGTCTTTCACTGAAAGTTCAGCTGCAAATTCACCATGTTGCAGACTGCTTGGAAGAGAGAAACTGAAGAGTTTAAATTCAAAAAAAGACTAAATTAACGCATATGGCTTTTTAACACTTCCGTTAAGATTTTTGATCTGTATACTTTGCTTGCTGTCATTGGCTGACGTAGAAATATACGTTACTGTCTTCTCTTCCCTTTCTCTGGGTTGTGATTTCTTTGGTTTATTTGGTAAAGCTGACCTGAAATTACCAGTCGCATCCTTTCTGTTATTCACAGTATCTCTTGAAGAAATGAATTTTTCCAATCTTCTTGCACTTTGCTTTTCTCCTTTTTGTCAGAAGAAAAATAAACAGAGTTTCTCTTTTCTTTTCATCTTTGTTCTGCTTTTTCTCCCTGCAGAGTTTCAGTCTTGTGTATCACAGACTATAGGCTACATTCTTCACACAGTTTCATTCTCGTAGTCTCAAAGCCTCAAAATAGTGTAATTAAAAGGAGAATTAGACTTCATGTCTGTGTGACAGCTAGTTCTTCTTTACCTACTCTCTGATATCTCTGTTTGCTTTATTTTGACTCTTCATATTGCTTGAGTAATACACCAAAATTTCCTAAATGCTACAGTTTTAAAAATATTTTTGTTATGTTTTACATATACAGTTGGGTGATAAGTGATAAAAGGGTGATAGGTAAGAGGAATAGAGAACTTATAATATGACAGAGTGGCTCCAATGTTTTAGCTGAAGCATAAACTCTTCATAAAACCAATTTTTTTATTCATCTCTCTTTTCACAGATCTTTGCAGTACCATGTGAAGAATGCAGTCACATTTTGTCCTCACTTTTACCCAAGTCCACCGCTAGTTCCCATCATAGCAATTCCTGTTTTTAATGGTCTTCCTGCAATTTTTTTCTTAAAACTAAAGAATCCTGTGAACTGATTTTGTTCCTATCATCCATTAGTTTTGCTGGATCTTTTTCCCTCTCTGAAACCTCATTCAGCATTACACTCTGGGTTATCAAGATTTGCAGAGGACTTCTTTTCTCTATTTTGTATCTCCATCATCTTTTCTGTTGTTTTTTCCATTTTCTGCTCAAATCTTGGCATCTTCTCCTGAGACTTCCAGGTCTTTGCACTGTTTCTTATCATTGGGACCTAAATATATTGAGGGTCTTGATGTCTGCCGTAGAGAACAAAGAATTAGATTTCTTCCACTTGTGTATTGTTGAGACAGTGCTCAGTCTTCTTATCAATGAGAATCTTTATTAACTTTATAACTAACTTTAATAGATTTGACTCCATAGCATCTGGAGTTTTAAACTTCACAAACCTGCTTCCTCGCAAGGAGAGTATTTCTTTTCCTTCATAGGTTCTGTCATCATCTTTGTTGCTGATGGGAAGTGGAAGAGTATCAAAATATTTTTTTCATATCAAAAACCTTCTACCCAAGCTTAAAATTTTGTTTTCTTTCTCTATTGTACTGCTGTAGCAACTGAGCAAATGAAGGCATACAGGGCTAGTCTGCCTGTTGAAAAGTTTATTTAATGATCTCTGTGCTGTATTACATTTAGCTTGTCATCTAGATTTTTCATCATTATTGATGTGAGGTCATGGTCATGATAAAGAAGTGAAATTCCAGTGGCAGTTAGAAAAAAGTACACTTCAGGTCCTTCATACTAATAAGAACATAACTAGGTGATTGTGGAAATCTGGATAGAGCTCCTGAGTTTTGTGGTTATGTCAGCATGCATGACAAGCCCATTCTATTATTCCTTTCTACCATAAACTACACAGTTCGAATTGCGAACTATTCTTTGAACTTTCTTTTTCCCAGCTTTTAAATGGTGGTAGTTCAGAGGCCCTTTGCAGACTGAATGTAGAAGTTCATTACAGGTGTCTTTCAAACAGTAAGCTCTTAAATATCCACTTTCCCTATTTCTACTGATCTGAGCTGGGTTTATATTAAATGTCTTCTTAAATTAAAAGCAATACTAAAACCCTGTTGGCCTTAGAACTCTATTCTAATCAGCATATAGTAGTAAAGCTTTAAAATTAAATTCCTGCACAAATTTAGTCCATAAGTAGCGTTATATATTTGAAATTAATTATAATTTCAAACCATCAGTCCAAATGCTTCAGCTAGCTTTTCATGCTGTAACTGTTGTGTGTGCATAATTAGATTTTTATGGATTTCTTTCTGATATTGTGTTTATAATCTTATCAGAGCAATATATTGTGTCATTGTAAGCACTTATTATGTACTATATAAGTCATGGCCAGGCTTCTTTGTAATAGGCTACTTGTATGGTAATCAATGTGTATTGAATTGCATGCAGTATAGAACTAAAGAATTCGGTTTTTAGGTTAGAAAATGAACATTTCGTAGATTAAGCTATTCACAATCTGAGTCATTTTGGAAATAATACATATATTTTTATAATATTTATAATACAATATAATATTTCTCTACGATAGAGAAATAGGATTGGACACATCATAATGAAAGTCTTAGAGTTTTCAGGTTATCAACATACGTTCATTAGTGGAACCCTTAGTTTAGATAAGGTGAGCAGACACATTTGTCACTGTAATAAATATACCCATTTCCAGATGTTGCTAGGACTATAATAATTGCTGCAAAAGTGTTAGAGCAACAGTGAGAAAAATCTCCTTATAAAGTAGATGTTTTAGTGGCCTGAGTAAAATAAATAACCTGATCATGGTACAGAAATCACTTGGTTTCTATTATGGGTATATTTTTTTTTTCTTGTAGAGTTGGTATGTGACCACATTTCCTACAAAAATCAGTTTTTGTAGATTCCTTAGGAAATAGGTTATTGTTCAGTACTAAGTCTGAGCTGCTCTGTGATTTATTTCTTTTTCTGATGAGTTATAGGGTGAAGAGGAAGGTACATTTTCTTTTCTGGTTGAGCAGGTTACAGATGCAATATTTTGTTTTTAAATTATGACATTCTCATATCTTATCCCTGTATTTTTAACTTGGGGCAGTGAATCACAGCTATCTACATATTCATTTAACAGCAGCTCTCCTATTTTCTTCATTCAATTCAACATGATATATGGAATTATTGTTTTTGTTGTGAAAAATCTTTACTCCACTGTTGCGTAGTAGCTCTTCCTTATAAAGAGAGTTAGGTCCATTCTCTCTGGCGGGTGGCTGCCCTGTGATGCTGTAGAGCTAAGGATCAAATCTGCAGAGCACTGGGATCTCAGTCTAGAAATGGCTCAGGTGTTGTGATACTCAAGGAATTGATCAGCCTCTTGCAGAGGTGTAAAAACTATTGTAAGGGAGTATGTTCATAAGTAGATTTCTTTGTTTCCTGGTTCCCATTAATCACAAGCATCCTTGCATCTATCTATTCCATTTCTACCTGCAAGGCTAACAAGTTCTCTGTGTGTCTCTTTGCTCCAGATACTCACTGGGATTCCTTTCCTGCAATGTTGTCTTGCTACTTCCTCAACATTTTAACATATTATTTCTTTTCTTTTTCTTGTCTGGGTGATTAATCTATCTGCTTGTCATTATATCAAACTGTTGGGAGAATGGCTAATGACGAAATTGTCAACAGGGGCCATCCCCCAATTCTTTGCTGAATAGCTGACACACCTGGTTGGTGATGCTGACTCTGCTAGCCAGGTGTCAGATCCTGTGCATATTCCCATTTCAGTTTGCTGGATTTCTTGCAAAACCAGTAGGGTTCTACCCACTAAAATTTGGGAGTTGAATGGATGGAATGTTTGGATAATACTACAGGAAGCAAACAAGCAGATATATGCTATTGAAATGAGTATAGGGACTCATTTTGCTGAGCTATTTATGAAGATTGTGGGTCAGAGGCTCAGTGGTAGCAAGTTTGCACAGCTGGGTGGTGCCGACAGGAAGTAAAGTACAGTACACTTTCATCTTGACCCGCTTGAGTTCTGATCTTGGGGCCAGCTGGGGCAAAAATGATGCTAAGGAATTTAGAATAGCCATCAATCTTCTCTAAAACCTGTGTCCAGAAACAGCAATGATTGTTATGTTTCTGTGAGTTGGGTGGAGAGCTTTTCTTAACACCGTTCCTCAGTCCTGGGGATGTAATTAGCATTCAGTGTATATATTAGACTTATAGGCCTCCCAAAATTAGCATATATTTATTCTGTTAGGCTTTGGCAGATTCAGACATAAATGTTATTAGGAACAAATACCAGGGCTATGATTTCTGGTTTGCTTTGGGAATTTTTGCAGCTCCATATTTCCTGCATTCCTCATTTTGTCCCACACTAGCCATTTTAGCTGTTCCCTACTGGTAGCTGGCAGCTGCTTCTGTTTAACTAATACTTTGCTCTTTCAGAGAAATGGGAAGGATGTAAATGCTCAGACTGCTAGATTTGTCCGCTTTTGGAATGGGTGGTGCCTGAAGTTAGACATGTTACCAGAATCGTCAGATCTTGACATTTTATTAGCCTTCAGACGTTTTGTGCTTTTATTAAAGCAGAGCTGCTAAATTCAAAATTTTTGTTTGTTTTTGTTACTGAAAGCTAGGTTTCAACCGTCAGGGTTTTGCAAAGAAAAGCCTGAAAACACTACTTAGGTCTCAAAAACCAGAAGGCAAATATGAATCCCTCAGGTTGTTTTCTAAAGCTCAGGACACTGGAGCATGATTTTGAGTACTTGAGATAGCCAGTCTCAGTATTATCTTGCTTCTCTCAGCAAGATAGATCTCAGGTTGATACCTGCTTTGTGGTAGGTAGGACAAACTTGAGAACTCAATGGCTTTTCGTAGTGGAAGAAAGGCTGTAGACAGTGAACAGCAAACTACGGAAGAGTGATGGAGCACTCAGTGGGACAGACAGGTTTTGAAGAGAATCTGTAACATGCTGATACCCTGCCACACAGCATTGCTGTGACCATATGATAAATTGTGGTGACTTATGGTAAACTACACTTTCCCACTTCTGATTTCCTCCTATTTACCATCAACCTCTGCTTGGAAAATAATTTACTTTTCCTTAGCAATAGCAGACCCAGAGCACAGTCAGTAATTCCTCTTCAGCTTAAACAAAACAAAGCTTTTATTTGACAACATAGGAATGTTGAATATATGAAAATAAAACTATACCATAAAACTTGTCATTGCATTTCATGCCACAATGATACTTCTTCAAAGGATTTTTTTAAACATAACATTCAAGGGGGAAATGAAATACTGGTTTTAGCCATGTAGTTTGTGGGTGTCATTTTTGTGGGTTTAGATTGTGCTAGTAGAAAGGTAGCTTGTTTTTGAAAGTCTGAGCCTCCCCAAACAAAAAAAACTATGCACAAAACTGGAAACATAGGCCTAAATATTCAAATTTGTGTGCTAAAATCTAGTGAATGGATTCTTCATTAGGCATCTAATTTTTGAAGTTTAATACTCTGTTATACATCCTGACTAATTTTAGCCAAATGAGTCCAAAACTTTGTTATAGTTCTGAGTGCTACCAAGGCAGGCTCTTTGAGTATTTTGAGGATACTCAATGCTACTAAATCTATAAAGACAAAACTTTATATTTAAATAACTGTACACTGGAATTGGAGAACTGCTAATAGTTATTCTACTGAGAGCAATAATTGAGGTTGCTTGTAGGTGTATATTATTATTATCACTAAGCAAATCATCTTGGAAGGGGAAGTGAATAGAAGTTGACTGGAAACTGGGAATTTCATTATTCTATTCTTCCTTAACTATGCTTTACTCATATCAATTAATGAGTATCTCATTGACAAAAGAGTTAAGTCACTTCATTTCGTATTTTTAAAAAAACTCTTAAGTTTGATATAGTTTGATACGTTTTTTCATGAATGAGACAGAATCCCCATATTTTATCATGCCTCCTCATTAATACTGTTATTAGAGTGACAGGTGGCAAAGTGGTACCAGCACGTGGATACAATTCAGTATCTGATTTGTAGCCCCTTGAAGGTACAGTATACTTTGTCTTAAAAAGGGGATGCAGCCTTCCTTAATAACGTGTTTTAAATATATGGTGTATACGTGCTCTAATCATTTTAAATTAGGGTTCTTTACTATTTATTATGTATTATTTCATATTTATATATTTATTAATTATCTGTTTCATAGACTTCCTGTTTCAATCTAAACTACTTTGGTTAATTATTATCAGTTATTTCTTTAGAACTACTCAGATGACAGAGGAAAAATAAATCTTGTATACTTTTTTTTTTTTTTTTTAACTATGGTGTATCTCTTCGAAAGCACAGCCTGTAAAAAAGTCATCTATCAAAGGTATAAAAGCAGTGACTTAGAGACTGTACAGAATCTGCTCAGTATTTATTTTTGGCCGTGAGCATTACCAGATAGTATTATGGACAACTTTAACAGCTACCATGTCTCCTCCCTTCTTCCACCCCAAAACATCACTACAAGCAAGCTACCCAGACGTTACTTAATATTCCCAATCATGTCAGGCATATCCGTAGGATAGCACCAAGATTATTTTATGAGAAAAATATTTAGGTAAAATGCCTATAATTCACCTGGGCTGTACGTCACTTCTTTTGATCAGCGATCAAAATGGCATCCCTGTCATTCCTTCTTGAGCATCCTTTTCTGCAGTAGGCAGCAGGATCAAGGTTCAGCTGCTCTGTTTTTGCCTTAAACAGCAAAACTGCCTGCCATATCTTATTGGCAGTAGATGCTTTGTGGACAACTGGATGTAGAACTGAATCTGGAAGGAAGGAAAAAAATGAATATCATAACGGTACTGGTAAGGAGGTTAGTGAAAAGATAGATTAGCCTTAATCTAATGAAAAAAAGGCACTGAGAATGAGGAAGAGCCTGTGAAAGCAGGACAAATGAGAAAATGTTTGGAGAATAACAAATATCAAACAGTACTTTCTAAAAATAACTTACTATCTTAAAAGAAATATTGACTCACGTGTATAAAAGGAATGAGAACTGAAGAAACAAGAGCAAGGACAGGAGAGATGCAAATTTGGGTGTCTAAAATAATTTGAGTAAATACTTTTATTAACATCTGCAAAATATGAAAACATTATTTGCACACTAAAAAGAAATCAGATCCTTCAGTTTGCCTCACAGATTAGCTGATGAATAACTAAAAAGCATGTGACAAAAGCTCAGAGAATCTCATATGAAACTTCTTCCAGAACAACTCTTGATGAGATCTGTAAGTCAGAAGAAAACTTAGTTGGTCACTGTTTCACCATGAGATTTTCTAAAAACCTTTCCAATAGCAAGCTTATTACTTCTCCATGCCACTAAAGCCCATTTTTCACGCTTGATTGCCCTAAAAATAGAACCCTCATTAGTTTTTCTTGCACGATCAGATTTGTTGAGCTGGAATGTGATCTTGTACCCACAGCCAGGAAGACTCTCTCTACCATCTTGAGAGACAAGAAAAAAATATTAAATTTAAAAGTGATACACTGGTAAGTTTGAAATGTCTTTGTATTTTGTATTTGTCATTTATGTCTCTGTCCCTGTCATGGAAGCTGCTGTTGAAATCTTTCAACATCAACACTCTGCCATTTAAAACTTACCCTGCCAGCATGCCATCTGTTTTGATCAGGGAACCACTTTCTACGTGAGCTGACTCCTACGCACATTGCACTTTACAAGAGAAAAATGCATTTGCTGAAAAGTAAAAAATCTAACCCTCTCTTGAAAAGCAATGCTCCTTGACTCAGTTTTAAAAAAAATCTTAAAATTAACTAAGTATATTTTCCCCTCTCTCATGTGGTTTTTGATTTCTAGACAATGGAAAAATCACAGTAAAGTGTGTCAAACTCTCTTTGTAATTGCATTCTGCACCTATAAAACTGATTGCATGTGTTGATATGTCTCTAGATGGGACGGGGATATCTGCCTTTGATGATTTTCATTCTATGAAGTTAGAAAAATGTGTTTCTTCTATGCATATCTCCTTAAAAGTGCACTGGCGATTCATTTCTCAACAGATTTTTAGTTTTGTGAAAGCAGTTCTAAACGATAACACTTACTAATGTTTATAGGATATTATTAATAACAGATGCCATTAACATAGGTACATATGAATGAGATACTGGTGCTCCAATGATGGGCTTTTCTGTTAACAGCACATCACATTTTATTATCTTTCACAATCTCTGAAGCAAAACTGTAACAGAGCTCAGTGCTTTTTGGGCAGAGGGAGACAACAGAGGGAGATGAAATGTACGTCTACACTCTACCCTGAGTCAACATGTTAATAATCCTACTGCTAGCTCTCAGCATCCTGCCTTGTACCCACAGTATCAAAGCCCTACCTGTGGCTGAAATCCCCAGACTGATGTGGTAGGTTGTGTTATTTACTTGATGATTTTTATTTTAGGTCATTATGGGGTGCTGAATGCAGATTCTGGGAACAGTTCTGTGACAGGATTCCTCACTGCAAATATCACGTGGCAACAGAGGATCACAGAAAGAAAAGTAAGCACAGAGCAACCAATATAAATGGTAATGGCAGTGATAGTCACTGCTTTGTAGGGTAGAAGGCCTGTCTACAAGCTTTTGCATGTTTTTAATTGACTTACCAAAACCAAGAACAATCATGAGAGGAAAAAATACCTACGTTTATGAAGACAAAGGAGTCTCTCTTTAACCCTAATAAGCCCCAAAGAGCATGCAAAGATACTTCATTGTTCTCTTACCCCTTCTTTGAAACTCACATTAGCAACAAGGTAAGATCCTCTAGAAGTATCAGATTCAGTCTTTTGCTTTTTCTGAAACTACATCATGTAATTCTTTCCATGAAGCTATCAAATTCCATCGTAAAAATGCTTAAGTTCCTTGTCAAGAACTATACTCTTCTAATGGCAAGAAACCTGTTTCTAATTCTGAGCCTAAATTTTTTCCTGGCCAGTTTATAACAAACTGTTCTTGTGCCAGCATTGTCCTCTAGCTTACATAGTTCATCTTCCTGCCTGGAATTTACTCTCTAATGTAGTAATAGAGAGCATAGCCCGTCATTTCAGTAGTCTAAAAAACAAAAGCACGTTCTTTTGGTCTCCTCTCATTGAAGTTATTGTTCTTTCAAGTTAACTCCAGTCAGATTTACTGCAGTATCCAATACATGCAAGGTGTTTTCTCCTTACAAACTCAGCAGCAATCCTATTTTTTTGGCAGTTTTAGGGAGTGACAAATCAGGAGAGGAAACTCAGCCTAGGTTTGTTTTATATTAATGTGGAATGCTATCACAAGGCCATCAGATTAGTTCTCCAGTACTCTTTATTAACATGTACCCCCAAAACAAAAAATCCTCCCAAACTCTATGGTCCCTCCAAATCCACAAATTCCTCTAGGTAGCTCCGTGGAATGCTATCC
Organism: Rhea pennata; assembly: GCF_028389875.1. NCBI lineage: Eukaryota > Metazoa > Chordata > Aves > Rheiformes > Rheidae > Rhea > Rhea pennata. Next base: position 48,314,148 of record NC_084666.1, read on the forward strand.
TGAAATTTATTCTTTTTTATAATTTACCTTAATATTGCACTAAAAAACCTAACAGAGTGTTGATCACACAGATGAAACTCTCCATCCACAGAAATATAAACACTTTTTAGATAGCCTTTGAAGAGTGGCTCAATGTTAGGAAAATTGTAAGGCGAGCTGTTAGTGAATTATTGTCAAGGTCAGAGAATGCACATTTATTTTTCTGGTAGTTGTATCATTATCGGTCTCTTATGATAGATCCACTTATACTGAAAACATAGCTAACTTACCTTGGTGAGTTTGATTTATTAACATTGTACCTGACAAGGTTGCCCGTTTGTTAGTGCTTATTTTATATTTGAATAGCTTTCAGCACATAAATTTGAGGAATTGCTTAAAGTTACTTCAGCTGTTCCATATTTCATGGGAAAAGCTAGACCAGGAGAGCACTGCTGTTGATATTTCTATTTTGATACTGTCCACTTTTTATAAATTAATACAATGCCTCTATTTGTAGTTTGGTGTGCCTCGTGACAGGATCTTACTGCAAATAGTAAAACTGCAATCTGAAAACTCAGTAGCTTTATCCTGTAGGGAACATAACCTTGAAATGCATTTAATTTTAATCTCAGTGTAGCATAAATGTGTTTTAAAAAAGAAAAAAAGACATTGAATTCAAAAATAATAAATTAGCTAATTAAATGAATTGCTCAGATTAAGCTTTAGTAAAAGAATGGGTAGAAAAGGGAGATATGAGTAAGTATGCAGTACAAGTGTAAGAAGAAGGTCTTAAAGGGGGTTAGAAATGAGGCCTTTAGCTTTCTCACTGACTTCAGTGGTGTTACATCAGGCAGAGGAGCACAGCTTAATTGTGGCCAGTATTAGCCAGTATTAGCTCATTCTCTTCCCAAAAGGATGTACTTTTAATGAAACAAAGTTGTATAAAAAGCCAAATAATGAAAAAGCAAAACCAATTACTTGCCCCTAACAACTTGTAGAATTTCTTTAACACATCTCTATCCTTTCAGGTCTCTTTCTTTGCTGCAAGGAAAAAGTGGTTTATTTAACTCACTTTATTCCCCTGTATTGCAGTTAGCCATATCGCAGCTACCTCCAGCCTGTCTGCTCTGCTAAGGATTATGAGGGAGGCAAACCAGAATGCAACCAGTGTAGACACACGATGTGATGGGAAGAAAGGGTAGTTTTCTCTAAGGCTTTATGTCATCATTATCTTACCAGTGTTTCTAGATAACTGATGGGAGGGTGTAAAGAAGATAGGACCAGACTTTTCTCAGTGGTGCTCAGTGACAGAAAAGACAGTGGGCAGAAACTGAAACATGGGAAATTGCCTCTGAACATCAGAAAACAATTTTTCATCGTGAGGGTGATTGAACAGGTTGCCCAAGCAGGTTGCTCCAGAGGTTCCTTCCAACCCCAAGTATTCTGTGATTCTGTGATCATGATGACAGTCAGGACTTCTCAACCTCTATGCTGTCTCTCACTTCTCTTACAATGAACTGAAATGTGTTTTTAATAGTAGATACAGTGGACAAGAAGATTCTGCTCTTCCACTGTAAAGAACATATCTTTCCTAACAAAAGATGAAGGTAGTATTATAATGTCAGCAACAGTAACAATAACATCTTGTCCTGTCACTTGGCACCACTGAGAAGAGTCTGGCTCCGTCTTCTTTATATCCTCCCTTCAGATATTTGGCCTCAGTTTATGAACACTACCATTGATATTGCCTGGACTCCTCATTCCTTCCAGCCATGCAGCACTAACATTTGGAAAAATACTTTCTTTTTCGTTTGGGGCTAACCAGAAGGCTCTTTCTGTTGGATTTTACTAGTATGATCCAGGCAGTTGCAGACCTGCAGACTTCATTATGAATGTCCATGTATCTGCTACAGAAATCAAATGATACACATCTGCATAATGCTCAGTGCTTTTTCTCAGCAACAAAGTCTACCGAGAACATTTAATCTCATTGCTCTTTTCTGTTAATCCACTGGGTCAAATTCAGGGGTTTACCCTCAAAGTTGGAGTCCTCTGCTAGGTTAATTTAAATTAGCTGAAGAGCTGCCTTTCTGCATAACTATATATTCCATGCATATAACAATGACAGCTATATTCTAGGGGAACAGAATAGCCAACATCAGTAAAGTTTGTGTGTGTAGGAGGTAACCCAAAAAAAGGTCAGAAGGAAAGACAGAGATTCCAAAGTGAAATGCTGGACATCACACATACAGGGTCACCTTGGCATTACTTGCTGGGAAAAGAACAACATGAAAAAAATGCTGTTCCTGAACCTAGAGTAGCACTACGATTGATGGTTGCTGAGTTAGTCTATATACAGAACTTCATGAAAATTAGAACTCAGCTATTTTAATTACAAAATATTCACTATGTAATTAGCATCACTTAATACAAAATGTGTCCAGTATATTTTATATGTAATTGAACTTCTGTAAAATTAAACTGTAATAGTATAAATAATCTTCCAGGATGAAAAGTAGGTTAAGATAAGCAAATTTCATGCTTTAAACATTGAGATAAATATTCCCTAGTGAATTAAAATACTGTATTTTAGACTGTTAATCTTTTCATTGAATAATAAATATGAGCTTCCCTTTTATGTAATTAATGCAACCCATATTATTCAGTAGAGAAATGAAATGTTGAATCATACATAGAAAGTAGCTATGAGTATTTCATTACCAGACTTAATTCAGTCATTTCCACAGACTTAGAGAAAATGTTATTCACCTCTTGGGGAAAACTTTTGGCAGTGAAATGTAGTTTTGCTTGGCATATATTTTGAATTGCTTGAATCTCTGGTTAGTTAGTCCCTCTGAGGAGCTATTGTATGCAGACTGGTTGAAAACAATAGGTAGCTCTTAACAGTATTTTGTATCTTCAAGACCGTGTTACTAACATTGAATAACTAATAACTCATACTTAATATCCTTTCAGGAGTAGTATTTGAGGTTAACCTGTATTTTCTAATATTGTAGTTTTCACTAGAAGATATATTTAAAATGTGCAATCTAATGTTATTTTATGAAATCTGTATGCAAGAATGATAATTTTCAAGAGATCTCAGAGGATCATGAGTTTTATTTCGAAGGCTTTTACTATATTTTCGTGCAGCCATTCCTGTGGTGTAAAGTAAGGACATCACTTGAAGTATGATTATGCTCTGGATGCCCAGTGAAGCTTTTAAAATGATACCTGACATCCAGTTGCATAGATATAGATAGACATTGATTTTTATTCATTTTTCACAAAGAAAGTCCGTTAGAATCAGAGAGAGAAATGGTGAAAAACATTACTTCCCTATCTTAACAGTCACTGTAGCTAAGAAAAACTGTTACCAAAGATAATTTGGTTATACTTCCTTGAATCTGATTTGGCTGTTGTAAGTAAAGCCCTAAGGATTAGTTCGACAAAGTTCTTTTTATTAAAATTACTTTTATATATTAAAACTATGGGAACTGAGGTCTGACATCCCTAGGCAGTTTGGAAAACTGAGGGCTTTGAATTATTACTACAGCATATACTTATCAGAATAGTATAGATCTACACTGCAGTTTTAAATGGTTTAGACTGGCTTCAGCTAACAGATTAGCTGCAGTGAGAGAATGCAGTGTGGAATGCAAGAAATCTGCTTAAGGAGACCAGTAAATATTTTAGAAGGTAGTGTTTTCTGAGCAATCCAATACTCAAGCTAGCTTGTATAGAGCTGGTTTAGATACATCAGTGCTATCAGCAGTCACCCGTAGTGTACATATATTCCAAGGGATTCTGATGTTGTGCGTTCTCTCCAGAGAAATGATGTTTCAGGATCAGGCCCTAATTATTTTATAATTTTACAAGCATTTAGTTATAAGACCCTAATGACTGGGCTCCTTTCAAACACTTTAGGGATGCTGACTTAAGTAAAATGCTCTTACTGAATTATTTTCTTTCCCAGTAGTCTGAGCTGGGAGTGTCTCTTTCAGGGACTGTTATGCCTGACAAACAAAGGAGTCCTCCATGCAATTAAGAGATTCTGGGGACAGGTTCTCTGAGTACCAATATGGACAGGCTTACATGGGACACCCAGTTTTCAAAGTATGTTCCAATACGTTCCACTTTTTCTCCTAACAGAGTTCAGTATATTCTATGTTCTTTGCTGTACATAAATACAGTAAAAGGAAAAGAAATGGCCCCTAGAGTCAATTGTTTCCAAACTGGGAAAAGAGAGCAGAGGGGTAAGGGAATGCTAGTAAAATTTTGGTCAAGGTTACTACTCACAGATAATTGGTATCAGATCTCAATAATTTGCATGCAAAGTACAGAGAATTCTCTTTCTTAAAGGTGTCATCAGAAATAAAGATCCTGATGTTGCTTCTTTTTAAAAATTGGTCCTGAACTTTGGTAAATATTGCCTCTTCCACATAATGGAAGTATGCACAGAGAGTACTGGAGCTGAAGTAAAAATAGTATAAATGAAATATTATAAACTACTACCAAATATTATCAATATGGGCCAGGGAAAGCTTATGAAACTTAGTAGGTACTTGACCCTTACCATTTTGAGGTTAAATTCCAACTTGAAATGCAGAACAGTTGGAAAAAATCTTCTTTGAGAAAAACCTGATCTTGATAAACTGAGATTTATGTCAGTGAGTGTGCAAGCTGAGATGGTAAAAAGTAAAATGGTATTAATAAGGTTGCCTCCAAAGATATGTAGTAGTGATGGCAACATATAGTTAGAGGAAAAGCTATTTTTAAGCTGTTCAAAACTGAGAATTCTGTCCTGCCTTTTCATCCTGAATCAAAACAAACAAACAAACAACTGATGTTCTTAATAAAAAGATTCCTGAAAGTTTCATTTAGAGGATACTGAAAGCATTTTATGGAAATACTTCAGTAAGACTGAAACCCTTTGAGACATTTTTATTGACTAGGTACATTCACCTAAAATGTTTTGGTTTTGTCTAGTAATGATGTTCCATTGAGTAGTCTCAAAAAATACAGCACTGTGTTTTTTAGTTGGGCACATTGTAACATCATGTGTTTATAAGGAGTATAACCTTCTCTCTTGGGGAAAAAGATGAATGATGGCTACTTCTGCAGGTGATAACCTGCCTTTGGGCTCTTGGAGTCTTCACACTTGCAGGTTAGGTAGCTGAGCTGGCTGTTAGCTTTGGGTTCTACTGCTTCTCTGCTGCTCCCTTTAAGTAATATTTGAGAAACAAGGGACAAATGGAAGATTTAGGTAAATCTGGGTTGGCTGATAAAGAATCACATATTTTTTGAAAAAAATGAGACTTAGAATCAATTTTTGTAAATGTGCTTAAGCTCGTTAATGTTATACCAATACAATTAATTTGGGGATATTGATCAGTGTTATTGAGTAATATAAATACACTCATGAAAATGCATTTTAAGAACTACTGTTGTTATGCAAACCTAAAATAGGAATAAAGCAAAGCAACTATCAAATCAAAATCAAGCAGCAAATTAGATTTGGTATTGAATAGGAATCAAACTACCAGTCACCAGAATAACTGCTAAAATGCCAACAGCTGTTCAAGTTCTTTGGTGGCTATGGAAGTTCATTTGTTTACAGAACCCAAAAGTTATCTGTCATTGGTATGAATGTTTATATATCTGTGTAGATAGGAAGTAGATTTTTTATTTATTTGTATCTGAAATGCTGAATCTTCTTAGTTCTTGTTCTTGTGCCAAGTCCAACCCTTTCTTTCTGCCCAAAAGAGGTTTTATAATGCTGATTTTAATGGAACACCTCTGACAAGTAGAAGTTTGATAACTCTTGTTTATTAGGAGTCACCATGTCTGCTAAAAGCAAAAATCCCCCCCAACCATCTTCATCTCAGTTCTTAGAGCAACATAGCTGTGTTCAAGCACTGACATTTACGCTGCTTCTGGATCTAGTCTTGGAAATCCTTATGGCATCTGTGATATGTGAATTTACTGTCTTGTGCATCTTTGTATTTTTCCTCTGTATGCATAGAATGCCCTTTGGATTACTTTCTGCTGTGTTTTCATATATGCTTGCTGTCCAACTTGACTTGAATTTTACTCATTATCCTTGCACTTTTATTCTGATGTTGGTATCTAATCCTGAGATTTTTTATGGATTTAATATGACTCTGTCATTTATGTAGGCAGGAAGAAATGAAAGAGAAAAGATACCTAATAAATACTGACTCTTTGTTTGATTCTTTTTAGATTGCAGATACTTTAGAATATAGGATTTCATTTCATAATGTTTCTTAAAGTCTAATACTCCTAGATTGACCTAGAACAAGGGAGCAGCCTGAGCCATTCTTAGTAGTTCAGAAGCTTTGCAAATAAGATGGAAATTATTCACTTAGCTTTCTGTGATGGTAAAAATATAAGTCACCTTGTTTCAGAGCTTACTGAAATTAGTATAGATTGCAGAACTTTTTATCTGTGCTCCCAGATAGAGGGCAAATAGTCAGAAAAGATGATCTTTTGTTTTGATGAAATCATGGAAAGGAAATAAGGCAAACTTTACTGCATTACTTAAAAAGCATTTCATTCTCAGGCTATTGTTAGGACACATCTGATACAATATTGTTTTCTCTTAAGCAATTTATAAAAGGTTTCTTAGATTGAATCCTGAACTTCATGTTCTTTGGAGATGAGGTCTTCTGCTGCAGGTAGAAAGAAAATCTCTTGTGTGCTGTCAGTCTGCATACGCTCAGGCAGATCTAGAT